>NC_041388.1:457224914-457292210 GCF_002162155.2 Triticum dicoccoides | reverse complement strand
ATTATGCAATGGACTAGCATCATACAATGGCATCAAATGGACTAGCATCATACAATACGAAAATGATTCTGCAGTTCAGATTCAGTCACATGATTCCCGGGGACTTATCAGGAAAGCTAGGCGTTTTAGTATCTTCCCAGTTCCCACTACCGTTGCGTACACACAACCATAAGTGTTTTCTTTTCTGTTGCCAGTTATTCTCCTTGGGATTGTGAGAAATAGTACTCCTTGGAGTAGTGAATAAATTGTGATGCATTCAAGCAAGACATTTTAGCTAATAACTAATTGTTCTAAATGTCTGTTTCTGTCCTCATTTAGTGCTTGGTATGTCTCCTGTTCTGGGTCATGGACTTTGTGCCATTCCCACATTGGTTTTCTGTTTGGCCTCAATTTGGCCTGACAAATGATGGTCTACTAGCTGGTCTACTAGCTGGCAAGATGCTTGGTATATATATGTTGTGTTCAGTTTTGGCAGGAGTTCAGAACTGTTAGGCAAAGGTCATGTCTCCGACCATCGTGTCCTTTTTTGCCTTGTCCACCCGAGAGGCCCTTGAGTTTGCTGGAATGTCAATTAACTTCCGTTCCGGCAAATTCGGGTACTCCATATGTCCTATTTTCAGCAAAGGTCATGCTGAAATTTTCCGTGAATTTTAGCATGACTTTGCTAAAAATAGGACATATGGGGTACTTGTGACTAATGCATGGGCCGGGGTATCTTAGTAGTTAATTAAGTAGGATCAAGTGCCCCGGCATACTTGTGACTAATGCATGGCTTTTAGGGTGCCTCGGTGTCGATAAAAACCGAAATGATGAAAGTTTAGGCTTTTAGGGTGCCTCGGCGTCGAAAAACCCTAAATGATAAAAGCTTAGCTTTTAGGATGCCTCGGTGTCGACAAACCCTAAATGATGAGACCATGATCTTGTTCCTTGACAATAACCAACTTTTTGACCAAACTTTGTTCCTATTTATAGAGAAACATGGCCAACAACGATGAGGCCGGGGGTTCGGGCGGCAAGAAATTCTGGGAGCTGTCCCAGGAGATGGAGGAACAACCTCACTTGTATGAGGACGCCGCCTTCCCCACCGATCCTGAGACCACTAATGGTACCGCCGAGGATGACCCCACTGATGCCACCACTGATGGTGCCGCCGAGGATGCCACCACTGATGATGGCGGCGCACACACAGATGGCTCCGCAACCTCAAGGAGGAAGTTACTGAAGTGGACTCCAACGGGAATCCAACGGCGCCCGAACGAATAGTCAAGGGGTACACGCTTCAGCTCGGGTGCATTCTCCGGAGCACCGTCTCGATCAACACCGAGAACCTCAGGCATCCTGACCGAGGGAATTTGCGCAACCTCCTCTTCACGAAGCTGCACGAACGATACAAGTTCCCCGCTGAATTTGAAAACACAAGCCTCAAAGGGAATAAAGTGAACAATGCTGCCCTCACGAAGATGAGCACGGCCCTGTCTACTTGGAAAAGCAATGTGAAGAGAATGATCGAGAAAGGTGAGAGTTATGAGAAGATCAAGGAGAAAAATCCTTCGATCACCGAAGATGACTACAACGACTTCAAGATCAATTGCTCGAGCATCGCAAGCTCCGAATCAAGTAGGTGGGGGAAAGAAATGCGGGAGCTGAACTTAGGGGAACACACACTCGGTCCCGGCGGTTACAGAGTGGCAGAGCCTATATGGGACAAGGAGGAGGCGGACCGTGCCGAGCAAGGCCTACCGCCCCTCCTTGATAAATACGGTGACAAGCAGACCAGGAACTTTGTCAGGGCCCGGTACAAGAAGGACCCGAAAACAAAGGAGCTTACCACGGATCTGAAGACCAGGGCGCTTGAGCTTGTTCTGGTAAGGAATACACCCCCGCGTAATTAGCTCCATATGGTTGCATTCTAATTAATAAAGCCAAATTTCTAAATGGTTCACATTCCTTCCACAGGCGACTGAAAGCAGTAGCGCGGGGTCGACTAAGAGCAACCCTTGGGACACCACTCTAAATAGGGCGTTGAATGTAATGAAGAACAAGGATAAGCTCAGTAAGCCGACGTCAGCTGGTCGTGTGGCCGGCAAAGGCTTGTCAACAAAATGGTCGTCATACTAGCTCGGAAAGCCAGGAGCGCGAGGTTCAAGAACTCAGGGCACAGGTGGCGCGGATTCCGGAGATTGTCCAAGAGCAAGTGCAACAACAACTCGGAGCGACGATCACCGCCATTGTGCCTACCTTGATCCAGGGGATTAGTGCGTGGATTGCGGGCGGCCAACAGGGGCCGCCCCCGATTCCTAGCTTCACGGCCAGCAACTCGCAGAACGCGATGGTGGGGCCATTGGTGTCTCCGGCGGAGGTGGCATTGGTGTCTCCGACGCCGGCACGGGAGCTTAATGCACCCGGGTGTACGTCGGCCGGCACCTCTGCAGCAAGCGGCCCCTCCGTCAACTGCACGCCCGCCGTTGGCGGTGCCTCGACATTAGCCGAGCTCGACGCCATCATCACGGTAACTAATTAAGCCTCTCTCGGCCGAGGACTTCATCTCTTTGCCTTTGACTGGGCATCCCTAACGCCCTACATGTTTTTGCAGGGCACCGCCGACGTTCCGTGCACTCTCCTGCACTTCGTGAACAACGAGTTGGTCGATGTCGCCAAGGGAAAAATCGTTCAACCGGGCAACCCCTTGTTCCACGGTACCTAGATGCCACCCAACTTGTTTAGGGTTCAATTGGTTCGGGTGCTGCCAGGCTGCGGCGAGTTGTTACCTCCGATTCGACCCGTCGGGGCCGACGATGATGACGTGATGACCCTCAGCGCCTGCCTGAGCTGGCCCCTGCTTTGGCCGAAGAGCCAGATTCGTTTGGGGGCGGGGGACACCACCCCAAAGACAACACCACCAGTCGTGCCGGCGCCAAGTCGGCCCCATGGAAAGACCGCTGCAACGGTGCCGGACATCCCTATGCCACTAGATCCAAACATGCATATGGCACAGGATCAGAACGACGACGACGGTGATACATTTGCCAACGTCGATCAGTACTTTGCCGATCATGGGTACGGTGGCGACTTCATGGGGCCTCCTTCTCAAGAACCCAACCCAACAAAAGACGTGTGCGATCTAGCTGGTACTGCGGAGAAGCCAAGTTGCAACAGGCGTCGTCTGCAGTTCAGCTATCAGGAGATGCCTTCAGCTGCCGACTTCACCGAGCCTCAGATAGGCGAGGTGCAAAATATGATCAGCCCCAACACACTCAAGAAGCCGGTCTATGAGCAGAACTCGGTCCCATTACAGGAGAAGAAGAAGGCATGCAAAAGAAAGACTAACAAGGGTGCGGGCCAGCCGGCACCGAGTACGATCCGTGCTTAGGACGGGCCACCTTCTCCTGAGGATATCTCGAGGAGGGTGCATGTGGCGGTTAGGCCGATGCTACCGAGAAATATGCTCGATGCTGCAACCGGTGCTATGCGGAGTCTGCATGACAGTGTTTTTCTTTGGAGAAGCGGCGTCTCGGAGAGAAGGATGTGCCATACCCGGTTTTCACGGCCAAGGTGCCAGAGGGCAAGGGCTTTGTGGATAACTCCATCGGGGGTATGATCGTCCTGCGGTTTGATGACATTCACGCTATGTTGAACCTTCATCCGCTGCACTACACCTTCGTTCGGCTATTTTCGCTGAGTATGGAGATGCGGATCATTCGCGACAAGACCCCGGACATTGTGATAGTCGACCCCTTCTACATGCGTGCCAAGATCTTGGGCAGCGCTGGGGACCGGCCAGTCGCGAGTTCTTACCTCGAAGGCGTCATTCTGGCAAACCAAGATAAGGATAACTTCCTCATGCGTTACTTTCCCGAGTAAGTCCTCCCCTCAACCGCCCCGTAACATATGAATTCTTAGATTTCGATCGTTTTTCTTTTAACATTCCATGTTTTCTTTTAACGCTCATCCTCCTAAGCCCCAAATATTCCATGGCCACGTATTTCGACCCGGACCGTCAGTCGAACGTAGACTACACAAATGTCAAGAAGGTTCTTGATGATGTTCTCCCCGGCTACGTCAAATCTGGAGGCACCTTCACCAGGCCTATTCGTAAGTACGGAAAGCACGTGTTCTCCCACAATACGATGTTCTGCTGCGTCAAGCAGCCGCCTGGTGGTCAGAAGGGTGCCTACTACGCCATCCATCACATGCGGGCGATCGTACGGGACCATCATCAACTTCTGCTACCGAGTAGACTCAAAGATTGGGCCGCGAGCGTGTCGGCAATCCAGGACGCGGACATCAGACAAGAATTCTTTCGCATCCAGTCGGAGTTTGTGGAAATCATCCATCAAGATGTCCTTCGTACCGCGGGGCAGTTCTACCTCAGAAATCAACCGTCCAACAGTGACATCGACACAATCATACAAATGCAGGCTGACAACGCCCGTTCTTTCATGACTCCCATGATAGACGGCGGCTTCATCCACGCTCCGGTCCCTTGAGTCTCATGTTGTAATTAAACTTTAATGAACTTGTAGTATGTCTCTTTGGTTTCGAGAGTCGTTCAACTTAAGATGTAATCGATGCTATTAATGTCTTGCTTTTCTCTTCCGATCATTCTGTTGCATACTTATATATTGCTTATGTATTGTCTGTGAATTGGTACTAACGTTTCGTTTGGCTACTGCATAGCGATGCCGTGGTATGTCGTGTACAAGGGTAAGGTTCCCGGAGTCTACGACGACTGGGAGGAGTGTCAGAGACAGGTTCACCGATTCAGCGGTAACAGTTACAAAGGGTACGCCACTAGGGCCGAGGCCGAATCTAGATACACCCGCTATCTAGCGGGAGAGGGGAGGGAGCGTTGGAGGAACCGGATGAAGACGAGTTTCATCGTGATGATGCTCATCATGATGACCGCAGCTCTCTTCTATGTGATGGTAGTTTAGATGATCGATATCGACTTGTAATGTGAAGACAAACTCGCGGTCTCGAGACTTGTAATATAATGTTCTATCTTTGTTCGGTCTTTTCAATTCGGAGACTAATATGATGAATTGTATTCGGAGACTAAAATGATGAATTATATTCAGAGACTAATCTTCTATTGTATTCGATGAATCAGTTGTTGATGTGTGTTGTTTATATTTTGTCCAATTATACATTTTGTAACCTGTGCAAAAAACAAAAAAAAACTAATATTCATACTAATGGCGCATCACACCATAGTGCGCCATTAGTATGCCAAAGGATACTAATGGCGCATCATTAGATAGTGCGCCATTAGTATGCCGAACTTACTAATGGTGCATCTCGTTGTCGTGTGCCATTAGTATGCCAAAGCACCTGGGTATACATGGCCCCCTGGGAGGCATACTAATGGCGCACTATTGTATATACTAATGGCGCATCTGAGGTGCGACATTAGTATACCAGATACTAATGGCGCACCCGTTGTGCGCCATTAGTAAAATATGCTAATGGCGTGCTACTAATGGCGCACCACTAATGCGCCATTAATGGCCAAATTAGGTGCGCCATTAGTAGGCCTTTTCCTAGTAGTGAGTTGAGACGAAGATGGTGGTGTGGTTTGGCACGCCATGGCAGTCGGGGAAGCGAGCACGTGCGAAACAGAGCGCTCGGCGGCACTCAGAGCGCGTCGACACGCAGGCTGGCATCATGAACACGCGTGGTCACCGCGTGTACTCTACCCTCAAGCCGACCAACGTCCAAAGATCATGTCTGGCTTGTTGTTCGTGGTAGTTTTGAACATTACCACGCTTTGGTTTGACTTTAGATGCGGTAGAAAAGATTTCACATGTTTGGTAAGTTTCTGATCAGTAACTTTGAGGGGTTACTGAGGTTAAATGGCTAGGAATTGGAGGCTGTGCTTTGGAGTCTAGCAATCATCTGGTAAGGTGATGATGCACAAGAAAAATCAGGCACAATGGAGCAAGTAAAATGGTAGTTGCTGTAGAAACCACCATTTCTGTCCAGATCAGAAAATAGTTTCTATAGCAAAAATATTCCAAAAAGTGGTAGAGAATATTTTTGCTTAGGAAGGTGCCATAGGGTTCAGAGAATATTTGTGATTTTTCTCAGATTGTTGTGGGCAAGAAAAAATGGGGTTGCTTGGAGCACTTTGAACTAGCTAGGGTTTTGGGGGGGAAATGAATATTTTTCATTAAAGAAAAATATTCCAAATATTATTTTGGGTAGAACCAGAGAGTGAATGATCATTAGAGAGGGAAATGAGGAATGACACGCCAGGTCAGTACATTGAATGTACTTGCAAGCTCACAACAGGCATAATCATAATGACAAACAATATCTTGATAATTAACCAACTAATAAGGCAATAATGCTTCAACATGCTATGATCATGCTCCTGTGATAAAAGTCGCTCAGGGACTGGCTTACCAACCGTGATCATTCTTGGATCACAAACATACCACCATCATGGTCTTGAGTAGAAGTATCTCATGATCCTTACGGCGATCACAACCACGACCAATACTTGGTCCCGAACATTTCGATGGCTTTCCACCATCATTAACAGTGCAAAGTTCATAACTTAGTGTGCAAAATTTATTAAACGTTCACCCATGGTGTGACCTACTACAAGCGTGTCCATAACCATGGAATCGGCTATCGATAGATTATTATACTCTACAAGAGGAAAAGCTTCATACAAAGTATAATCATATGCACAAGGAAAAGCCGTACAAGTATAATCATATGCAAGAGGAAAAGCTTCATAAAGGAAGCCCCCAAGTAAACGGGGTATTTGAATTTGTGTGTCACAAACAAAGTTTTGACAAGGAGATTTTTTACAAGGAACTTTTTTCCAAAAAGGTATAATGCTTGGTCGAACCGAACACAAGTTGAAAATTTAAAACTTTGAGCATGAAGGCTACTTAGCTGGTTAATGTGTTCGGTATTGATGACACGATCCGAGCTTGATGCGGGACAAGGTTCCATCCCCCAAGCCGGTCCCTAGGTGGCGGAGCAAAGAGCTCGGCACTCCGAAGTGGTAACATAGCACGGTCAATGCAAGCCGGTAGAGTAATGCCGAAGTCCCCGGCATGGGGTAATGAAGTGTTGATGAAGCCCCCGATCTAGCCGAGGTGGCGTGGTATGTCAGGACGCCGAGCTGACGATACTGCCCAACCCGGATCATTTTCCTGTGCACAAAAAATGGTGCAAATCGGAGATAATATAAAAAAATCGTTACATAATAAATAATTTATGCAAAGTGAGCAATAAAAAAAATATAGCCAAGCGCCGAAGTCAATGTCGATGCCGGGCGTCGGCGTGATGCGTTAAAGGTGTGGCAAAGCCTGAATTCATAGGTCGGTCTGAGTTCCGGATATGGCATCCGCCGGACTATATACGGAAACTGACCGAACCACCATGCGACCTCGTTAATGCGGCCACCATTTGATAGACCTGCGTCCATATGATGGACAAACCAGAGTAATAATTCCTTGGGAAAAATGAACCCAAACAAGCAAAAAAAATTACTAGGATTAATAGCACCTAGTTTATTTGTTGTAGCAATCTGAAGAAAGGTGATTCCCAACATTGGGACTCGATCCGCACACACATTGCCTGATGGGCGATAAAGCGACGGCATGGCGATGCTGGCAAAGGTTGGCTTGCCTAGGCAAAGCCCTCGATCCAGCTAACGTGACGGAGCTGGTCGGCTAGTGACACCGAAGTCTCCGGAGTAGGTTGATGAGGAGATGGCGAAGCCCCTGGTCCAACCGAGATGTCGAAGCCTCGATGTCAGCCGATGAGTCGAAGTAGGTCGGCATGATGGACACCGGCTTGAAGGAGCAATAGTGCGGCCCTGCCGATGCATGTCGTGACGTGGTCAATGCCGGCTGGATGAAGTAACCATGCGGCGATGCCGGTGTGCTCGCTCCATGTAATCCGTGGGGCGGCGATGTTGGTGATGATTTATCCTTCGCGATGTTGAACACCTGTTCAGCTCGCCGGGATGATGATCCGAAGAGGTTTTGCTCGGCAGCCGTGGAGCAATATTGCCTGACTGGTTTGACACCATCTTGATGGTGAAGATCGTGTTCAAAAGATTTTAAAGTTAGTGGGATGTGTTCGGAAACCAAACACAATACCCCATACAAAACTTCCTTCAAAAAGGATGTCCGAAATCCCGTTCATAAAAAAGACGAACTCGGGTCGGATTCATTTTCGCGCAGAAAACATATCCGAAAAGTGATGCACTAATCGGAAGGTTCCCGAAGTTTGGACGGTCGGATCGAGCTGAAACTTTGAGGGGTGGTAGATATAGTAATTCCGCAGCCAATTAACGGCTAGATCTTCCAAAGGACGTCCGAGCTAGAAGCTGGACACCACGCCCTAAACTCGTCCAAATTTCACTGGGCTCCAGTATATCGCGGATTGCCAGAGATTCCTCCATTGGAACTCGACAAATTTTTCCATGGTTGTTGTAGACTCAATTCCCCACAATTCCACCGAAGCAATCGTTAAAACGACACTTCAGGAGGCGGTGGCAGCGGATACGAGTTCGCTGTCCAGAAAAACAGCACGGTTGCCCGAGGGCAATGTTGACGTTGAGCCCCCGGGCTCCCTGGATGATTCCTCCATGATCTTGATAGAGATTGGAGCTGATGTTTGATGAAGGCCCTCATCCGAACATGACGATCGGAGGTAGGGCACAGTCCTCGGTCCAGCAAAGGTGACCGGCCGAGCCGGTGACGAAGAAGCCAGCGTCGCAGTTAACCTGCGGGCGAGCCATTGATCCTTTTGCCAATCACACAGCGAAATTCTCAATGAAAGAACCAATGTTAGTGTCAAAATCGGCGGATCTTGGGTAGGGGGTCCCGAACTGTGCGACTAGGATCGATGGTAGCAGGAGGCGGGGGACACGATGTTTAGCCAGGTTCGGGCCCTCTCGATGGAGGTAATACCCTACTTCCTGCTTGATTGATCTTGATGATGTCTACTACACAACCTTCTTCTTGTAGACGTTGTTGGGCCTCCAAGTGCAGAGGTTTGAGTAGAAAATTTCCCTCAAGTGGATAACCTAAGGTTTATCAATCCGTAGGAGGCGCAGGATGAAGATAGTCTCTCTCAAGCAACCCTGCAACCACATAACAAAGAGTCTCTTGTGTCAACAACACACCCAATACAAAGGTAAATTGTATAGGTGCACTAGTTCGGCGAAGAGATGGTGATACAAGTGGTATATGGATAGTAGATAAAGGTATTTGTAATCTGACATTATAAAAACAGCAAGGTGGCTAGTGATAAAAGTGAGCATAAACGGTATTGCAATGATAGGAAACAAGGCATAGGGTTCATACTTTCACTAGTGTAAGTTCCCTCAATAATAATAACATAATTGGATCACATAACCATCCGTCAACATGCAACAAAGAGTCACTCCAAAGTCACTAATAGCGGAGAATGAACGAAGAGATTATGGTAGGGTACGAAACCACCTCAAAGTTATTCTTTCCAATCAATCCGTTGGGCTATTCCTATAAGTGTCACAAACAGCCCTAGAGTTCGTACTAGAATAACACCTTAAGATACAAATCAACCAAAACCCTAATGTCACATAGATACTCCAATATCACCTCAAGTATCCGTGGGTATGATTATACGATATGCGTCACACAATCTCTGATTCATCTATTCAACCAACACATAGAACCTCAAAGATTGCTGCAGAGTTCCTACCGGAGAATCGCAACGAAAACGTGTGCCAACCCCTATGCATAGGTTCATGGGCGGAACCCGCAAGTTGATCACCAAAACATACATCAAGTGAATCACGCGGTATCCCATTGTCACCACAGATATGCATGGCAAGACATAATCAAGTGTTCTCAAATCTTTAAAGACTCAATCCGATAAGATAACTCCAAAGGGGAAACTCAATTCATTACAAGAGAGTAGAGGGGGAGGAGAAACATAAGATCCAACTATAATAGCAAAGCTCGCGATACATCAAGATCGTGCCAAATCAAGAACATGAGAGAGAGAGAGAGAGATCAAACACATAGCTACTGGTACATACCCTGAGCCCCGAGGGAGAACTAATCCCTCCTCGTCATGGAGAGCACCGAGATGATGAAGATGGCCACCGGAGAGGGATTCCCCCTTCGAGATTGGCTTTCGGTGGCTACGGAGGCTTCTGGCGGCGGAACTCCCGATCTATTGTGCTCACGGATGTTTTAGGGTATATGGAGATATATAGGTGGAAGAAGTACGTCAGGGGGGCCACGAGGGGCCCACGAGGGTGGAGGGCGTGTCCCTCTACCTCGTGGCCTCCTCGTAGATCCCCTGACGTGCACTCCAAGTCTTCTTGTCTTCTTTCCTTCCAAAAATGACTTCCGTGAAGTTTCAGGTCAATTGGACTCCGTTTGATTTTCCTTTTCTTAGAAAACCTAAAACAAGGAAAATACAGAAACTGGCACTGGGCTCTGGGTTAATAGGTTAGTCCCAAAAATGATATAAAACTGTATAATAAAGCCCATAAACATTCAAAACAGTAGATAATATAGCATGGAGCAATCAAAAATTATAGATACGTTGGAGACGTATCAGCATTCCCAAGCTTAATTCCTGCTCGTCCTTGAGTAGGTAAATGATAAAAACAGAATTTTTGATGTGGAATGCTACTTGGCATAATTTCAATGTAATTCTTCTTAATTGTGGCATGAATACTCAATCCGAAAGATTCAAGACAAAATTTCACATTGACATAAAAATAATAATACTTCAAGCATACTAAATAAGCAATTATGTCCTCTCAAAATAACATGGCCAAAGAAAGTTCATCCCTAAAAAATCATATAGTTTAGTCATGCTCCATTTTCGTCACACAAGAGTGCTCTCATCATGCACAACCCCGATGACAAGCCAAGTAATTGTTTCATACTTTAGTAATCTCAAACTCATAAACCTTCACGCAATACATGAGCATGAGCCATGGATATAGCACTATGGGTGGAATAGAATATAATGTGGGGGTTATGTGGAGACGACAACAAAGGAGAAAGTCTCACATCAACGCGGCTAATCAATGGGCTAGGGAGATGCCCACCGATTGATGTTAATGCAAGGAGTAGGGATTGCCATGCAACGGATGCACTGGAGCTATAAATATATGAAAGCTCAACAAAAGAAACTAGTGGGCGTGCATCCAACTTGCTTGCTCACGAAGACCTAGGGCACTTGAGGAGGCCCACTATTGGAATATACAAGCCAAGTTCTATAATGAAAAATTCCCACTAGTATATGAAAGTGACAAAACAAGAGACTCTCTATCATGAAGATTACGGTGTGGAAAAAGGATAGTAGCATTGCCCCTTTTTTCTTTTCTTTTATTAATTTTTTATTTGGCTTTTTTTGGCCTTCCTTTTTTTATTTGGCCTTTCTCTTTTTTTTCTTTTTTTCTTTTGGGACAATGCTCTATTAATGATGATCATCACACTTCTATTTATTTACAACTCAATGATTACAACTCGATACTAGAACAAAGTATAACTCTATATGAATGCCTCCGGTGGTGTACCGGGATATGCAATGAATCAAGAGCGACATGTATGAAAAATTATGAACGGTGGCTTTGCCACAAATACGATGTCAACTACATGATCATGCAAAGCAATATGACAATAATGAATGTGTCATGATGAACGGAATGGTGGAAAGTTGCATGGCAATATATCTCGGAATGGCTACGGGAATGCCATAATAGGTAGGTATGATGGCTGTTTTGAGGAAGATATAAGGAGGTTTATGTGTGAAAGAGCGTATCATATCACGGGGTTTGGATGCACCGGCGAAGTTTGCACCAACTCTCAACGTGAGAAAGGGCAATGCACGGTACCGAAGAGGCTAGCAACGATGGAAGGGTGAGAGTGCGTATAATCCATGGACTCAACATTAGTCATAAAGAACTCACATACTTATTGCAAATATCTACAAGTCATCAAAAACCTCGGCACTACGCGCATGCTCCTAGGGGGATAGATTGGTAGGAAAAGACCATCGCTCGTCCCTGACCGCCACTCTTTCAAATTTGTTACATAACGTTTACCATACGTGCATGCTACGGGACTTTCAAACTTCAACACAAGTATTTCTCAATTTCAAAACTACTCAACTAGCATGACTTTGATATTATTACCTCCATATCTCAAAACAATCATCAAGCATCAAACTTCTCTTAGTATTCAAAACACTCATAAGAAAATTTTACTAATATTGAATACCTAGCATATTAGGATTTAAGCAAATTACCATGCTATTTAAGACTCTCAAAATAATATAGGTGAAGCATGAGAGTTCATCTATTTATTCAAAATAAAACTATCACCATGCTCTAAAAGATATAAGTGAAGCACTAGAGCGAATGACAAACTACTCCGAAAGATATAAGTGAAGATCAATGAGTAGTTGAATAATTATGCAACTATGTGAAGACTCTCTAACATTTAAGAGTTTCAGATCTTGATATTTTATTCAAACAGCAAGAAAAACTAAAATAAAATAAAATGACGCTCCAAGGAAAACACATATCATGTGGTAAATAAAAATATACCTCCAAGTAAAGTTACAGATGAACGAAGACGAAAGAGGGGATGCCTTCCGGGGCATCCCCAAGCTTAGGCTTTTGGTTGTCCTTGAATATTACCTTGGGGTGCCTTGGGCATCCCCAAGCTTAGTCTCTTGCCACTCCTTATTCCATAGTCCATCGAATCTTTACCCAAAACTTGAAAACTTCACAACACAAAACATAACAGAAAACTCGTGAGCTCCGTTAGCGAAATAAAACAAAACACCACTTAAAGGTACTTAATGAACTCATTCTTGATATATTTTTGTGTTAAACCTACTGTATTAAAACTTATTTATGGTTTATAAACTCTTTTACTAACCATAGATTCATCAAAATAAGTAAACAACACATGAAAAACAGAATGTGTCAAAAACAGAACAGTCTGTAGTAATCTGGATCAAACGTATACTTATGGAACTCATAAAATTCTCAAATAAATTGATGGACCTGAGTAATTTATCTATTAATCGTATGCAAAAATAATTAACTAAATAGCACTTTCCAAATAAAAATGGCAGCAATTCTCGTGAGCGCTAAAGTTTCTGTTTCTTACAGCATGATCAACAAGACTTTCCCAAAGTCTTCCCAAAGGTTCTACTTGGTACAAACACTAATTAAAAGCATAAAACCACATCTAAACAGAGGCTAGATGAATTATTTATTAATAAACTTGAGCAAAAAGCAAGGAATGAAAATAAAATTGGGTTGCCTCCCAACAAGCGCTATCGTTTAACGCCCCTAGCAAGGCATGACGATTTCATGATGCTCACATAAAGGATAAGAATTGAAACATAAAGAGAGCATCATGAAGAATATGACTAGAACATTTAAGTCTAACCCACTTCCTATGCATAGGGATTTTGTGAGGAATCAACTTGTGGGAAGAAGAATCAACTTGCATAGGAAGGTAAAACAAGCATAACTTCAAAACTTTAAGCACATAGAGAGGAAACTTGATATTATTGCAATTCCTACAATCATATATTCCTCCCTTATAATAATTTTCAGTAGCATCATGAATGAATTCAACAATATAACCATCACATAAAGCAATATTTTAATGATCTACAAGCATAGAAAATTTACTACAATCCACATAAACAAAATTCTTCTCATTAAGATTAGTGGGAGTATCATAAGAAACTCGAATACTATAAATTGTTTCCACATTAAAAGAGTAATGTTCATAAAAGGGGTAACCATAAGTGTGACAAGTTTTATAAATATAATCACTACTTTTTATAGAATAAATATCATGACAATAATCATCATAGGTAGGAGGCATGCTATCATCATTATAAATTTGCATATCAAATCTTGGGAGACTAAAAATATCATCTTCATTAAACGTAGCATCCCCAAGCCTGGGACAAACATTAATTGCAGCAAATATATTCTCAAAAACATCATTTTTATCAAACATAGCATCCCCAAGCATGGGCCTTTTCATATCATAAGCATAATCACTCTCATCATTAATAGTATGCATAGCACCAATAGTATAGCAATTATCATATTCTTCCGAGCAAGTGCCAAAAAGATTTTCAAGATCATAAGAAGTATCATTACCTTCCATAATTATATTTTCAGGAGGCACAATACTAATAGGGGCAACATTATTTGGGAGATATATCTTTTTACCTCTCTTCCTTTTTCTTTTCTTCTTCTTCACCACATCATGTGTGGGTTCAACCCTCTTTTTGGAGCTCCTTATTAATGAGATTGGTTGAATATGAGGCTCCTCCTCATTACCTGATTCATCATAAGAAATAATAGGAGGATATTGGGAAGTCTCTTCCCTTTCATTAGTATTCTCTTCATCTTCTATTTGTTTTCTTTTCTTTATGTAGTTGGCAATATAAGGATTTTCAATGCAATTCACCACACAATACATATAAATTCCCTCAAGATCAACACCAAGAAGTTTATAACGAGCAAATTCTGGAAGATAGTTAGTTATACATTTTATTTCTTCGTAGTCCATAAGCAAACTAAGTTCATTATAATGTGCAAGGGAAATCAAGTCATCACAATTTTTGGACACGATTAGATCATGAAATAATTTGCATCTGATAGTGAAATGATCATGTTCTTTGCAAAGCTCACAAGTATGGCCAAGATAATTTAAATTTTCATCATATTCATCTAGCTCTTCTTGCAACAGTTTAGTTTCTAAGTACTTATGCCTATTGCAATATCTATCTTCTCTATTTGGTGAGTACTTACAAACCCAATGCACTCCACAAAAATTGACATGTTTATAGGAGACATTTTCATCATAACTAGTGCAATCATCATTAGTATCATGGATATTCAAAGAATTCGTACTAACAACATTGCAACAATGCTCATCATTCAAATGTTTAGTGCCAAACATTTTATAGATTTCTTCTTCTAGCACTTGAGTATAATTATCCTTTCCATCATACTCACAAAAGATATTAAAAAGGTGAAGCGTATGAGACAAACTCAATTCCATTTTTTTATAGTTTTCTTTTATAAACTAAACTAGTGATAAAACAAGAAACTAAAAGACTCGATTGCAAGATCTAAAAATATACCTTCAAGCACTCACCTCCCCCGCAAGAGCGCCAGAAAAGAGCTTGATGTCTACTACACAACCTTCTTCTTGTAGACGTTGTTGGGCCTCCGAGTGCAGAGGTTTGTAGGACATTAGGAAATTTCCCTCAAGTGGATGACCTAAGGTCTATCAATCCGTAGGAGGTGTAGGATGAAGATGGTCTCTCTCAAGCAACCCTGCAACCAAATAACAAAGAGTCTCTTGTGTCCCCAACACACCCAATACAATGGTAAATTGTATAGGTGCACTCATTCGACGAAGAGATGGTGATACAAGTGGTATATGGATAGTAGATAAATGTATTTGTAATCTGAAATTATAAAAACAGCAAGGTAGCAAGTGATGAAAGTGAGCATAAATGGTATTGCAATGATAGGAAACAAGGCCTAGGATTCATACTTTCACTAGTGTAAGTTCCCTCAACAATAATAACATAATTGGATCACATAACCATCCCTCAACAAGCAAGAAAGAGTCCCTCCAAAGTCACTAATAGCAGAGAACGAATGAAGAGATTATGGTAGGGTACGAAACCACCTCAAAGTTATTCTTTCCAATCAATCCATTGGGCTATTCCTATAAGTGTCACAAACAGCCCTAGAGTTCGTACTAGAATAACACCTTAAGACACAAATCAACCAAAACTCTACTGTCACCTAGATACTCCAATGTCACCTCAAGTATCCGAGGGTATGATTATACGATATGCGTCACACAATCTCAGATTCATCTATTCAACCAATACATAGAACCTCAAAGAGTGCCTCAAAGTTCCTACCGGAGAATCACGACGAAAACATGTGCCAACCCTTATGCTTAGGTTAATGGGCGGAACCCGCAAGTTGATCACCAAAACATACATCCAGTGAATCATGTGGTATCCCACGCATGACAAGACATACATCAAGTGTTCTCAAATCTTTAAAGACTCAATCTGATAAGATAAATCCAAAGGGGAAACTCAATTCATTACAAGAGAGTAGAGGGGGAGGAGAAACATAAGATCCAACTATAATAGCAAAGCTCACAATACATCAAGATCATGCCAAATCAAGAACACGAGAGAGAGAGAGATCAAACACAAAGCTACTGATACATACTGATGGTGTGCTGGACTAGGGGGTACTCACCACGTCATCTCCCGATCTGTTAGATTGGACCGAGGACGCCCATGGCCGTCTACTCATGGGCCAGTTTGGACAGTTGCCTCATACATGGAAGATTCCACAAGACTTGGTGATCAAGACAAGGACTCCTCCCCACCGGCGTATTCGGGTAGGACTCTTGTTATCCTAGGCCTCTGGTGCATTATATAAATCAGGGCCAGGCTAGTCAATAGACATATACAATCAATCATACCATAGGCTAGCTTCTAGGCTCTAGCCTCTCTGATCTCGTGGTAGATCAACTCTTGTACTACTCATATTATCAAGAATAAATAAGGCAGGGCGTAGGGTTTTACCTCCATCAAGAGGGCCCGAACCTGGGTAAAACATCGTGTCCCCTGCCTCCTGTTACCATCCGCCTTAGATGCACAGTTTGTGACCCCCTACCCGAGATTCGCCGGGTTTGACACCGACATTGGTGCTTTCATTGAGAGTTCTGCTGTGTGTTCGTCAAAAGGCCGATGGCTCACCTACAGATCAACAACGACTTTGCCATCTTCGTCACGAGCTCGACTGGTCACCTTGGTTCAATCAAGAACTGCGCCCTACCTCTGATCGTCATGTCCGGATGTGGGCCTTAATAAACATCCACTCCGATCTCTATCAAGATCATGGAGGAATCATCCAGTGAGCCCGGGGGCTGAATGTCAACATTGCCCTCGGGCGACCACGCTGTTTTTCTGGACAACAAACTTGTGTCCGCCGCCACCGCCTCCTCAAGTGTCTTTTTAACGATTGCTTTAGTTGAATTGTGAGGAATTGCGTCTACAACAACCCTGTGAAATTTCGTCGAGTTCCGATGGAGGAATCTTTGGCAATCCACGATATACCGAAGCCCTGTCAAATATGGACGGGAATCTGGATGAGTTTAGGGCGTGGTGTTCAGCTTATATCTCGGACGTCCTTTGGAAGATCCAACCGTTGATCGGCTGCGGAATTCCTATATCTACCACCTCTCAAAATTTCATCTCGAGCCGACCGTCCAAACTCCGGGAATCTTCCGATTAGTGCATCACTTTTCGGATGTGTTTTCTGCCAGAAAACGAATCCGACCCGAGTTCGTCTTTTTTAGGAACGGGATTTCGGACATCCCTTTTGAAGGAAGTTTTGTATGGGGTATTGTGTTTTGTTTTCGAACACATCCCACTAACTTTAAGATCTTTTGAACATGATCTTCAACATCATGCTGGTGTCAAACCAGTCCGGTAATATTGCTCCACGGCTGCCGACCTGCGCTAGACACGTTGTCACTTTGTTGAGCCAAGCTCAACTTCTTCGGATCATCATCTCGGCAAGCCAAACAAAAGTTCGACATCGGGACGGATAAATCATCACCAACATCGCCGGCCTATGGATTACCCGGAGCGGGCACACCGGCATCGCCGCACGGTCACTTCATCAAGCCGGCATTGACCATGCCACGACCTGCATCGGCAAGGCCGCACTATTGCTCCTTCAAGCCGGTGTCCATCACGCCGACCTACTTCGACTCATCGGCTAACATCGAGGCTTCGACATCTCGGCTGGACCGGGGGCTGCACCAGAGGCCTAGGATAACAAGAGTCTTAGCCGAATACGCCAGTGGGGAGGAGTCCTTGTCTTCATCACCAAGTCCCGTGGACTCTTCCATGTATGCGGCAGCTGTCTGAACTGGACCATGAGTATACGACCATGGGGGTCCTCAGCCCAATCTAACAGATCGGGAGATGACGTGGTGAGTACCCCCTAGTCCAGGACACCGTCAACAGGGACACCAACGTGGACACGATCTAGAGTCGAGCAGCACTCCTTTCCAACGAGACTTTCCTGAAATCTCGCATGACACGCCAGGTCAGTACATTAAATGTACTTGCAAGCACACAACAGGCATAATCATAATGACAAACAATATCATGATAATTAACCAACTAATAATGCAATAATGCTTCAAAATGCTGTGATCATGCTCTTGTGATAGAAGTCAATCGGGACTAGCTTACCAACCGTGATCATTCTTGGATCACAAACATACCACCATCGTGGTCCTTTTTAGAAGTATCTCGTGATCCTTATGGCGATCACAACCACGACCAACACTTGGTCCCAAAAATCTCGATGGCTTTCCACCATCATCAACAGTGCAAAGTTCATAACTTAGTGTGCAAAATTTATTAAACGTTGACCAATGGTGTGACCTACTACGAGCGTGTCCGAAACCATGGACTCGGCTATCGATAGATTATTATACTCTGCAGAGGTAGCACACTGTACCCACACCACGGAACTGGCTGGAATATATGGATTAAATCCCACAGAAGAGGGAGTAGTGGCAGATCCAGTAGTGACTAAAGCAGTGGCTTAAGCAGTGCGAGCACGATTCAGCTCTCGAGCCAGCTCGTGG
Source organism: Triticum dicoccoides (assembly GCF_002162155.2). Taxonomy (NCBI): domain Eukaryota; kingdom Viridiplantae; phylum Streptophyta; class Magnoliopsida; order Poales; family Poaceae; genus Triticum; species Triticum dicoccoides. Next base: position 457,273,479 of record NC_041388.1, on the reverse strand, counting down.
ATCATAAGATAGCTAGTAGTGATATAACGAGAAAGATGGCTAGCAACACTATCAGACTCCGGATCAATGGTAGAGAAACGGACACGACCTTCTCATGCAGAGAAGGATAGTAGTAGAAACCTGGGTGTTTCTGCATCCAGACCTCGCTGTAACGAAGCTCGACAAGGACCTCGAATGGAGCAAACTAGACAGCCTAAGAAGCGGTAGAAGCGAAACCACTCTGAGAGGTATGAGTGTAAGTGTTGGAATCGGATCTGGTGCGCAGAGTAACCACTGCGTGATACTCATACCCTGAGTCAGCTATACGCTCCCAGTACACGCGATAAACTGGGTCATCACCGAGGGGGTACAACTGATGCCACACGTTACGAAGAAGATACAGCGACGTGTACGGCATCAGCTGCAACTGGCACGGATACAGCACCGGAGCCATCTACACTCACAACCATTAGCAGGTAAGCATAAAAATAAAACAGGTCCATGCAATGCAACAACCAGCTACAAATGCTACCGGCACTCAACTTAGACTCGTATCTACCGTCCAGTTAACACGTCGAAGTCTAGTGTGGCCTACAGTCACCGCAGCTCTAATACCAAGCATTCTGGCACCCAAGCTCAAAACGATGGGTTTACCCTGCATTGCCAGCCCAAAGACCATGTCTTTTGGCAACACACAACATCTTGGTATAGAAAGCAACCACTTTATATTACAACAGGTGTTGAGGCCAAGCGACACACACGGTGCAGCTGCACAATAGGTACATTATTTAGTGAACATAAAGGGGGCCTCGATCATAATAACTACATGGCAGCAGAACAACGTCGTAGCAGAGACTCCATAGCACACGGACACCTACGTGGACACGATCTAGATTCGAGCAACACTCCTTTCCAACGAGACTTTCCAGAAATCTGGAATGACACGCCAGGTTAGTACATTGAATGTACTTACATGCTCACAACAGGCATAATCATAATGACAAACAATATCATGATAATTAACCAACTAATAATGCAATAATGCTTCAACATGTTGTGATCATGCTCCTGTGATAAAAGTCGCTCAGGGACTGGCTTACCAACCGTGATCATTCTTGGATCACAAACATACCACCATCGTGATTTTGAGTAGAAGTATCGCATCATCCTTACGGCGATCACAACCACGACCAATACTTGGTCCCGAACATTTCAATGGCTTTCCACCATCATCAACAATGCAATGTTCATAACTTAGTGTGCAAAATTTATTAATCGTTGACCCATGGTGTGACCTACTACGAGCGTGTCCGTAACCATGGAATCGGCTATCGATAGATTATTATACTCTGTAGAGGTAGCACACTCTACCCACACCACGGAACACATGGCCTCATAGTCCCCTTCGGGTAGACCAACGGCATTCCGACGAAACCCGTCCATTGCTATGACACTCTCCCGGCCACTCCGACACAATCCCCACTTGGCTAGTCCTGGGTGGCCCCGTGTCTACCAAAGACACAACGACCACCATCGTGGCCAAAACGATCCTACAAGGGGGCCCGGTACGACAATCTCAACAACGGGTACACAAGGTTATGTTTGCTTACCGGGCCAGGGTAAGCAAGCCCTTAACCTTCCCAAGTTGGAGGCACCGACCAGAGGCATGACAACGGACCGAATCAGGGCCTCCCATAAGGCAATTGTGGTTGCACTGGGAAAAACTCGATTCAGTGGCACCATGACCCGGCCAACGATATATTCAAGTTGAGTTATATTCAGGTTCAACTTAAAGTAAAAATAATCGGTGTCATAATATGCCATGAAATGCAACACTAACATATGCATGACATATTAATGGAAATGACTGAGTCAACTATATTCACACTAAGCATAAACATCAACAACTCATGCCACTTTTATGGTTAAGATAATCCTCACTTTAAACAGAATATTTTCTAGCAAATTTTTATTATTTTACTCATCCAAGAAAATAACTTCAAGTAATTACTCATATGGATAACAATATTATTCTTTTATCATCACAAATGAATCCGAGTTTCTTTACCAACTAAGTTAGTTTCAAACATTCTGTAAATCAAGCATATTAACTAAAACAAGTAACTAACACAATATCAATAACATAATAGTTATTTAAATGCATAGTTTAACTCTTTCATTCAAGTAAGAAAATCATATATATTGAAATGGCACCATGAAAATGTTGGTGTTGCTTGCCTTAGTGCAGATGAGGTTCACAAGCCTTCTGGTGATCCTCAAGACAAGCCTCACCCTCTGAAAATAATTTTAAACAGAAGAAGAAAATATCAAGAACCCTTCTAAAAATCACCAAAAATTCTAGAGAGCTCAGAAAAATATCATTTTTGTTGAGCTGTTAGATTTCTTTGCAACACAATTCAAAAAGAATCAATTCATTTGAACTTATGGTTGAAGAGTTATAGCTGCTTGAAGCTCTTTGGAAATTAATTGAATTTGAATTTAGATAAAACAAACTAGGGGGTGATGCCGAAGGCGTAAAGCCTCGGTACGCCACCACTCGTACCGCTTCGCGCGCGTACTGAGTGGCTGACTAGCGAGACCTGCTAGTCACACTACTAGGAAAAGGCTAATTAGTGGCGCACCTGTTTTTGCCATTAATGGCGCACTACAGGTGCGCCACTATTATCACGCCATTAGTAACAAAATAGTAATGGCGCACCTCTGGTGCGCCATTAGTATCCCAGATAGTAATGACGCACCAATAGTGCGCCATCACTATGCCTATCTGGTGCGCCATTACTACTATGGCTTAATCTCAGGTCAATATGCTTAATCTCAAGTCAAATCGCACTCCGTGGTCAAACTTCCCGGAAGGTCACCCATCCTCACACTACTCCAGCCCGAGCAGGCTTAACTTCACAGTTCTATCCAACCCCAGCACCAGCTCACTTCAAAGGCACTTGTTGATATATCTATCATATCAATCCTATTAAACCTTGTTGATGTCTAGGACTTTGTTCATGTTCATGAGTGTGATGAAATTTTGAAAAAAAATTCAAACTTCCCGGTCATATTACGTATCATATTTTGAAAAAAAAATTAAACCAATTTTTTTCTGTTACTTGTGGCGCACGTAGCAAATGGTGCGCCACTAGTAAGTTTGAAGTTTTTTTTTTCATTTTCTCCCCTCTAGATCTTAAAAGCCCGATATCTTTTGTTCTGTTAGGTTTTTGGTGATTTTGAAGATGTTGAACAAGGTTCCCCTGTTCAATTCGTATGTAACTTTTCGAGTAGATGATTTTTCATATAAAAACTTTTTAATCCGAGTTCGTATGCAAAAGTTATGCCCATTTTACTAAATTCCAGAGAGATTTTGTAAATAAAGTCGAAATTAACATTTGTAAATTTTCCCAACAACTAGACCACAAATCACATGGGAAATTTATTTTCTTTTATTTTTTGACATTTCCATCATTTTATTTTATTTTTTTTAAAACTCAAAAGTCGGTCCATAGGTGCGCCACTACTAACAAATTTTTTTTAAACTAGAAATGGCGCACGGTGGGTGTGCTGTGCCATTACTATGTCAACTAGTAATGGCGCACCATCCCCTGGTGCGCCACTGCTAACAATTTTTTTTGAAAACTACTAATGGCGCACCACACACCAGGTGCGCTATATAGCAGTGGCGCACCACATACATGGTGCGCCATTAATGTCCATATTAGCTATAGCCCTTTTCCTAGTACTGTCAGGTGAGGTGAAGGGGGGGAAGGAAACAGAGGGGGTCGTGGCTTCGCCGGAGCTCACACCAGCGATGAGGGCTCCATGGAAAACACGAGAGGGATGGATCGAGAGAGGCGATCGAGGCGCACCTGCCCGTACCCGTAGCGTAGCTAGAGGTGGTCGGACGGCGTCGGATTCGACCTCGCAAGCGAGGGCAAAGAGAGGAGGTCGTCGGAGATGAAGACAACGGCAAACTGTGGCGACTCCAGGGGCTCCAAGTGGATGGAACGGCTTCATCAAAGAGCGGCGGAGGCTCTGGAAGCGTCGCCCAGGCCTGGGATGGGCTGGAGCTACCATGGCGATCTGAGAGGATCGCTGCCGAGCTCGAGCTCGGGGATGGCAGCCCGTGGCCTGCCCGGCCGAGCTACGGCTATCTACACGTTTGTGTTAATGTGGGAGTGGAGGATGGTGCTCGAGGTGGCTGGGGGTGGCTCCATTTATATACGAGCGGCGAGGAGTGGATCGGGCTGCGCTGGTGACACCTGGACACTACGCCCGGCAACGAGCGGCGTCAGTGAGAGAAGGAGAAGGCGACACAGCTCACGCGGGGACTGTGGGCAAATAGAGACGAGCACATGATCGAGGAGAAGGCGACGAGCATAGTGCGCACCGCACTGTTACGTTGGCCGGCCCGTGCCCGTGCTCGCTGCGGCGAGCTCTGGCGTCGGCGAGTGCCAGTTGGAGTTAAGGGAGTTGAGACGAAGATGGTAGCGCTGTTTCGCACGCAGTGGCAGTCGGGGAAGCAAGCACGCGCAAAACAGAGCTCTCGGCGGCACTCAGAGCGCATCGACTCTGCCCTCAGGCCGACCAACGTCCAAAGATCATGTCTGGCTTGTTGTTCGTGGTAGTTTTGAACATTACCACACTATGGTTTGACTCCAGATGCGGTAGAAAAGATTTCACACGTTTGGTAAGTTTCTGATCAGTAACTTTGAGGGGTTACTAAGGTTAAATGGCTAGGAGTTGGAGGCTGTGCTTTGGAGTCTAGCAAGCATCTACTAAGGTGATGATGTGTAGCGACCTGACCCGAATGGATCACGTCTACTGTGCTACGGTGTCATCCCTGGATCAGTAATGCTGACACCACACAGTACATCGAGGTTTTATAGCAGAGTTGCAATCACACACTTATTACATCGATGGCTCAAAAAGAACTTATTACAATAAATATGGCTTAAGGCCATCTAATAACGATAACAGCGGAAAGCTTGGAAGATAAGTGAGTCCATCAACTCCATCGGCATCACTGAGTATAGAACCACGACCTAAACGCACCTCAATCGTCGTCTGAAAAGTCTGCAACATTAACGTTGCAGCCCGAAAATGGGTCAGCACATGGAATATGCTGGCAATGTAACACATAGAGAGTAATGAAACAATAAGCCTATACTACATGCATTATGGCTGGTGGTAAGGCTCTATGGTTACAGTTTTGCGAAAAGCCAATTTTTCCCTACATCAAAGGAATAATTTTGTTTAACTATCATGGTGGTTGTTAAACATTGAGAATGGTTGACAGCATCCTCAATCCCAATTTAAAAGTACTCATTAAAACCCAATAGCTTTTATTAGAGGTAACATGTTGAGATTCACAAAGATATTCAAGTACTAGATACTCAAAATGTCCATAACCGGGGACACGGCTAATCATGATTAGTTTGTTACTCTGCAGAGGTTTGCGCACTTTTCCCCACATGACTCGATCGCCTCCGTTTGTTTTCTCGCACTACATGGTGTTTGAGAAACGGATGACCGAGACATAGTCTTTTAGAAGCACTAGCACCTTACATGTGGGGTAGACCGGTACACCTACATCCCCTACATCTGCTAGTCCATCCCGTAAGAGTTCGCACAACTTAGTCAACTATGCTAGAGCCCATAGTAGCATGTGGCTGCACACGGAAGTTTCTAGCATGAAAGATCTTATGATCCCTTTGAGCCTGGGTGGCGGTCCGAAAAAAAAACAGGCAAGTCCTGATAGACATCAGGTGCCTCAATCCACCCAGATGTGTGTTTAGGTTGCCACCTTAGATAAGCCATTAATTAACAATCTCACATCTGTCATGGATATTCACTCACCCAATCCACGTCTACTAGCATAGCATAGCATAATAAGCAAACGTAGAAGTAACTCCCAAGGTTTCATAAGTAACAGGTAATAGGTACTACCTCAATTCTACTTCCCAACCCACAATTTAATTAGATCCTAACAATGCAAGTGTTTGAGGGTTTGATCTAATGCAATAAAACTGGGTAGTAGGAAAGATATGATCAAGTGTTACTTGCCTTGCTGATGATCCGCGAGTCCTAGGGTTTCGAACTAACAAGCGGCGCAATCCGGGTAATCTATCGCAGACAAACAACAAGCATACAATAAGTACTCATCTAATGCACAGGGAAATCTCGAATAAAAGATCTAACCAGAGAGTTCAACTTAAGAACCCTGGTTGCAAATGAATCGAATCAAATAAAGCATCGAAAGTCAAACGACGAAAGAAAACAACTCGGTTCTAGCAAGTTGAAACTAGGTCAAAATTTTACAGTAACAAAACTTAGTTTAAGTTGGTTAGTCGGAACGGCGGTTTCGAGGCGAAACTCCAGGCATTTGAATCACCTGATTCCGATAAACGAGCAAGAAGATAGACTAGAAAGAAGATCGGATCTGAAATCACGATCGGAAGAATCGCGGAATAAATCCGACGAGAAAAGAGAACGACGAACGGTTAAACGAACGGACGTTCATTAACCTAGAAGAATCCGGTGATCACGTTCGTTAGGACGAACGGTCCGGCGAACGGTAAAAAGGCAACTAAATCGGAGAAGAAAACGAATCCGATCTAGGGTTTCGGAGAAGAAATCCGAACGAAAAACTGATCTAGAAAACCGGAACGGTTTAGAGAAGAAAAGAATCGGAACGATTAGAAGAAAACGATCCGAGAAAAGAAAAGGTGACGCGGCGCGGGGCTAGTACCTCGAAGAGCGAGGGGCTCCGGCGGCGGCGTAAGGCGGCGGCGGTGTTGGGTGTGGGGTGGCGCGGTGGTGAGGCGGCGCGGCGTTGGGTGGCGCGGTGGTGAGGCGGAGGAGAGGAGAGGTGTTGGTTTGATGGTTTAGAGGGGGGGTGCTTGGGTATTTATATTGGGGAGGGGAGGGTTTTTGCTTGGGGTAGGGGGCAAGAAATAGATTAGGATTAGGAATAGATCTAGGATTAGATACGGAATAAACGAAGTAGGAAAAGAGTCCTACTAGGACAAGGAAAAAGGAGTGGCTCCCTGGCCCCCTTGGTGCGTGCGCGCGCGGTGGCCTTGGCCTTGGCCGGCCGGCGGCTAGCAGCTTGGGCCTTTGGCCCAAGGCGCTGCAGTTTTTTTTTTTAAACACGCATTTTTCCCTAAGGCAAATAAAACGCAAATAAAACTCCGGCAAAACCAAAATGGGTTTATTTATTAAATCTTCATTTTTCCTAAATTTGGGAAAGTCATATTATTCCCTCTCTCAAAAATTTTATAGGAAAACTTTATGAAGATAATTAAATAAATCCAAATGATCCTATTTTCAAAATTTGAGAAATCCCAAATATGAAAATAATGAAACTTCCAACTCTCTCCGAGGGTCCTTGAGTTGCGTGAAATTTTCTAGGATCGGAAAATGCGAGAAAAACATGGTATGCATGATGACCTAATGTATAACATTCCAAATTGAAAATTTGGGATGTTACAAACCTACCCCCTTAAAATGAATCTCGCCCTCGAGATTCGGGTTGGCTAGAAAATAGGTGAGGGTGGTCCTTGAGCAAAACTTCCTCTCTTTCCCAGGTGGCTTCATCCTCAGTGTGGTGGCTCCACTGAACTTTACAAAACTTGATAACTTTGCTGCGGGTAACTCTGCTGGCATAATCGAGAATCTTAACAGGTTTTTCCTCATATGTCAAGTCATCCTTCAACTGAATTGCTTCCAGTGGCACTGTGTCTCTTAACGGTACCTCTGCTATCTCTGGGTGGCATTTCTTCAACTGAGAAACATGGAATACATCATGAACTCCTGACAGTCCTTCTGGCAATTCCAACTTATAAGCAACTTCTCCCATACGTTGCAAAATCTTATACGGTCCAACGAAACGGGGTGCTAACTTTCCTTTAACTCCAAAACGCTTAACTCCTCGAAGCGGGGATACTCTGAGATATACTCTGTCTCCAACTTCATACTCCATCGTTTTGCGCTTTGAATCGGCATAGCTCTTCTGTCTGGACTGGGCTACCTTGAGCCTGTCTCGAATCAACTTAACCTTCTGTTCAGACTCCTTAATCAAATCTGGTCCAAAGAATTGACGGTCTCCAACTTCGTTCCATGATAACGGTGTCCTGCACCTCCTTCCGTATAAAGCTTCGAAAGGGGCCATCTTCAAACTGGTTTGGTAACTATTGTTATAAGAAAACTCCGCATACGGTAAATTATCATCCCAGCTAGATCCATAATCTAGTGCACAAGCTCTCAGCATATCTTCCAAAATCTGATTGACTCTCTCAGTCTATCCATCGGTCTGTGGGTGGAAAGCTGTACTGAATTCCAATCTAGTTCCCAATGTCTCGTGCAACTGGTTCCAAAATTTCGAGGTAAACTGGGTTCCTCTATCTGATACGATGCTCCTCGGAACTCCGTGTAAACACACAATTCTGGTCATGTATATCTTTGCCAACTTAGCACTGCTATAGGTAGTCTTGACTGGAATGAAATGAGCTACCTTTGTTAAACGGTCGACTATAACCCAAATCGAGTCATATCCTGAACGGGTCTTTGGCAAACCTGTGATGAAATCCATGCCTAGTTTATCCCACTTCCATTCGGGTATCGGCAACGGTTGTAACAATCCTGCTGGCTTCTGATGTTCTGCCTTTACTCTCTGACATACATCGCAAATAGCTACATATTCCGCAATATCCTTCTTCATTCCGGTCCACCAGAAAGTGTTCTTCAAATCCAAATACATCTTGGTATTTCCTGGGTGAATCGAATAGGGTGAATCATGGGCTTCTTGTAAAATCAACTTCTTGATTTCTGGGTTATTGGGCACATAAACACAGTCTTCAAACCATAGGGTATCGTGTTCATCCTCACGAAATCCTTTAGCCTTTCCTTTGCCCATTTTCTCCTTTATAGAGGCAACTTCCTTATCTGCCTTTTGGGCTTCTCTGATTTTGTCCATCAGTGTCGACTGAATCTCCAATGTTGCTACGTAGCCTCTCGGAACTATTTCCAAACATAGCTCTCGAAGGTCCTCGGCTAACTCATTGGGTATTCCTCCCATCATTAGGGTATTGACGTCGCTCTTACGGCTCAATGCGTCTGCTACGACATTAGCCTTTCCGGGGTGATAATGCAATCTCATATCATAATCCTTGATAAGTTCTAACCATCTCCTTTGTCTGAGATTCAATTCCTTCTGTGTGAAGATGTACTTCAAACTCTTGTGATCCGTATATACTTCACAATGATTTCCAATGAGGAAATGTCTCCACGTCTTCAGGGCATGCACAACGGCTGCTAACTCCAAATCATGAGTGGCATAATTCAACTCATGGGGCTTAAGTTGTCGTGAAGCATATGAAACAACTCTTCCTTCCTGCATAAGCACTGCTCCAACTCCTCGACGTGAAGCGTCGCAATACACCTCATAATCCTTAGTCTGATCTGGCAATATCAAAACTGGTGAGGTAACCAATCTTTTCTTCAACTCCTGAAAACTTGCCTCACAGTCCTCAGTCCATATGAATTTGTTATCCTTTTTCAACAATTCAGTCATAGGCTTAGCAATCCTTGAGAAATTCTCAATGAATCTTCGGTAGTATCCTGCGAGTCCAAGAAAACTCCGAATCTCTCCAACTGTCGTTGGTGCTTCCCAATTAGTTACGGTCTCAACCTTTGTGGGGTCAACTGCTATTCCTTCTCCGGATATAACATGTCCGAGAAATCCAACTTCCTTTAGCCAAAACTCACATTTGCTGAATTTGGCATATAACTGATGTTCCCTTAATTTCTCCAAAACCAAACGCAAATGTTCCTTATGCTCCTCTTCATTCTTTGAATAAACTAGGATGTCATCAATGAACACTACGACGAACTTATCCAAAAACTCCATAAACACTTTGTTCATCAGGTTCATAAAATAAGCAGGTGCGTTAGTCAATCCAAATGACATAACGGTATACTCGTACAGTCCATATCTCGTGGTAAATGCAGTCTTGGGTATGTCTTGCTCCCGAATCTTCAACTGATGGTACCCTGATCGCAAGTCGATCTTGGAAAACACTTTGGCTCCTTGCAAACGATCGAACAGATCATTTATCATTGGTAGTGGGTACTTGTTCTTGATTGTTACCGCATTCAATTCACGATAATCAACAACCATTCTCAAAGATCCATCCTTCTTCTCCACTAACAAAACGGGTGATCCCCAAGGTGAAGAGCTTGGGCGTATATAACCTTTATCCAATACCTCCTTAATCTGCTTCTTGATTTCTGCCAAATCTTGTGGTGGCATCCTGTATGGTCGTTTCGATATCGGGCCTGTTCCTGGCAATAGTTCAATCAAAAACTCAATGTCTCTATCCGGTGGCATGCCTGGTAACTCTTCCGGAAATACATCAGGAAAATCCTTCACCACTGGTACTTCTTCCTGCACCACTCCTGATAAGCAATTCACTTGTGTCCTGTTTGGCACATGCCGGGATACATACTTGATCCTTCTTCCTTCTGGTGTGGTAAGCAAAATTGTCTTACTGGCGCAATCGATGTTTCCTCCATACATCGACAGCCAATCCATAGCAAGAATCACATCCAGACCTTGGGATTCCAGAATAATTAAATCCGTTGGGAATACATGCCTTCCTATACTCAATGGTACTTGAAAACATCCTTGTCTGGCCATGTATTCTGCTCCTGGCGAGCTTACTAGCATAGGTGTTTTAAGAATCCTAGTGGGCAGGCTATGCTTTTCCACAAATCCCCTTGATATGTATGAATGCGATGCACCAGTATCAAAAAGAACGAGTGCAGTAAATGACTTAACCAAAAACTTACCGATTACTGCATCGGGCTGATCTTCAATCTCCTCAACATTAACGTGGTTCACCTGTCCCCTATTGAAAGGGTTCGGCTTCTTCCCAGAGCTTCCATTGCCATTTCCATTCTGGCCTTCAGGACATTCATTGGCATAATGTCCGGTCTTCGAACACTTGAAACAGGTGACTTGACTCAGGTCTCTCTTGGTTGGGGTTGATGGGGTTGTTCGGTTCTGGCCGTTGCTTCCTCCATTCCCATTACCATTCTTGTGGCCATTATGGTTGTGCGAGCTACCTCCTCCATGGGTGTGCTGAAACTTAAATCCTGGTTTAGGGGTAAAACGGGGCTTCTGCTGGGCTCCAGAGTTATACTTCCCCTGTCCATACTTCCTCTTACGGTTCTCAATCTGCTGTTGCTTCCCTTCAATCATGATGGCACGATCTACTAACTCCTGGTAGTTATTGAAACTTGCTACCATCAACGGCATGCTGAACTCATCATTCAGTCCTTCTAGAAACTTCTCCTGCTTAGCTACATCCGTAGCAACGTCATCTGGGGCATAACGGGCTAGCTTACTAAACTCCTCCACATACTGGCCAACAGTCCTTCCTCCTTGGCGTAAGTTGCGAAACTCACGCTTCTTTATGGCCATAGCTCCTGCTGAAACATGGGCAGTGCGGAAAGCTTGCTGAAATTGATCCCATGTGACAGTGTCTACCGGGTAAGTGGCTGTGAAATTCTCCCACCATGCGGCTGCGGGTCCTTCAAGCTGATGTGCTGCAAACTTCACTCTTTCTCCATCTGTGCATCCTGCAGTGGTCAACTCCCTTCCTATCTTGCGGAGCCAATCATCTGCTACAATCGGCTCGGTGCTACTGGAGTACACCGGTGGATTTAGTCTAAGGAAACGAGTCAAATGATCCGCAGGTGGTGGTGGTGGGTTGTTGTTGTTGTTCTGCTGATTCTGAACTAACATCTGCATCAATTGATTCTGCTGCTGGATCAACTGAGTGAGCTCTGGTGGAAATCCATTGTCATGTCTCGGAGGCGTCTGATGGGTTTAGAAAAGAAGAGAATTTTAGAATAGAATGAGGTCTAAGGGGAATCACTACCCAAATGCACATGAGCAAAAGCACACAAAATCACTCCATTCAATCAAACAAGGCTTACAACGATCTATCTATCGCAAGTGCGTGTACTATAATGTTTACATGGGGGAAATACTACTAATATGTGGGGGACTTCTAGAAATTTGAACCGGTGGAAGATTCCATGATGTCTGCTCCAGCTTCGTCTTTAAAATCGGGTTCACTTGGATCCGAATCGGTGTCGTCGAGGATGATGTAGTCGTCTGGACATGCGACGTACTTGTCTTCATTCTTGAGCTCCAATTTCTTCTTGAGTTCTTCAATCTCATACTTAAGATCGTTATTGTGCCTTACGACAGCTTCGATCTCGTCCATGTAGTCCTTGCGTAGATTCTTCATCTCTCCTTCTAGCTCGATGATCCTTGCCTTCGCATTCTTCAACTCTACCATATCATTGCACATCTGGTTCTCATGGCGTCGAATGTGCTGGTTTAACTCCTGGATAAAAGCTGCAATGGATCTATCCTTCTTGGGGCTGACTATGTCCCATTTGTCGTCTCGGCGTCCGCAAATCTGGTAGATGGTGTCCTTGAGGTCTTCTTGATAAACTTCTCCAATGCGTCCCATGGTGATGTGAGCTGCCATGCTCTTTCCCAGACTCCAAGTTGGTGCACTGAAAATACTATCTATAGGCTTGGTGATTGGGGCGAATGTTCTTCCCGGAACGTGAGCGTGAATCTTCCAGCGCTCCTCTTCAGGCAGAGTGGCGTTGAAAGTCCCGGTGAAACTTGGTAGTCCAATGTTCAGGTACTTGGTAACTTCCTTCAAGTGAAATCCAAATGGTGTGCCTTCATCCGGTTGGGTGTACTTGATCTTCGCGTCCTTCATCCTAAAGAGTAGAATAGATGAGGAGTTAGAAAATGAGAGGAGAGTAGTGATCTATGGCCTTAACTTAGTGGTCGTGTCCTACAGTCAGCGTGTGCTCTGATACCATCTCTGTAGCGACCTGACCCGAATGGATCACGTCTACTGTGCTACGGTGTCATCCCTGGATCAGTAATGCTGACACCACACAGTACATCGAGGTTTTATAGCAGAGTTGCAATCACACACTTATTACATCGATGGCTGAAAAAGAACTTATTACAATAAATATGGCTGAAGGCCATCTAATATCGATAACAGCGGAAGACTCGGAAGATAAATGGGTCCATCAACTCCATCGGCATCACTGAGTATAGAACCACGACCTAAACGCACCTCAATCGTCGTCTGAAAAGTCTGCAACATTAACGTTGCAGCCCGAAAACGGGTCAGCACATGGAATATGCTGGCAATGTAACACATAGAGAGTAACGAAACAATAAGCCTATACTACATGCATTATGGCTGGTGGTAAGGCTCTATGGTTACAGTTTTGCGAAAAGCCAATTTTTCCCTACATCAAAGGAATAATTTTGTTTAACTATCATGGTGGTTGTTAAACATTGAGAATGGTTGACAGCATCCTCAATCCCAATTTAAAAGTACTCATTAAAACCCAGTAGCTTTTATTAGAGGTAACATGTTGAGATTCACAAAGATATTCAAGTACTAGATACTCAAAATGTCCATAACCGGGGACACGGCTAATCATGATTAGTTTGTTACTCTGCAGAGGTTTGCGCACTTTTCCCCACATGACTCGATCGCCTCCGTTTGTTTTCTCGCACTACATGGTGTTTGAGAAACGGATGACCGAGACATAGTCTTTCAGAAGCACTAGCACCTTACATGTGGGGTAGACCGGTACACCTACATCCCCTACATCTGCTAGTCCACCCCGTAAGAGTTCGCACAACTTAGTCAACTATGCTAGAGCCCATAGTAGCATGTGGCTGCACACGGAAGTTTCTAGCATGAAAGATCTTATGATCCCTTTGAGCCTGGGTGGCGGTCCAAAAAAAAACAGGCAAGTCCTGATAGACATCAGGTGCCTCAATCCACCCAGATGTGTGTTTAGGTTGCCACCTTATATAAGCCATTAATTAACAATCTCACATCTGTCATGGATATTCACTCACCCAATCCACGTCTACTAGCATAGCATAGCATAATAAGCAAACGTAGAAGTAACTCCCAAGGTTTCATAAGTAACAGGTAATAGGTACTACCTCAATTCTACTTCCCAACCCACAATTTAATTAGATCCTAACAATGCAAGTGTTTGAGGGTTTGATCTAATGCAATAAAACTGGGTAGTAGGAAAGATATGATCAAGTGTTACTTGCCTTGCTGATGATCCGCGAGTCCTAGGGTTTCGAAGTAACAAGCGGAGCAATCCGGGTAATCTATCGCAGACAAACAACAAGCATACAATAAGTACTCATCTAATGCACAGGGAAATCTCGAATAAAAGATCTAACCAGAGAGTTCAAATTAAGAACCCTGGTTGCAAAAGAATCGAATCAAATAAAGCATCGAAAGTCAAACGACGAAAGAAAACAACTCGGTTCTAGCAAGTTGAAACTAGGTCAAAATTTTACAGTAACAAAACTTAGTTTAAGTTGGTTAGTCGGAACGGCGGTTTCGAGGCGAAACTCCAGGCATTTGAATCACCTGATTCCGATAAACAAGCAAGAAGATAGACTAGAAAGAAGATCGGATCTGAAATCACGATCGGAAGAATCGCGGAATAAATCCGACGAGAAAAGAGAACGACGAACGGTTAAACGAACGGACGTTCATTAACCTAGAAGAATCCGGTGATCACGTTCGTTAGGACGAACGGTCCGGCGAACGGTAAAAAGGCAACTAAATCGGAGAAGAAAACGAATCCGATCTAGGGTTTCGGAGAAGAAATCCGAACGAAAAACTGATCTAGAAAACCGGAACGGTTTAGAGAAGAAAAGAATCGGAACGATTAGAAGAAAACGATCCGAGAAAAGAAAAGGTGACGCGGCGCGGGGCTAGTACCTCGAAGAGCGAGGGGCTCCGGCGGCGGCGTAAGGCGGCGGCGGCGTTGGGTGTGGGGTGGCGCGGTGGTGAGGCGGCGGCGGCGTTGGGTGGCGCGGTGGTGAGGCGGAGGAGAGGAGAGGTGTTGGTTTGATGGTTTAGAGGGGGGGGTGCTTGGGTATTTATATTGGGGAGGGGAGGGTTTTTGCTTGGGGTAGGGGGCAAGAAATAGATTAGGATTAGGAATAGATCTAGGATTAGATACGGAATAAACGAAGTAGGAAAAGAGTCCTACTAGGACAAGGAAAAAGGAGTGGCTCCCTGGCCCCCTTGGTGCGTGCGCGCGCGGTGGCCTTGGCCTTGGCCGGCCGGCGGCTAGCAGCTTGGGCCTTTGGCCCAAGGCGCTGCAGTTTTTTTTTTTTAAAACGGTCTCGCGCGCAGAGCGACAAAATAAAAAAAATCTAAACGAACTCCAAAATTAATACAGTAAACTTTCCCCGACTCCTAAAAATGAGTCGAACAAAAATGAACTTTACTCGGGGCCTAAATGCAAATTTTTTTTTTAAACACGCATTTTTCCCTAAGGCAAATAAAACGCAAATAAAACTCCGGCAAAACCAAAATGGGTTTATTTATTAAATCTTCATTTTTCCTAAATTTGGGAAAGTCATATTATTCCCTCTCTCAAAATTTTTATAGGAAAACTTTATGAAGATAATTAAATAAATCCAAATGATCCTATTTTCAAAATTTGAGAAATCCCAAATATGAAAATAATGAAACTTCCAACTCTCTCCGAGGGTCCTTGAGTTGCGTGAAATTTTCTAGGATCGGAAAATGCGAGAAAAACATGGTATGCATGATGACCTAATGTATAACATTCCAAATTGAAAATTTGGGATGTTACATGATGCACAAGAAAAATCAGGCACAATGGAGCAAGTAAAATGGTAGTTTCTGTAGAAACCACCATTTCTGTCCAGATCAGAAAATATTTTCTATAGCAAAAATAATCCAAAAAAGTGGTAGAGAATATTTTTGCTTAGGAAGGTGCCATAGGGTTCACAGAATATTTGTGATTTTTCTCAGATTGTTGTGGGCAAGAAAAAATGGGGTTGCTTGGAGCACTTTGAACTAGCTAGGGTTTTGAAGGGGAAATGAATATTTTTCATTAAAGAAAAATATTCCAAATATTATTTTGGGTAGAACCAGAGAGTGAATGATCATTAGAGAGGGAAATGAGGAATGACACGCCAGGTCAGTACATTGAATGTACTTGCAAGCTCACAACAGGCATAATCATAATGACAAACAATATCATGATAATTAACCAACTAATAATGCTTCAACATGCTACGATCATGCTCCTGTGATAAAAGTCACTCAGGGACTGGCTTACCAACCGTGATCATTCTTGGATCAGAAACATACCACCATCATGGTCTTGAGTAGAAGTATCTCATGATCCTTACGGCCATCACAACCACGACCAATAATTGGTCCTGAACATTTCGATGGCTTTCCACCATCATTAACAGTGCAAAGTTCATAACTTAGTGTGCAAAATTTATTAAACGTTCACCCATGGTGTCACCTACTACAAGCATGCCCGTAACCATGGAATTGGCTATCGATAGATTATTATACTCTACAGAGGTAGCACACTGTACCCACACCACGGAACCCATGGCCTCGTACTCCCATTCGGGTGGACCAACGGTATTCCGATGAAACCCCTCCATTGCCATGACACTCTCCCGGCCTCTCCGACACAATCCCCACTGGGCTAGTCCTGGGTGGCCCCGTGTCTACCAAAGACACAACGACCACCATCATGGCCAAAACGATCCCACAAGGGGACCTGGTACCATAATCTCAACAACGGGCACACAAGGTTATGTCTTCGTACCGGGCCAGGATAAGCACGCCCATAACCTTCCCTAGTTGCAGGCACCGACCAGAGTCATGACAACAGACCGAATCAAGGACTCCCATAAGGCAAATGTGGTTGCATTGGGAAAAAATCGATTCAGTGGCACCATTACCCGGCCAACGATGTATTCAAGTTGAGTTATATTCAGGTTCAACTTAAAGTAAAAATAACCGATGTCATAGTATGCCATGAAATGCAACACTAACATATGCATCACATATAAATGGAAATGACTGAGTCAACTATATTCACACTAAGCATAAACATCAACAACTCATGCCACTTTTCTTGTTAAGATAATCCTCACTTTAAACAGAATATTTTCTAGCAAATTTTTATTATTTTACTCATGCAAGAAAATGACTTCAAGTAATTACTCATATGCATAACAATATTATTCTTTTATCATCACAAATGAATCCTAGTTTCTTTACCAACTATGTTAGTTTCAAACATTATGTAAATCAAGCATATTAATTAAAACAAGTACTTAACAGAATATCAATAACATAATAGTAATTTAAATGCATATTTTAACTCTTTCATTGAAGTAAGAAAATCATAAATATTGAAATGGCACCATGAAAATGTTGCTGTGGCTTGCCTTAGTGCAGATGAGGTTCACAAGCCTTCTGTTGATCCTCAAGACAAGCCTCACCCTCTAAAAATAATTTTAAACACAAGAAGAAAATATCAAGAATCCTTCTGAAAATCACCATAAATTTGAGACAGCTCAGAAAAATCTCATTTTTGGTGAGCTGTTAGATTTCTTTGCAAAGAACACAATGCAAAAAGAATCAATTCATTTTGACTTATGGTTCAAGAGTTATAGTTGTTTGAAGCTCTCTGGAAATTAATTGAATTTGAATTTAGATAAAACAAACTAGGGGGGTGACATCGAAGGCATAAAGACTCGGTACGCCAACACTCGTACCGCTTCGCGCGCGTACTATGTGGCTGACTAGCGGGCCCCGCTAGTCAGGTGAGGTGGAGGGGGAGAAGGAAATAGAGGGGGTTGCGGCTTCGCGGGAGCTCACGCCGGCAATGAGGGCTCCTTGGCCAAAACGAGAGGGAGGGATTGAGAGAGGGGATACAGGCGCACCTGCCCGTACCCGTAGTGTAGCTAGGGGTGGTCGGACGGCGTCAGATTCGACCTCGCAAGCGGAGTTCGCCGGAGACGAAGACGACGGCGAACTACGGCGACTCAAGGGGCTCCAAGTGGATGGAATAGCTTCATCGAAGAGCGGCGGAGGCTCTGGAAGGGTCGCCCAGGCCTTGGAGGGGCTGGAGCTACCGTGGTGACTCGAGAGGATCGCCGGCGAGCTCGAGCTCAGGGATGGCGGCCCGCGGCCTACTGGCCGGGCTACGGCTATCTACACGTTTGTGGAGTGTGTGGGAGTGGAGGATGGTGCTCGAGGAGGCTCAGGGTGGCTCAATTTATAGGCGAGCGGTGAGGAGTGGATCGGGGTCCGCCGGTGACACCTGGACACTTCGCCCGGCGACGAGCGACATCAGTCAGAGAAGGAGAAGGTGACGCAGCTCACGCGGGGACTATGGGCGAACGGAGGCGAGCACAAGACCGAGGAGAAGGCGACGAGAACAGTGCGCACCGAAATGTTACGTTGGCCGGACCGCGCCCGTGCTCGCTTCGGCGAGCTCCGGCATCGGCGAGTGCCCGGGGGGACTTAAGGGAGTTGAGACGAGGATGGTGGCACGGTTCGGCACGCCATGGTAGTCTGGGAAGCGAGCACGCACGAAACTGAGAGCTCGGTGGCACTCAGAGCGCGTTGACACGCAGGCTGGCATTGTGGACATGCGTGGTCACCGTGTGAACTCTGCCCTCAGGCCGACCAACGTCCAAAGATCATGTCTGGCTCATTGTTCATGGTAGTTTTGAAGATTACCACGCTTTGGTTTGACTCTAGATGCAGTAGAAAAGATTTCAGACATTTGGTAAGTTTCTGATCACTAACTTTGAGGGGTTACTGAGGTTAAATGGCTAGGAGTTGGAGGCTGTGCTTTGGAGGCTAGCAATCATCTACTAAGGTGATGATGCACAAGAAAAATCAGGCACAATGGAGCAAGTAAAATGGTAGTTGCTGTAGAAACTACCATTTCTGTCCAGAACAGAAAATATTTTCTGTAGCAAAAATATTCCATAAAGTGGTACAATATTTTTGCTCAGGAAGGTGCCCTAGGGTTTAGAGAATATTTATGAATTTTCTTAGATTTTTGTGGGCAATAAAAATTGGGGTTGCTTTGGAGCACTTTGAACTAGCTAGGGTTTTGGAGGGACAATGAATATTTTTCATTAAAGAAAAATATTCCATATATTATTTTGGGTAGAACCAGAGAGTGAATGATGATTAGAGAGGGAAATGAGGCACTTGGGTGAAAGCCAAGGGTACCCAAATGTTTAATTCCATATGAAAAGATTCAAAAACTCCAAATTTCAAAATCAAACCAAATGAAAATCAGGCAAATAAAGGAGGGCAAAAACTAGGCTGTCACATCGGCATCTTCCTCTTCTGTCATTCCTTCAGTTACTTGTCCAACACCCCAACTTGTTGGTATTGGGATTCCTCGGCTAACCAAATAATCAGCGTAGTTGCACTCCCCCACAGCAACTTCCCAAAAATACAAATCACAAGAATCTTCCCTTTTCTGCACGAATCAAATTGGAAGACCCAGCTAGGGTTGAGGATTGTGGTTGAGACGCGACGGATGACTCTGCATGATTTGCAACAGTGGCACCACACCAACGGCAGCGGGTTGCGATGAGCAACCGGCTGCGGTGCGCGTGCCGGCGGGGGTGTGATGAGACCCACATGCGATGGTACGGGTGGCGAATTGGCGCATATCTGGTTGTTGCCTGCTGAAGAGCAGGTGGACGAGCAGCCAGCGGACATGGTTTCTGCGGCCAGAGCTTCTGATGCTAGGCAGAGTAAGTAAAGAAGAGGAGAAGCGAACGTTGGATATGTCAGTTTCATTAATTGCAGAGTAGCATAGCACCATATATAGTTATGTTCTAGGTTTGGATTCGAACCAGCTACAGGAGCACGTCTCTCCTTTTTCTAAAACTCAACGTCTCTTTACTGGTACACTAGCTTGTTCTGTACGCCTTCTCAAGTCTTTGATTCCTCTAGCTGACATCTGGGACCCACCGGAAGGGCCTTTGTATTTCGTGAAAAAATGTGCCCCCCGCTGATAGGTCGGACCAACCAGCTATCTTCGCACGCAAGGAAGTGCCTCCTTATTATGCACAAAAAAATGAATACTCCCCCTGCCAGCTGGAACCCAGCATAGTGGGAGGCTGGCTTGTTGGACGACCAGGTTGACGGGGACGGAGGGCTTTGTCAACTTAGTCAATATGAACGATTCTAGCTCCAGTTACCGTACGATGTTCATCCAACGGCCGTAGTGCTTCTTCAACCTCTGGTCTTCTTGCCCCAGCCGCCCAAACCACCGCCGGTCGTGCCTCGTGCTCCTGCCTCCCGTGGCCGACTGCGATGCCGCGGAGGCCTCACCGCCCCCTACTACTCCCACCGCTGGCCAGGCCATCCGTCTACTCACCCACACCCCCTGTTACTTTGCGGTGGCGGCAGCGTCACACCGCAGCCGAACCAGTGAACCCTCGTACTCCTCTCCGCGTGGGCATCCACTGTTGCGTCTTCCCCGGCTCCGCGTCGTCCCCTTCCTTGGCCTCGCCGTCGTCCACCGCCTTGGTACTCTCGGCGCGGCGTGGTTAATGTGGTCAACGACCGACTTCCATCGAAAAAGTATTGTACGTGGAGAGGCTGACAGTTGGGTCCACGGCCGCAGCTGGGTCCACAGCCACATCCCAGTTTTTTTTGTGATTTTCCAAGTAAGTCGCTTTGTCAAGCTTGTTGGGCAGAAAATCTTTCAAGATGAGGAGAGGTTCATTCCGCTGGCCGAGAAAATGGCCTCTCAGTAATGAGAAATGGGATGTACAATTTTAAAACACATCAAATCGGCAATTAGTTTCAAATTTGTTTTTTTTCATTTCAAGATTTTAAATTGCATTGATTTTTCTGCATGGACAATTTGTTAGATTTTATATTGATATACACTTATTTTTAAAAATAGTTTTAATGTGACTCGAAATTTCGGGATTAAAAACAGTACGGACCGCACTGAAATATGTAAAATTTCGTATAATTTTTTAACCGTGGCAACAATATGGGCTGTAATGCTAACAAAAAGAATATGGCCAAAAAAACATAAGAATTAGCAAATGGGATATAAATTATTAGAAATAATGGCAGATGGGCTATATGCTGTTTTCCACAGATTTGAGGCTTTCCAAAAAAAGGTTGACGCACAAGGAGTGACTGTTGGATGTCCATCCAACGGCCGTCGTGCTTCTTCAATCTCTGCTCTTCCTGCTCCAGCTGCTCAAACAAGTGCCGGCGGGACTGCCTGCTCCCTCCTCCCCGCGGCCGGCTGTGCTGCCGCGTAGGCCTCACTACCCCACCGTACTCGCATCGCTGGCCTAGCTATCCCTTTACTCACCCACACCTACTGTTATTCTCCGGCGACGGCAGACAAACCAGTAAACCCTCATACAGTCGTACTCCTCTCCGCGTGGGAAACAACTGCCGAGTCTTCCCTGGCTCCGTGTCATTCCCTTCCTAGGCCTCGCAGTCGTCCACCGCCCTGGTGCTCTTGGCACGGCCTGGTCAATGTGGTCAACGACCGACATGCATCTGAAGTGGACTGTACGTGGAGAGGGTGACAGTTGGGTCCACGGCCTCACGCAAAGAAATGCCTCCTTAGTACGTGCAAAATAATGATTCCTCCACCTGACATCTGGGACCCACCGAAAGTGCCTCTGTATTTTGCGAAAAAAATGTTACCGCCGCTGACAGCTTGGACCTACCAGCTATATCTTCGCACGCAAGGAAGTGCCTCCTTATTACGCACAAAAAAATGAATACTCCCTCTGCTAGCTAGGACCTAGTATAGTGGGAGGCTGACTTGTGGGCCTACTAAGTTGATGGGGATGGAGGGCTTTGTCAACTTAGTCAATATGCATGATTCTAGCTCAAGTGACCGTACGATGTCCATCCAACGGCCGTAGTGCTTCTTCAACCTCTGGTATTCTTGCTCGAGCCACCCAAACCAGCGCTGGTTGTGCCTCGTGCTCCTGCCTCCCATGGCCGACTGCAATGCCGCGAAGGCCTCACCACACCCACTGTTATTCTGCGGCTACGACAGCTGATACGTCTCCACCGTATCTACTTTTCCAAACACTTTTGCCCTTGTTTTGGACTCTAACTTGCATGATTTGAATGGAACTAACCCGGACTGACGCTGTTTTCAACAGAATTGCTATGGTGTTATTTATGTGTAGAAACAAAAGTTCTCGGAATGACCTGAAACTTCACGGAACATCTATTTCAGAAATAATAAAAAATCTTGTTAAAAGATGAAGACCAGGGGCCCACCACCTGTCCACGAGGGTGGGGGCCGAGCCTACCACCTAGGGCGCGCCCCATACCTCGTGCCCCCCTGGAGCTCCTCCGACCTCAACTCCAACTCTGTATATTTGGTTTCGAAAAAAAATCAGAGAGAAGAATTCATCGCGTTTTACGATACGGAGCCTCTGTCAAGCCCTAAAACCTCTCGGGAGGGCTGATTTGGAGTCCATTCGGGGCTCCAGAGAGGGGAATCCATCGCCATCGTCATCATCAATCATCCTCCATCACCAATTTCATGATGCTCACCATCGTGCATTAGTAATTCCATCGTAGGCTTGCTGGACGGTGATGGGTTGGACGAGATCTATCATGTAATTGAGTTAGTTTTGTCAGGGTTTTATCCCTAGTATCCACTATGTTCCGAGATTGATGTTGCTATGACTTTGATATGCTTAATGCTTGTCATTAGGGCCCGAGTGCCATGATTTCAGATCTGAACCTATTATGTTTCATCAATATATGAGAGTTCTTTATCCTATCTTGCAAGTCTATAGTCACCTATTATGTGTTATTCACTATGTGCTAATGCTTTGTTCCGATACTCTATTAAAAGGAGGCCTTAATATCCCTTAGTTTCCATTAGGACCCTGCTACCACGGGAGGGTAGGACAAAAGATGTCATGCAAGTTCTTTTCCATAAGCACGTATGACTATATTCGGAATACATGCCTACATTACATTGATGAATTGGAGCTAGTTCCGTGTCACCCAATGTTATGATTGTTACATGATGAACCGGAACTGGCATAATTCTCCATCACCGATCCATTGCCTACGAGCTTTCCATATCTTGTTCTTCGCTTATTTACTTTTCCGTTGCTATTGCTATCATCACTACAAAATACCAAAAACATTACTTTTGCTACCGTTACCACTACTATCATATTACTTTGCTACTGAATACTTTGTTGCAGATATTAAGTTTCCAGGTGTGGTCGAATTGACAACTCAGCTCCTAATACTTGAGAATATTCTTTGGCTCCCCTTGTGTCGAATCAATAAATTTGGGTTGAATACCCTACCCTCAAAAACTGTCGTGATCCCCTATACTTGTGGGTTATCAAGACTATTTTCTGGCGCCGTTGCGGGGGAGCATAGCTCTATTCTTTGAGTCACATGGGATTTATATCTGCTTATCATTATGAAGAACTTGAGAGATCCAAAAACCAAGATTAATCCCTCAACTATGAGGGGATGTAAGGAACTGCCATCTAGCTCTGCACTTGATTCACCTTCTATTTTGAGTAAGCTTGCGACACCTAAACCTGCTTCTGCTATTCGTTCTGATATGTCGCATGTTATTGATGATGCCACTTCTGCTACGCATGATACTTATGATGAAACTACCCCTATGCTTGATACTACTGTGCCACTTGGTGAATTTCTTGATGAACAACTTGCTAGGGTTAGAGAGAATTAAAATATTGAATATGATAATATTGATGAAAGTGATGATGAAGACTTGCCCGTTATTCCTAAGGGTTATGTTTTTGATACATAATCTTCTTTAGCTATTTTAGCTTGCAAAGATAGTTATGAACTTAAGAGGTTATTAGCTAAATGGAATAAACAATCTCTAAATGCTAGGATGAAACCTAACCCTGCTTTTGCTACTTCACCTATCTTTGTTACTGATAAGGATTATGAATTCTCTGTTGATCCTGATATAATTACTTTGGTTGAATCTGATCCTTTTCATGGCTATGAATCTAAAACTGTCATGGCACATCTTACTAAATTAAATGATATAGCCTCCCTGTGCACTAATGATGAGAGAACTCGTTACTTTTATGTCCTTAAAATATTTTTGTTATCATTAAAGGGTGATGCTAAGATATGGTTTAATTCTCTTTATCCTGGTTGTGTGCGTAGTCCCCACGATATGATTTATTACTTCTCTGCTAAATATTTCCCTGCTCATAAGAAACAAGCTGCTTTAAGGGATATATATAATTTTGTGCAAATTGAAGAAGAGAGTCTCCCACAACCTTGGGGGAGGCTTCTCCAATTACTTAATGCTTTCCCTGATCATCCTCTTAAGAAAAATGAAATACCTGATATCTTTTATAATGGACTAACCGATGCTTCCAGAGATTACCTAGATAGTTGTGCTGGTTTTGTTTTCAGGGAAAGAACACCGGATGAAGCTGAAATTCTATTGAATAATATGTTGGCAAATGAAAATAATTGGACACTTCCTGAGCCAGCTCCTGAGCCTATTCCTAAACCAACTCTAAAGAAGAGGGGTATTCTATTTCTCAGTCCTGAAGATATGCAAGAGGCAAAGAAATCTATGAAAGAAAAAGGTATTAAAGCTGAAGATGTTAAGAATTTACCTCCTATTGAAGAAATAGACGGTCTTAATTTACCGCATGTTGAAGAAACATATGATCTTAATCCATTACCTATTGAAGAAGTACATGGTCTTGATAACCCGACAGAGGTAGTAAAGGTAAATTCTCTCTATATATATGATAAAGCTGAAATCCCATTTACAAATTTGCTAGCCCATGCTTAGATGAGTTTGATAAATTTATGGCTAAGCAAGAAGATTTTAATACTTATTTTGGTAGACAATTGAAATACAATTCAAATATTCTTGAACACATGGGTGATTATACGGCTAATGTCAAAGGTGAACTTAAACTTATTAGTAAACATGCTTCTATGGTTACCACTCAAGTAGAACAAGTACTTAAGGCTCAAAATGATTTACTCAATGAATTGAATAGTAAGGATAATGATAATGCTGTTAGAGTTATGACTAGAGGTGGTAAAATGACTCAGGAACCTTCGTATCCTGAAGGCCATCCTAAGAGAATTGAGCAAGATTCTCAAAGAAATAATATAGATGCACCTAGTCCTTCTAAAAAGAAGAAAAAGAAAAATGATAGGACTTTGCATGCTTCTAGTTAACCTATTACTGGAACACCTGAGAATCCAAATGATATTTCTATCTCTGATGCTGAAACACAATCTGGTAATGAACCTGAAACTAGTGATAATGTTAATGATAATGTTCATGATGATGCTCAACCTAGTAATGATAATGATATAGAAATTGAACCTGCTGTTGATCTTGATAGCCCACAATCAAAGAATCAACGTTGTGATAAGAAAGACTTTGTTGCTAGGAAACATGGTAAGGAAATAGAGCCTTGGGTTCAGAAACTCATGCCTTTTCCTCCCAAACCATCCAAGAAAAAGGATGATGAGGATTTTGAGTGCTTTGCTAAAATGATTACACCTATCTTTTTGTGTATGCGATTAACTGATATGCTTAAAATGAATCATTATGCTAAGCACATGAAAGATATTGTTACAAATAAAAGAAAGATACCGGAAGCTGAAATTTCCACCATGCTTGCTAACTATACTTTTAAGGGTGGAATACCAAAGAAACTTGGAGATCCCGGTGTACCAACTATATGATGCTCCATTAAAAGAAACTATGTTAAAACTGCTTTATGTGATCTTGGAGTCGATGTTAGTGTTATGCCTCTCTCTTTATATCGTAGACTTGATTTGAATAAGTTGACACCTACTAAAATATCTTTGCAAATGGCTGATAAATCAACTGCTATACATGTCGGTATTTGTGAGGATGTGCCTGTTGTAGTTGCAAACGTTACTATTTTAACGGACTTTGTTATTCTTGATATTCCCGAGGACGATAGTATGCCTATAATTCTTGGAAGACCCTTTTGGAATACTACAGGGGCTGTTATTGACTGCACTAAAGGCAATGTCACTTTTCATGTTAATGGTAATGAGCATACGGTACACTTTCCGAGGAAACAACCTCAAGTCCATAGTATCAATTCTATTGGAAAACTTCCATCGATTATTTTTGGAGGTTTTGAATTTCCCCTTCCTACTATCAAGAAGAAATATGATATTCTTATTAATGGGGATGTGCATATCGCCGTTGAGGTAACATAGTGTTATTTGAAATTTCTCTGGTTCCATCTTATTCGGAATGAGTTCGTTAACAAGACTTGATCAACCTTGTTAGTGGATTCCTTTTGAGGAGCATGAGATGGATGAAACTAGAAGGCACAACCTTCTGTACCCTCCTCTTACTTTCTGTTATTTATATTAAATAAAATACAAATAGTATTGTTTTCTTTCTGTTATCTGATTTATCTGTGCAATATAAAAATACCCCAAAAATAAAAGTTCTCCAAATGCCCTGAAATTTAAATATGATTTTTTCTGGAATATTTGAGAATATTTGGCACTTAGAACACAGGAGGAGGAGCTGGCACCTGGCCACAAGGATCAGGGGCGCGTCCTACCCCCCTGGGCGCGCCCCCTGCCTCGTGGGCCCACGGTGGCCCTCCTCCACTTATTCCTGCACCTACACACTTCTTCTTCCTCACACAAACACGAATATCCAGCTCAAGCACGAGTTCTAGCTCATTTTGCTGCCATTTTCGATCTCCTTGCTCAAAGCACCTCTCACAAAACTGCTTGGATAGATTGTTCCTTGGTACCTCCATTGGTCCAATTAGTTTTTGTTCTAGTGCTTTATTCATTGCAAAATTTTGCTGCTTATGTGACCTTGTTCTTGAGCTTGCATGTCAAATTTATATGGTCAAAAGTAGTTTTGATGCATGATATAGGCTCTAGGCACTTGTAGAAGTAGTTGCTTCAATTTTATTGAGTTTGGTTTACTTTTATTTTGATGTTACTAAAAATTTCAGAATTTTTCAGAAAATAATGAAGAGACTTTTGAGAAAAGGTAAAGAAGCCCAAATATAATCTGCCTCGCACCGCGGAGGTTCGGTCGTGTGAATGGCCTTCTGATAATTTCTTGTGAGCAGCCGGGATTTATGAAGATTTTTTATGAATTGGCTGAGAATGCAGGCCTCGCCTTCCTCCACGACCAACGCGAACAGTATCTCTTACTCACCAATATCTTTGTGCAAAAATTTTATTTCCATGCTAGGAGCTCGCCACCTGCGGTGGAATTATATATATATGATGAGCATAAGGAGTTGTCACTTTATGATTTTTGTCAGTTCTGTTTGATCCCTTTCGAGGGCAGCGTAGAGGAACCACATCGTGACGATGTGGATGGGTTTATTGATACCATCACTGTAGGGGAAACGAGGAAGGTTTCCGATGCACGAATCACAAGTATAAATTTTTCTGTTTTACGCTACTTTGCAATATTTGCTAGTCGTTGCTTAATTGGTCACAGAAACTATGGAAACCTTAGTATTCCTGATATTATTATTCTGTTCCATGGTTTGTTCGGTGATAACTCTATTAGTATGGGCGGTATTATTGCTAAACGGTTAAGTCTGAACCGTACCAAAGGGCCCATCTTTGGATGCATTTATGCTTCACGCCTAGCTGCACATTTCAACATACCTATTAGGCATTCTGATAAGGAAGAAAAATTGTTGCCCACTGTTTATTTAGATTATAAGAGTATGGTGGCACATGATTTTATTGTTAAGAATAATGAAGGAGAGCTTAAATACAAATTGTTCTTTGATAAACATCATCCTGAGATTATTACCCTGCCTGCTCCTTCCTTGTTTGATTTATCTCCAGGTAAGTACCTTGTCCCGTTAGAGGCTATTCACGCATACCGGAACCCTACATCAGCCCTAGAGCCAGGGTCGGTACCACCAGTTGATCCTCCACGACAGTCTAATTATCTGTGGGATCTGGAGATGATTGCCAACCAGTGGCAATCAGAGTCCTCTTCTTCGCAATACGACCCCAACTATTATTATGGATATCCGCCAGGCCAACCGTAGCCATAGACCAACTTAGGCCAAAAGCCTAAGCTTGGGGGAGTACATATTTCTCACCGACATTATATTCATGTTCACATACTCATTGCTAGATTTCGGTGCTTATACTTTTTCATTGTATCATCCATGCTAGTTTATTTTGCTTTTTATGCTTTCTTCTTGTGTGTTTAATAAACCTTAAGAAAAACAAAAAAAATTAGTTGTAGCTTTCAATTAGTTTATTTTCCATGCTTGTAGTAGTAATTAAAAAAAAGAAAACCCAAAAAGATTTCATGTTCTTCTTTTGCTTGTTGGGAGCTTTCCCGTGTAAATAGTTTTATTTCTTTTCTTTTCTTTGGGGGGCGATAGGAGAAGACCATAATTAAATTGTTGAAGTAGCTCTTATATGCATTATTTTTGATCAGACAAAAGAGCCCATATTGCCTTGTCTCCTCCTATTTATTGAATGCTTGCAGATTCCAGCTTAGTCCAATGCACGTGCACTCTTAATATTATTCACATTAATCGGTCGTGTAGCGACCAGACCTCAGACGGTCTAATCTCTGTGCTCCGGTGTCATCCCTGGATCAGTAATGCTGACACCACACAGTACTTGAAGGATTTATAACAGAGTAGAAACCACACACTTATTACATCGAGTGTCTCAAAAGAGAACGTATTACAATAAATATGGCTTAAGGCCATCTAATAACGATAACAGCGGAAGGCTTGGAAGATAAGTGAGTCCATCAACTCCAATGGCATCACTGAGTATAGAACCACGACCTAAAAGCACCTTACTCATCGTCTGAAAAGTCTGCAACATGAACGTTGCAGCCCAAAACGGGTCAGTACATGGAATATGCTGGCAATGTAACACATAGATAGCAATGAAAGAATAAGACTATACTACATGCATATTTGCTTGGTGGAAAGCTCTATGGTTATAGTTTTTGCGTAAAGCCTATTTTTCCCTACTGCAAAGGAATACATTTTATTTAACTATCATGGTGGTTGTTAAACATTGAGAGTGTAGACACCCTCTCAATCCCAATTAAGCATCATCATTAAAACCCCAACAAAATTTATTAGAGTAACATGATGAGATTCACATGATAATCCAAGTACTAGATACTCAAGATGTCCATAACCGGGGACACGGCTAACCATGATTAGTTTATACACTCTGTAGAGGTTTGCGCACTTTTCCCCACAAGACTCGATCTCCTTCGTTGGGATTCTCGCACTACATGGTGTTTGAGAAACGGATGACTGAGACATAGTCTTTCAGAAGCGCTCACACCTTACGAACGGGTAGACCGTTACACCTACTTTCCCCTACATCAGCTAGTCTACCACTGTAAGAGTTTGCACAACTTAGTCGACTATGCTAGAGCCCATAGTAGCTTGTGGCTGCACACGGAAGTTTCTAGTATGAATAATCTCATGATCCCTTTGAGCCTGGGTGGCGGTCCAAAAGAACAATAGGCAATTGCTGGAATACCCAGGTGCCTCAATCCACCCAGATATGTATTTAAGTTGCCACCTTAGATAAACCATTAATTTAACAATCTCACATTTGTCATGGATACACTCACCCAATCCACATCTACTAGCATAGCATGGCATATAAGAAAACGTAGAAATAACTCCCAAAGGTTTGATAATAATAGGTAATAGGTAATACCTCATCTACCTCCCAAACCCACAATTTAATTAGATCCTAATGATGCAATGTGTGAGGATTGATCTAATGCAATAAAAACTGGGTAATAGGAAGTATGATCAAAGTGTTACTTGCCTTGCTGATAATCCGCAAAACCTAGCGATTCGAAGTAGCAAGCGGCGCACTCCGGGTAGAGTATCAAAAACAACCAAGAATACAATAAGTACTCAACTAATGCATAGGTAAACCTCAAATAAGAGATCTAACCAGAAAGTTCAACTTCAGAACTCCGGTTGGCAAAAAGAATCAAATCGAACGAAACAACGAAAGAAAAACGGCAAAAGAAACAAGCTTCGTTTACTAATCTGGATCTAGGTCAAAATTTTACAGAGGCAAAAACTGGTTTGAGTTGGTTAAATGGAAAGAGGGTTTCAATACGAAACTCCAGGCGCTTGAATCGCCTGATTCCGATAAACGAGCGAAAAGTTATACTAAAACGAAAATCGGATCAGGAATCACGATCAGAAAAATCATGGATTTAATCCGAGAAAAAGAAAAATGACGAACAGATTAACGAATGAATGTTCGTCATCTAGATCTAAACGATGAACACGTTCGTTAAAATGAACGAACGAGCGAGTGCTCGCTAATTAACTAAACCGAGAAAAAATACCGATCTATGTAAAAAACGAATCTAGAAAAAAGAAAAAAACCGTTGAAAACCAACGGTTTTCTAAAAAATACCGGCGGGCGGCGGCGGTTCGACCTCGTCGGCGGCGGGGCGGTGGCGGCGGCGGCGGCAGCAGCGGCGGCGGCCTAGGGTTAGGGTTTAGGCGGCGGCGGCGGCTTGGGCTTGGGGCGCGGCTCGGGTGGGCTGCTGGGGCTCGGGGCGGCGCTATATAAAGCATCCCCCGGAGGAGTCCAGGCCTAACACTCCAGTAGGTCGTTTCGGATATTTTTTTAATAATTACGCTCAGAAAAAACAAAAGAAATACTAAACGGACTCATAAATCCCGAAATAAATTTTCCCCGGCTTCTAAAATCAAGCCGGACAGGATGAACATTTATTTGGGGCCTAAATGCAATTTTGAAAAACGCGCATTTTTCCTATATTCAAATAAAATAGCAAGTAAAACCAAAAATAAAATCTTATTTTACTTTTTGTTAAATCCTCAATATTTATTTATTTTGGTAAAGTAATTTTATTCCCTCTCTCGTATTTTTATTATAGAAATAATTGAAGATAAAATAAATAAAATCAAATGATCCTATTTTCAAAATTTGAGAAAACCCAAATATGAAAATAACGAAATCCCCAACTCTCTCCGATGGTCCTTGAGTTGCGTAAAATTTCTAGGATCAACCAAAATGGAGTAAAATATACTATGCAAAATGATCTATTGTATAACATTCCAAATTGAAAACTTGGGATGTTACAAACCTACCCCCCTTAAGATGAATCTCGCCCTCGAGATTCGGGTTGGCTAGAAAATAGGTGAGGGTGGTCCTTCAAGAGATCTTCCTCTCGCTCCCAGGTGGCTTCATCCTCCGTGTGGTGGCTCCACTGAACTATGCAAAACATGATAACCTTGCTACGGGTGACTCGGCTGGCATACTCAAGAAGCTTAACTGGTTTCTTCTCATAGGTCAAATCACTGTCCAACTGAATCGCTTCTAGTGGAACTGTATCTCTCAGCAGTATATCAGCCATCTCCATGTGGCACTTCTTTAACTGGGAAATGTGGAACACGTCGTGAACTCCTGACAATCCTTCGGGCAATTCCAACTTATAAGCTACTTCTCCCATACATTCCAAAATCTAGTATGGTCCTACAAAACATGGCACTAACTTTCCCCTAACTCCAAAGCGCTTAACTCCTCGAAGTGGAGATACTCGAAGATAAACTCGATCTCCGACTTTGTAAACCGTCTCCTTGCGTTTAGAATCTGCGTAGCTCTTTTGCCTGGACTGGGTTACCTTGAGCCTATCGCGAATCAATTTCACTTTCTGTTTAGTCTCCTTAATCAGATCTGGTCCAAACAACTGGCGGTCTCCAACTTCATCCCATGATAATGGGGTCCTGCACCTCCTTCCGTACAAGGCTTCGAAAGGGGCCATCTTCAAACTGGATTGATAACTATTGTTGTAAGAGAACTCTGCGTATGGCAAATTCCACAAACTGCTACATACTCCGCAATATCCTTCTTCATTCCGGTCCACCAGAAAGTATCCTTCAAATCCAAATACATCTTGGTATTTCCTGGGTGAATCGAATATGGGGAATCATGGGCCTCTTGTAGAATCAACTTCCTGATCTCCGGGTCGTTGGGCACATAAACACGGTCTTCAAACCATAAGGTATCATGCTCATCCTCACGAAATCCTTTAGCTTTTCCTTTGCACATTTTCTCCTTAATAGAAGCGATCTCCTTGTCAGTCCTTTGAGCTTCTCTAATCTTATCCATCAAAGTAGACTGAATCTCCAATGCTGCTACGTAGCCTCTCGGGACTATCTCCAAACATAGCTCACGAAGATTTTCGGCTAACTCCCGTGGTAAATCTCCCGTCATTAGGGTGTTGATATGACTTTTATGGATCAGCGCATCGGCTACTAAGTTAGCCTTTCCGGGGTGATAATGCAATCTCATATCATAATCCTTGATGAGCTCCAACCACCTCCTTTGCCTGAGGTTGAACTCCTTCTGCGTGAAAATGTACTTCAAACTCTTGTGATCCGTGTACACCTCACAATGGTTTCCAATGAGAAAATGTCTCCATGTCTTCAATGCATGCACTATGGCTGCTAACTCCAAATCATGCGTGGCATAATTTAACTCATGAGGCTTAAGTTGTCGTGAGGCATATGAAACAACTCTTCCTTCCTGCATAAGCACTGCTCCAAGTCCTCGACGTGAAGCGTCGGAATACACCTCCTAATCCTTGGTCTGATCTGGCAAAATCAACACTGGTGATGTAACCACACGTTTCTTCAACTCCTGGAAACTGGCCTCACATTCCTCGGTCCATATGAACTTGGTATCCTTCTTCAAGAACTCCGTCATAAGATTTGCAATCTTCGAGAAATTTTCAATAAATCTCCTGTAGTATCCTGCAAGTCCAAGAAAACTTCGGATCTCTCCAACTGTTGTTGGCGCTTCCCAATTTTTCATAGTGTGAACCTTAGTGGGATCTACTGCTATACCTTCTTCGGATATAACGTGTCCAAGAAATCCAACTTCCTTCAACCAAAACTCACATTTGCTAAACTTGGCATATAACTAATGTTCTCTGAGCTTACCAAGTACCAAACACAAATGCTCATTAGGCTCCTCTTCATTTTTCGCATAAACCAGGATATCATCAATGAACACTACGATGAACTTATCCAAAAACTCCATAAAGTACCTTGTTCATCATGTTCATAAAATATGCAGGGGTGTTAGTCAGTCCAAACGACATGACCGTGTCACAGCCCTAGAATTTGCTTGTCATTAGTTGCATTAAGGCATTCATGTCATCATGTTTAAATTTCTCAGAAAGTTGAAATGGGGATTTCCTAAACCCCTAGCATCAAAGGATTTCACTAGGTTCGCCTAAAATATTTTCAGTAAATCCAAATGGCTTTAAAAAATGTTCATCATTTATGGAAAATGCTGTAAACAGTAACCAGAGGTGATGCACATTTTTCCATGACATATTTGGGCTCTGAATTAAATCATACTCTATTTAAATTTGGGCATTTAAATGCTATAAAATATTTTAAATGCTCAAATAATCATTAACTAAAATGTTTACTGTTGGATATATTCTAAACAGTAGCCATGATTACTTTCATGATTTTTGGAAATGCCTTAGCATTTTAATTAAGTCAAAACTAGTGTAGAAAAATAGAAAAACAAAAACAAATAAAAGAGGGAAGGCCACTGGGCCACTTACCTGGACCTACCTGGCCCAACTCCAGCTGGTGGCCCAGCCCATCAGGCAAAGCGGCTGTCTTCAACCTCTGCTAGTACATAGAGGCGTGTCGAAGCGCGCGCGATCACCATGGCCAGCTCCCTACCTGCTTCCTCCTTCCCCAGACCCATTCAAGCACCACGGAGACGCCCAGCACCACGCTGCACCTCTCCCCTCTCTCCCCTGGACCCCTTCCCCTCCTCTGCTCTCCGTGTGGCACCACCGAACACACCCGCCGCCGCCGACGAGCACCACCACGGCCACCGGCCTCCACACGCCTCTCCGACGCGCCAAGAAGCTCCGCAGATGACCTCTACACCGTCCCCGCCAAGCCACACGAGCGGACACGCCCTGCAGTGGCTTCCCCAACCTCTTCTTCAAGCTTCGGCCGCCGAGATCACTAGCGACCGTGTGCCCTCCCTGACGCCTCCCCGAGTTTGTCGTCCGCCCCATTCAAACCTCCGTGAGCTCTTGCCACTAACCCCTCTCTTCCCCGTGTTATTTGCACCATGTAGCCACCGATTCCACCGGAGCCGCGAGTTCTGTTCCGCCGGCCAAGTCGCCGCCGTGGCCACAGCCACCGCGCTTTGTGTCCAAGCACACCATCGTGCTCAGCACGTTCTCATGATCCCGTAGCCACCCCCAGCGCCTCCCCCCGAGGTCTGTAGCACCACCCCAAGAATGCCGAGCTGCTGCCGCCGCTAAACCTCGTCACCGGCCACTTTTCCGGTCACCCTAGCTCGCCTCGTTTGCACCGTTGGATTCGCGGGATCACCAGCAGCTTGTAGAGGCTCTCCGTCGTCGATTTGGGCGCCGAAGGAGCGAACCCGAGCCCATCCGCCGCACCTGTCGTCGCCGGCGTCGAGCCGCCGGCGCGTTAGCCCCAGTTGACCAGGGGTTTGACCTCCCCTGGCTCAATGACAGGTGGGGCCGCCCCGCTAAATAATGTAGATTAGGGTTAAAAAAACCCAGTTTAGCTACTAACACGCGGGACCCACTGGTCAGTTTGACCTGGGCTGCCCGTTGACTCGCTTACATCATGCTGATGTAGTGTTGACGCAGTAATGCATTTTTTGGAATTACTTTATTTTTAAATAATTAGAAAATCCAGAAAATTGGCTAAACTTCTAAAAATCATAGTAATTCAACCGTAACTCCAAATGAAATAATTTATATATGAAAAATTATCAGAAAAATCCAATCTATCCATCTGTACCTTTTTCATGCATGTTAGAACAACTTATAGCTACTGTTTAGGACAAATGAAATGAATGGCATTTAAATAACCATATGTGGAGTTTGAATTTGAACCTTTGGTTCAAACCAACTTCATTTAATCTGGTTGCTAGATGCATTAGCCCAAACACCAGCATATTGCCATATCATGATCATGCATCATATGGTGGCATTGCATTGATTGCATTCTTTCCCAGTTGCCGGTGTTTGTCCCCCTCTCG
Source organism: Triticum dicoccoides (assembly GCF_002162155.2). Taxonomy (NCBI): domain Eukaryota; kingdom Viridiplantae; phylum Streptophyta; class Magnoliopsida; order Poales; family Poaceae; genus Triticum; species Triticum dicoccoides. The sequence continues at coordinate 457,238,377 of NC_041388.1, read as the reverse complement.
ATAGACGTGGTTCCGACGATGTGATCAATGACACCGATGAAGAACTATACTATCTTAAGAAGTGCTAGGCAAGCAAAACCCCCTTGTTCATTTCGATACAATCCCACTCTCTCGCTCCTCCTCTCCTTTACTGCATTAGGACAACAGCACTTCAACTGTTACATGCTGCAGTAGTTAAACCCCTTTCCTATGCATGAGCTGTCATTGCCACAGTAAATAGATGAAACCCACTAGCATGAGTAGGAGTTGTTTGAGCCGTGATGTGCCTACTCATTAATGCTTGTTTGTCATGCCTGCTATTGCTTAGAGTTGTGTCAGGTCTGTTTCATCGGGGATGAATTGGGAAGTTGTGAACATGTCCTACTGTTGAGAGCTAGGTGTGTGAACACGCTTTGGTAAAGGTAGCGGTGAGAGGCCATGTAGGAGTACATGGTGGGTTGTCTCATTGCAGCCGTCCTCAGGAACTGAGTTCTGTGTTTGGTGATCCATGAACAGTTACTACCACACATTGGAATGCTTAAGTGCCCCTCTCGACTTATTAATCAACCTGATCTCTGTCTAGGAATTGCAACTAGTTTCTGGTGTTTGTAGGTAGTGTTAGTAGTCTACCAAGTGGCACCCAGTACAGGTGGGCTTGGGACAGACTAGGCACAGTGGCACGGTGTACCAAGTGGCACCCGGATGGTGGGCTTGGGAACCCTGCTCACATCGTTTGGGGCCGTGAGCGACACCCCGGCCAGATCTCCTTGCGGATGGAACCAGAATAGGTGATAAACCTAGATTAGAGACTTGTTGGTTAGTCACGTCGTGGCCGACTCCCTCGCCAGGCTTCCGCTTGAAGGTTGCCGAGATACACGATGTGTAAATGGTGGTAAGTGGCGAGAGCATGTGTGAAGAAGTACACCCCTGCAGGGTTATCATTATCTACTCGAATAGCCGAATTCCTCGGATATGGAAACTTGGACCCCTTGCATAGTTCATAGACAAGTGAAAGTGGATACTCTAAAATGCGCAAGATAAGCATGAGTGATACGGATGGCGTTCTCATAGGGAGACGGGAGCGGATCCATAGTGGTGTATTGATATGGTGAATATGTGGACTCGTGTGCGCCACCTCAAAAGAGTTATTTGCAGTCGTAGTTGAGGATAGCCACCGAGTCAAAGCTGGCTTGCTGTAGTTAAACTTCACCACCCCCTTTTATTGATACCGATGCATATGTAGATAGTTCTGATGTAAGTCTTGCTGGGTACATTTGTACTCACGTTTGCCTATTTTATGTTGTGCAGAGAGACTTCAGTCTCGCTAGTAGTTCTATGTGGACTTCGATGTTTAGCTTGATACTTCAGCTACGATCTTGTGTCCTCGGCAAGATCTGGTAGATAGTCAGGCTTCTCAGCTTTTTTTCATTTGTAGATGTCTATACTCAGACATGTTAAGCTTCCACATGTGCTTTGACTTGTATGCTCTGAATGTTGGGTCATGAGACCCATGTTTGTAATATCTCGCTCCCCGGAGCCTAATGAATAAATACTTGAGTCGTAGAGTTATGTTGTGATGCCATGTTGTATTTACACATATCGAGCATATTGTGTGTATGATTGAAATGCTTGGTATGTGTGGGATCCGACAACCTAGTTGTTTATCCTTGGTAGCCTCTCTTATGGGGAAATGTAGTCTCGTGCTTCCATGAGCCATAGTAGTCCGCCACAGCTCGGTTCACCGGAGTCCTGCTAGCCCAGCACTACTGCTCCAGAACACTTGACTGGCCGGCATGTGATTCACTTCGTTCCTCTGTCTGTCCCTTTGGGGAAATGTCACGCGGTGACATCCGGAGTCCTGCCTAGCCTGCTACAGCCCGGTTCACTGGAGTCCTGTTAGCCCAGTGATACAGCCACGATTCACACGCTGTTGACCGACATGCTCGATTTTGATTCATGTATGCCTGTCCCCGTAAGTTAGTGCCACTTTGGGTTCACGACTAGTCATGTCGGCCCGGGTTCTCTATCATATGGATGCTAGCGACACTATCATATACGTGAGCCAAAAGGCGCAAACGGTCCCGGGCCATGGTAAGGCAACACCCGTGGGAATACCATGCGTGAGGCCGCAAAGTGATATGAGGTGTTACCGGCTAGATCGATGTGACTTGGAATCGGGGTCCTGACAGCTTTGGTATCAGAGCCTGACTGCCTGTAGGATTACCAAGCCAAACTGGTCAAACTTGAGTCTAGAAATGCTTTAGTTATATAAGGGAATTGATTGTGGGATGGAACATAAGGCTCTTTTTACTCCTTATACCTCATGCCCTCTGATCTGAGTCACCCTCTTCTCTTCTACAGGGATTAAGAACTAGGCTTCTCATCTTTCTATCAGGATCACGTGTTACTAATCCGTAGACTTGTAGGATTGATGGATTCAAGTCTCAGTTCAGTTACTATTACTTCTGTATGTTCATAGATGGCCTCAGAACATTGATATTGTGATGTTGAGTGGTCATGCCACTATTTGCAGGATGTCTCAAATATTTTTGAGCATTTACAGCCGTTATGCTGTCTGAGTCATCCCAGGATTCTAGATAGTCTGATGCACTTGCAATCATTCCTCCATGTTCCTGATGTCCATTTGGGCCAGATTAATCACACTATTCGGTGAGTTGAGGTACTCTGTTGCCTCGACATATATGTTGGAGCTATTATTATGACCCTAGATGTTTTAGGGAGTCACCTAGTAATCTAGCCATGTTTTGTGTTCCCAGTGTGATGATTCTGGCCACCATTCTCGAAAGCATCTCGGTATGCCATTTAGTAGTAGGCCTTCTATTTCTGGGTTCTTGAGCCCAAGATTCACTCTATTTACCTTGTGTTGATAGTGTTGCTCGTACCTTTAGGATATTAGTAACCTTTGCGATAGTTCTCGAGGTCCGTGGTATATCATTCTTCCTAATACCATGAACCATCCTTGGCGGAAGTTCATTGGACCAAAAGATCACAATAAGAGTGCTCTTGACGATTTCTCCATTCAAATTGTGAATCTGCCAGTCCTTCTTCTTTTGTGTGGGTTATCCAGAAGAAATATGTTGAACTTGTTCGACATACTAATCCATGTGTCCACAACTAAAAAAAATGTTCCTTGAGTTGTCCCCCTTTATTTGTATTCCGACCTTAGCCTATCGGTTGATAGTCAAGAGTATTTGTGCATTCGTGTTTATCGGTGCCTTTTACTCTTGTGGTCCGTCAAGCCATTCTATTCCGGAATGACAAGGACAAACAAACTCCAGTACCTTGTCCACTTCTAGGATTGGGTCAAAGTAGTTGTATTCCACAGATCAAAATGCCAATTCAGCTTTTGCTCTATTCTACCTTGGAGTGTCACCCTCTTTCATATCAAGAATGACGTGAGAATTGTACAATCTCTTATGAATTCTTGATATAGTGATACTTTCGCCATCATTATTTATTTCTTGGTCTCCATGTTGGTTGTAACCAGAATGCCGACAGGTGAACCGTGACGTGTGAAATCAATACTCCTAGCAACCGTGTTGGTTGGTACTTAATGGACATTAATATCATTCTTAGTGTGTTGGTTATTGAATCACTATTCTAGGATTGATCATGCTACCTTGTCCTTATTTCTAGTGCACTCTTCGATCTTTGAGTTAGGATTGAATCCCTTGCTCTTTTGATCATGTCGTCTTGCCTTGAAAAGCAAGATTGTTCTCGAGCTTAGAGACATATCGGTGGTTCGTGATTTTCCGGACATCTTCACGGAGGTATCACCAGATTATCCCCTGACCGATATGTTGAGTTTGTGATCAAGTTGGTTTTCCAATAAACCACTCTTTTTCCAAGAATCTGTATTGGATACCCTTGAGCTAGTAGGAAGATAAAAGCTTGCCTAACTTAGTTCATTTAAAGGGATATCTTGTTTTGTGTGTGTGTTGAAGAAAGATGATGTCTTCATTGATTGATCCTCATGATCAATTGTTTGATCTGTTGTCTTGTCCAAACTTTGATTTGAGTGTGGGCTATTCTCAAATCAAATCAGAACCAACGATATTCATAAAGTGGTCGTACTCATGGTTGATCCCTCGAGCATACACCATTATATCTTTTGGTCTGACCAATGCTAACACCATGTTCACTAAATTTTGGAATTCCATCTATATGGAAGCCTTGATGACTTGTTGTTGAGCCCATCAGCAGCATTTTATCTTCTCCATGATTCATGTTGAACATTAAGCCAGTGTTGGAACTTTTGTAAACATTATCTTCGTGCCCCGTTCATGAAGAATATGTTGGATGAAAGAAGAGACTTCCTCTAATTCATGTGCATTTGAAGCAGGTTGCCGCCATAAATTCGAGAAAGTTTGTTTTGCTTCCTCTGGAATCATACCAAGCCAGTCATGCATATGTGCAAAGTATTCTGTGGTTTGGAGACTTGCAACCTTCATTCTGTATGTGTCCCTAGCACACCAAGCCACTGACTGATTTGTTTAGGAGAAGGAGTTAAGTGCTAATCCATGGTAATGCACAAGACATCGTTATTCATGATGATGGTTCCCAACCAGAACTCGATAGTGTTTTATTATAAGACTACCATGTGGCCGTGCTTGTCTGGGACAGTGTGTTCACATGTTGTAGCAAAACCAGCTCATGCTCTGGAGCTCGCTATCATAGTTCATCTCCCGAGAATCTCGCAATGTCATCCCGTCGATTTGTGTTGCAAACTTCCATTTTCTTCTAGACTTGATGAGTCTGGAATATCCTGACACCAACCAGATCTAAATCTCAGGCAGATGTGATGGTTGGGACGTTTTTCCAAGAGATATAATATTGGTCTCTCGGTAACCGGTAAAATGGATGACGTGGCCAACACACCCACCCGGAAGACCTACTATTGTAGTATCTTGTTTGAAGAAGTTGGCCACTTCCCCATAAGGATCTCGTAGAATTTATTCCAATAGTAGTTCCTTATGGATTTTTCTGTTCCCGAAGTCCGACCTTTTACTTGATGTCCTAGATACCAAACCATATCAATAAATGGGTTATGCTAGCACATCAAGGAGAACATTAGAAGCGGAGTGCTAAATGTCTCTCGGTCGATCATCCAGATTTTGATCCCTTGGCCTTGCTAAGGTGAAATCTGAGAAAGTGTTATCTTTCTTTACGTCTGCATCCTCCACCATTATTCATCATGGTAGTATGTTGTGTTGCCAGGATCCTTGGCATGGATATTGGTAAAAATTGTTGAATATGGGAATGCTCAAGTTCTTGAGAGCACACGCAATGACTAGGATTTATTGTCGGCATTAATTGGGATCTGCTCTCAGTTTCCTCGGTTATGCTATAACCTTTCCAGAAGTGGAATCTCTCTCTACTGTTGGGTTTCTCCCCAGTTACTAGAATCATTCCCAACATTTGTATTTTGTTTCCAACTTGCACCCGTCATTGTGTCAGTCTGCCATGGGTCCCTTCCATTTCCGATGATAAGCAGAAATCATCCATCGGGTTGTCTTCAACAAGGTAGTCCACATCGTCCATTCGAACCCCACCAAACGATCGATTGTGATTGCCTTAGGCTGGTATAAAGAGTTTCAATGATCTATGTACCAAAAGTAATTCTTTTTGCCACTTAAGGGAATAACTCCATGAGTCACTTTTCCTGAGGTGCCCCGTTATGGAATCATGGAAATTCTTCCTTGCTACTTTGAAACCCTCGTCAAATTGTTTCTTCCGTCCCTCCTAATGCATGTTTTGCCTCTCAGCCCTAGAGATGTTTCTATTTCTCATTCCATGAGTTGATCTTGTGATCATTACGATGATCCTAAGTTGTTCGAACCTCAGGAAGATCGATTCTTCTAAATTCTCCCTTTCTACTCGTTGTCATGTTGGATGTAGTTCTCAGAGCAAGATGTCGAGACAAAGATGGTGATCGAATCAATGTTCTTATGAAGTGCAACCTGGATCATGAAGATTGTGTTGGTCTTGTGCCCCCTCTGTCTTCTTACCCCACGTCTTGAACCTCGGGACGAGATTCTTGTTTAGTGGATGTGAGTTGTCACAGCCCTAGAATTTGCTTGTCATTAGTTGCATTAAGGCATTCATGTCATCATGTTTAAATTTCTTAGAAAGTTGAAATGGGGATTGCCTAAACTCCTAGCATCAAAGGATTTCACTAAGTTCACCTAAAATATTTTCAGTAAATCCAAATGGCTTTCAAAAATGTTCATCATTTATGGAAAATGATGTAAACAGTAACCAGAGGTGATGCACATTTTTCCATGACATATTTGAGCTCTGAATTTAATCATAATCTAAATGCTATAAAATATTTTAAATGCTCAAATAATCATAAACTAAAATGTTTACTGTTGGATATATTCTAAATAGTAGCCATGATTAGTTTCATGATTTTTGGAAATGCCTTAGCATTTTAATTAAGTCAAAACTATTGCAGAAAAATAGAAAAACAGAAACAAATAAAAGAGGGAAGGCTACTGGGCCACTTACCTAGACCTGCCTGGCCCAACTCCAGCTGGAGGCCCAGCCCATCAGGCAAAGCGGTTGTCTTCAACCTCTGCCAGTAGGCAGAGGCGTGTCGACGCACGCGCGATCACCGTGGCCAGCTCCCTGCCTGCTTCCTCCTTCCCCGGACCCATTCGAGCGCCACGGAGACGCCCAGCACCACGCTGCACCTCTCCCCTGGACCCCTTCCCCTCCTCTGCTCTCCGTGTGGCACCACCGAACACACCCGCCACCGCTGACGAGCACCACCACGGCCACCGGCCTCCACACGCCTCTTCGATGTTTCAGGATTCACATGTTGTTAAGTATGAGGTATTTTAAGTCCATCAACCTCTTCGTTGGAACTATCTTGGGTTATATCTCACCTAAAGCCTTCCCTAAGGATTGTTGCTATCTATGGTGCTTATAAATGACCCAAGTTTCTTCATTTATCCTCCCGGTAAGATAAGCTTCTCATCTCCTTGTTGATATCAATCCAATCTACCATTTCCGTTTGTGGCAGAATTTCACCTCATAATTTTGAGATGTCTTCCATAAGCCCACAACAAGCTTACTCTTTTCATTGTTGTTAATCCAACAACTCCATTCGACCCTTCTCCAAAGGATGCCTTTTCAAGCTCTTTAGTGATAGAAGTTGGCATTTTCTTCTCCATTCTTTCTTTTCCAATGATCCAACTTCTATTCTTTCGTTCCGGAGGCATTGTGATGTTGCTCTTTTCACTCATCATCTCGGATTGCGAAGATCATGTTCTTTGCTTTGCTTATACATTCAACCGGAGTGTTGTGGCATCCCTTCAATTTCTTTTCATCTTATCAAGTTTTCTTCTCTTTTCTACCAGAGTGCTCTCCAAATTATATCATTATTATGCCTTATGTGTCTTGTTTTAACCGGAGTGTTGTGTCATCTGCTCAAGTTCTTTTCGTCTTATAAAGTCTTGCATCTTGTTTCAATCGGGGTGCTTGCATCTACTTCTTGTCCATTGAAACCTTTTCTTGTGCCTTTCAACCCACAAGGTTCCAGTAATGTTCCTCCTTTCTAATGGAATGTTTTCAACCTCGTTCATCTTCGTTGTATTCTTTCTTTCAATTTGTTCAACCTCTCAAGGTTATTTGGTTTCTCCCGTTTGTCAAAGAAGCAACTTAGTTTTACCTCTTCTCTTCCCCTCCCGCTTCTCTTCGGTGCCATTCTAGATCTCGGGACGAGATCCTCTCGTAGTAGTGGAGTGTTGTGACGCCCCGAGACCAACGCTTCAGTTGACCTTCCTTTTTTTAATTGTTGACTTGTGTTTATTATGTTGTTGCATTATCATAATTGTTTTGCATATTTCATTCCTATAAGTTTATGCCATGATCATGTTGAGTGTTTTGTCATTCTATTGCATTGCATCATGATCATCATGCCTTCTTTTGCATATTTAAGTTTTGTTGTGTGTTCTTGTGTGAACCCCTCTTATTATTATCTCCACCTCATTTTTGTTCCTTGCACATGCCAGCAACAAATCTTCAAGTTCACCCAAGTTTCTATCCCATCCGAACTTCTCCTTTTCCCTTTCTTTCAATTATTTCTCTAGTGACATTTTCTGCTCCAGATTAATGTTCACTATATTTCTATATTCCCTACACCTTGCCAAAACCACCTCCTCCAGTTTTCATGTCTTTTGGAAGTGTTTTGGTTGGGCTAAGGATTTATTCAAGCTTGAATTATTTTCAAACTTGTGTGAATTGCGGTCTCTAAAATTTACCAGAGCATTTTATTCAAATGTTGCATAATTCCTGATGTCCAAGGATATTTTGTTCTTAGCCTATTTCTTCTCAAAACTCCCTAACCTTTTCCTTGTCTAAACCTGGAGATTCAAAGTTTCAGAAAAGAAGAAAATGGAAGGGGCCTCCCAGCAGTGCACCTTGGGCCTCCCAACTCCAGTTGGCCTAGCCAAGTGCCCCAAACGGCCACCTGCTCCATTTCCCCTTCGTCTGCCTCACTCCACACAGACACAGAGCACTCGCGCCTTCGCGCCGTGAGCTCACGGACGTCGAGCCCAGCACGTCCCGCGCCCCTATAAAGCCCCACAGTGACCCCTAGGGTTTCCTCCTCCCTCCTCGCACCGCCATCCCTCTCTTCCTCCCCCTGTTTTCCCTTCTTCTTCAAGAACAGAGAACAGAGAGCACCGCCGAGAGCTTGGTCGTTGATTTCATGGTTGGAGGCCACCACCGTCTATCCCGTCATGTCCATCTTCTTCCTCGACGTCGACTACGTCGGTCCAGACATCTTCCCCGCCTTAGGTTGCCTCCACTGCGTCGCCGTCGTCGTCTACTTCCCCTACTTCTTCTTCATGGAGCTAAGAGCCGCCTATCAGCGCCTTGCTCCGTTAACAACGCCGCGCCTCCCGAGCCACTTCATCGTGTCCTAAGGGACCTCGGTGAGGCCCTGATCCTCCCCATGCCCTTGCTCACTTCGATTCCATCCCGTAGACGCTGATGTGTTCATGTCGTTCGTGCCCGCTGCTCTCGCCATGGCTAAATCCATATCTCGTGGAGCTCCTGCTCCTCTTCTTTCATGCACACCCGATGCGTGCACCTCCATCCACACATAGCACCACATCCGCTGCACGCCTGCACGCCCCGCCATGGCCATTGCCGAGCGCATCGACCTGCTGGACCGGACCTGTTTCTCTCTAGTTGCTTCACTTGTGTTCAGACATCAAATCCGTTCAAGGAGTATGCATCTTCAGGCTTTAGCCGAGTCCAATTTGTAGCACCAACACCACGCTTGTTGCTCCGCACCAACCACGCACACCAGCAGCTCTCGCGCGCAACCAGAGCCTCGCCTGTCGCCTTGCAGCCGCCCATCACCGAGCCAAAAACCCCATGGCCGATAGCTCGGAAGCTTCGAGACCATGCCACCCACGTCCCGAGCATTGCCCACACCTGTGTGCTGCACCCTGAACCTTTGCACACGCCCGCCGTAGCTCTGCATCCACAGCACGCGCCATGTTTGCTCGCTGCCGTCGCCGCTGAGATCCCCGTGCACGTTTCAGTTTGGGTCCTGGTCGCGTTGCACATATGATTTATACCCTGCTGATCTCCTTTGCATCATGAAAACATATCTAACCCAGTGGCTAGCGCAGCCACTATCCAGCCATGGGGTCTGTGGTTTGAATCCCAGGCGCCCCAGTTTTCAATTTCTTTTGGCACCCATCCACTTAGACCTCACTCTCTTCTGGGCCGCTGCAATCCGGCCTGTGCATATTTTTTTCTGCTCTGTGATTTTAGCATTTTTCAATGCATGCATATTTACAGGGAATGCCACTATTTTGTATTGTTAATAACCAAATATACATGCATCCAAATTAAACAAACTATATGTATAAAATGCTTAGAATTTTGTGTAGATTAATAATATGCCACTTTAATACATGTTAAAAATGTTAAAAACGGTGTTTGTTTAATTTTGCTCATATTGCCATGTTTAAATGATTTTAGCCCTGTTTTCAATTTCTTTTGGCACCCATCCACTTAGACGTCATTCTCTTCACTTAGACCTCACTCTCTTCTGGGCCGCTGCAATCCGGCCTGTGCATATATTTTTTTGCTCTGTGATTTTAGCATTTTCCAATGCATGCATATTTACAGGGAATGCCACTGTTTTGTATTGTTAATAACCAAATATGCATGCATCCAAATTAAACAAACTATATATATATAATGCTTAGAATTTTGTGTAGATTAATAATATGCCACTTTAATACATGTTAAAAATGTTTAAAATGGTGTTTGTTTAATTTTTCTCATATTGCCATGTTTAAATGATTTTAGCCCTGTTTTCAATTTCTTTTGGCACCCATCCACTTAGACGTCATTCTCTTCTGGGCCGTTGCAATCCGGCCCGTGCATATTTTTTTCTGCTCTGTGATTTTAGCATTTTCCAATGCATGCATTTTGTATTGTTACAATGCCACTGTTTTGTATTAAACAAACTATATATGTAAAATGCTTAGAATTTTGTGTAGATTAATAATATGCCACTTTAATACATGTTAAAAATGGTGTTTGTTCAATTTTGCTCATATTGCCATGTTTAAATGATTCAATTCATAACTAAATAACCGTAGTTTCGAACCTAACAAACTTTATATGTAAATGGGGTAGAAAAATGCCTAGTTTAACATGGTGCATTCATCTTGCATGTTTAACAACTCTAAAAAATGCTTTAGGACAGAACAGTACCAAATCCATAATTTGCATATGAGGATTTTCCGGAATTGTTGTTTGTTTATTTCTGGCCTCATTTAAACTTGACTAGATAGTTACTTTAATTATGCTTCACCTCTTGCCATGTTAGTCAATATTTAATATTGTTGGGTACATAAACAAGATCAAACTAAATAACTTGAATGTGGTGTTCCGTCAATATGCAACTCATTGCATATTGATCTCCACTTAATTTGTAGAATTGCTTGTGCACTTTGCCATGCCATGTATTATTAAACCGGACATGCATCGTACTTGTTGTGCATCATGCCATGATTATGTGATGGTTGTTTACTATGTTGTTTGCTTCTTTCCGGGTTACTTCTCGCGTTAGCTTCGATTTCGTTCCGGAGTTGTGAGGATTCATTCATCTTCGTCCGTTTGTCTTCTTCATGTACTCTTTCTTCTTCCTTGCGGGATCTCAGGAAAGATGTCCATACCCTCGAAATCACTTCTATCTTTGCTTGCTAGTTGCTCGCTCTTTTGCTATGCCTATGCCGCGATACCTACCACTTGCTTATCATGCCTCCCATATTGTTGAGCCAAGTCTCTAACCCACCTTGTCCTAGCAAACTGTTGTTTAGCTATGTTACCACTTTGCTCAGCCCCTCTTATAGCGTTGCTAGTTGCAGGTGAAGATTGGAGTTTGTTCCTTGTTGGAACATGGATATTTTTTTGGGATATCACAATATCTCTTATTTAATTAATGCATCTATATACTTGGTAAAGGGTGGAAGGCTCGGCCTTATGCCTGGTGTTTTGTTCCACTCTTGCCGCCCTAGTTTTCGTCATATTAGTGTTATGTTCCTGGATTTTGTGTTCCTTACACGGTTGGGTTATAATGGGAACCCCTTGACAGTTCGCCTTGAATAAAACTCCTCCAGCAAGGCCCAACATTGGTTTTACCATTCGCCACCTAGCCTTTTCTTTCCCTTGGGTTCTGCGGACTCAAGGGTCATCTTTATTTAAACCCCCGAGCCAGTGCTCCTCTGAGTGTTGGTCCAACTTGTCAGCTACCGGTAGCCACCAGGGGCAACTCTGGGCTGGCCTACCGGAACCTTGAACAATCCGGTGTGCCTTAGAACGAGATATGTGCAGCTCCTATCGGGATTTGTCGGCACATTCGGGTGGCTTTGCTGGACTTGTTTTACAATTGTCGAGGATGTCTTTTAACCGGGATGCCGAGTCTGATCGAATTGTCTTGGGAGAAGGAATATCCTTCGTTGACCGTGAGAGCTTGTGATGGGCTAAGTTTGGACACCCTTGCAGGGTTTGAACTTTCGAAAGTCGTGCCCACGGTTATGGGCAGATGGGAATTTGTTAATGTTTGGTTGTAGAAAACCTAAAACTTAACTTAATTAAAATGCATCAATAGCGTGTGTTGCTGTGATGGTCTCTTTCCGGCGGAGTCCGGGAAGTGAACACGGTGCTGGAGTTATGATTGACGTAAGTAGTCTTGGATCACTTCTTGATCATAGATTCTCGAACGTGCTTTGCCACCTCTTCTCGCTCTCATTTGCGTATGTTAGCCACCATATATGCTAGTGCTTGCTGCAGCTCCACCTTATACCTTTTACCTACCCATAAGCTTAAATAGTCTTGATCGCGAGGGTGTGAGATTGCTAAGTCCCTGTGACTCACGGATTACTTCCAAAACCATTTTGTAGGTGCCATTGATACCATGAAGGTGACGCAACCAAGCTCAAGGAGGAGCTCGATGAAGATCTTGTTTGTTATGTTGTTTTGTTTCTAGTTGATTAGTAGTGGAGCCCAGTTGGGGTCGATCGGGGATCTTTACCATTAGGGGTAGTCCTCTTTTATTTTGGTTCCGTAGTCGGACCTTGATTGTATCTGGATGATGTAATTCTTTATTTATGTAATTGTGTGAAGTGGCGATTGTAAGCCAACTATGTACCTCTTTTCTTATACGGTACATGGGATGTGTAAAGATTATCCCTCTTGCGACATTGCCTTCAATGCGGTTATGCCTCTAAGTCGTGCTCCGACACGTGGGAGATATAGCCGCATCGAGGGTGTTACACCATTACACCTACTTTCCCCTACATCTGCTAGTCTACCACTGTAAGAGTTCGCACAACTTAGTCAACTATGCTGGATCCCATAGTAGCTTGTGGCTGCACATGGAAGTTTCTAGTATGAATAATCTCATGATCCCTTTGAGCCTGGGTGGCGGTCCAAAAGAGAAACAGGCAATCGCTGGAATACCCAGGTGCCTCAATCCACCCAGATGTGTATTTAAGTTGCCACCTTAGATAAACCATTAATTTAACAATCTCACATCTGTCATGGATACACTCACCCAATCCACGTCTACTAGGATAGCATGCACTAGTAGAAAAAGGGTCAAACATGAAGCACATTAGTGCTGGTTTGATTTTGGCCCGGTACTAATGGTACCATTAGTGCTGGTTCGAACGGATTTGCATTAATGCCGGTTCGTGTTGAACCTTTAGTACTGGTTCGTGGCACGAACCGGTACTAAAGGGGTGGTGGCAGGATGGCGTCAGGTCGGGGCCCCACGATCACCTTTAGTACCGGTTCGTGGCACAAATCGGTACTAAAGGTCTAACCTTTAGTACCGGTTCGTGCCATGAACCGGTACTAAAGGGGTCTGACCTATAGTACCGGTTTGTGATACAAACTGGCACTATAGGGCAATTTTCAAACTC
>NC_041388.1:457159207-457224447 GCF_002162155.2 Triticum dicoccoides | reverse complement strand
GTGTGTCGCCATTTCAGTTCTGAAAAATCAAAAGAAATGATAAAAACTTCAAAAAACAAAATCCTTCGAGAGGTAGTTATATTACTACATCTACTAGTTAGGAAAATTTGAAAACTACAATTTGGACATGTTTTGCAAAAAGTGTAGGGAAAATGTAAAACGGCTATAACTTTTGCATACGATGTCAGAAAAAAACGTCTAATATATCAAAAAATTCAGCACGAAAATCCGCATCCGATGGAGACCGCCTACGTCTTGTTTGGAATTTTTTAGAATCCTCAAATTCCAAAAGGAAAAAAGATATGGTCAAATTTCAGTTTTTTTTAAAAAAAATTGGTTAAATCTGGTCAAACTACTTATTCAAGAAGTATTAATGTTACAACATAGTTATTCAAGAATATTAGTGTTACTAAATAATTATTTGAATTTTTTGAATTTTGGTCAAATCTGGTCAAACTATGGTCAAACTTATTCAAGAAATATTAGCGTTACTAAATAATTAATGTTTTTTAGAATAATAGTTTCAAACTCAAACGGTGAAGTGTCTGACTTCATGCTCAAGCTAAACTTCTGAGGGTTAATAGGATTGACATCTTATTATTGTTAGGAAAACAACAAGTGCAGACTCAGAAACGACGGAGAATAGAACCCGAAAGTTAAGCGTGCTCGGGCTGGAGTAGTGAGAGGGATGGGTGACCGGTCAGGAAGTTAGATGATTTGGAATGAGTGATCCACACTTGAGCAGTTAAGAGAGGTGATTAGAGACTAAATCATCAAATAATTCAGAAGAATTAAAAATCGAAAAAAAATCAAATTTTTTTTTCCAAAATTTTCAAAAAAAAAATCAAAAAAAAACCTTTAGTACCAGTTGGTAACACCAACCGGTACTAAAGGTCCCCCATACCAGGGCGCGAGCTCACACCACGTGGTGGCACTTTAGCGCCGGTTCGTGCCGAACCGGTACTAAGGGGGGTCTTTAGTGCCCACCCATTAGTGTCGGTTATGGAACCGACACTAAAGGCCCTTACGAACCGGCGCTAAAGCTTCGTTTTCTACTAGTGATGGCATATAAGCAAACGTAGAAATAACTCCCAAAGGTTTGATAATAACAGGTAATAGGTACAACCTCATCTACTTCCCAAACCCACAATTTAATTATATCCAAATCATGCAATGTGTGAGGATTGATCTAATGCAATAAAAACTGGGTAATAGGAAGTATGATCAAAGTGTTACTTGCCTTGCTGATGATCCGCAAAACCTAGCGATTCGAAGTAGCAAGCGGCGCACTCCGGGTACTCTATCACAAACAAACAAGCATGCAATAAGTACTCAACTAATGCACATGTAAAACTCAAATAAGAGATCTAACCAGAAAGTTCAACTTAAGAACTCCGGTTGGCAAAAAGAATCAAATCGAACGAAACAACGAAAGAAAAATGGCAAAAGAAACAAGCTTCGTTTACTAATCTGGATCTAGGTCAAAATTTTACAGAGGCAAACACTGGTTTGAGTTGGTTAAAGGAAAAGAGGGTTTCGAGACGAAACTCCAGGCGCTTGAATCGCCTGATTCCGATAAACGAGCGAAAAGTTATACTAAAACGAAAACCGGATCAAGAATTGCGATCAGAAAAATCGTGGATTTAATCCGAGAAAAAGAAAAACGAAGAACAGATTAACGAACGAACGTTTGTCATCTGGATCTAAACAATGAACACGTTCGTTAAAATGAATGAACGAGCGAACGCTCGCTAATTAAGTAAACCGAGAAAAAAACCGATCTATATAAAAAAACGAATCTAAAAAACCGAAAAAAACCAATGGTTTTCTAAAAAAAACGGCGGTGGTTCAACCTCGTCGGCGGCGGCCTAGGGTTAGGGTTTAGGCGGCGGCGGCGGCTTGGGCCTTGGGCGCGGCTCGGGTAGGCTGCTGGGGCTCGGGGCGGCGCTATATAAAGCCTCCCCTGGAGGAGTCCGGGCCTAACACGGCCGGTAGGTCGGTTCGGATTTTTTTAAATAATTACGCTCAGAAAAAAACAAAAGAAATACTAAAAGGACTCCAAAAATCCCGAGATAAATTTTCCCCGGCTTCTAAAAACAAGCCGCACAGGATGAACATTTATTTGGGGCCTAAATGCAATTTTGAAAAACGCACATTTTTCCTAAATTCAAATAAAATAGCAAGTAAAACCTAAATAAAATCTTATTTGATTTTTTTATTAAATCCTCAATATTTCTTTATTTTGGGAAAGTCATTTTATTTCCTCTCTTGTATTTTTATTATAGAAATAATTGAAGATAAAATAAATAAAATCAAATTATCCTATTTTCAAAAATTTGAGAAAACTCAAATATGAAAATAACGAAGTCCCCAACTCTCTCCGAGGGTCCATGAGTTGCGTGAAATTTCTAGGATCAACCAAAATGCAAAAAAATATTCTATGCAAAATAATCTATTGTATAACATTCCAAATTGAAAATTTGGGATGTTACAGGTCGTGCAAGTGAAAGGCAATTATGACGATATATGATGGACTCACCGAGATGAGAAAAGCTGGTATGAACTCGACCTCTCTTGTTTTTGTAAATATGATTAGTTCATTGTTCCTGATTCAACCTATTATGAATAAACATGTTTGCAATGACAACTAGAGATTATTGTTTCTTGTGCTATGCTTGATTAGCTAGGAGCTTATAATGGTTTACCTTGTGTGCCAACATGCTATTAAAATGATTGTGATGTGGTATGATAGGGTGGTATCCTCCTCTGAATGATTTAAGTGACTTGACTTGGCGCATGTTCATGCATGTAGTTGAAACAAAATCAACATAGCCTTCACGATATTTATGTTCATGGTGGATTATATCCTACTCATGCTTGCATTCGGTGTTGATTAATTGTAATGCATGTTCATGACTGTTGTCGCTCTCTAGCTGGTCGCTTCCCAGTCTTTTGCTAGCCTTCACCTGTACTAAGCGAGAATACTGCTTGTGCATCCAACTACGTAAACCCCAAAGTTATTCCATATGAGTCCACCATACCTACCTATATACGGTATCTACAAGCCGTTCCAAGTAAATTTGTATGTGACAAACTCTAAACCTTCAAATAAATATCCTGTTTTGTATGCTCGAATAGCTAATGTATCAACTAGGGTTGTCCGTATCTTCCATGTTAGGCGGGTTATTCTCAAGAGGAGTGGACTCCGCTCCTCACTCACGAGAAAGTGGCTCGTCACCAGGATGCCCATTCCCATGCTTTATGCAAATCAAATCAAAAATAATTGCAAACAAAACCCCCTTGGGACTATTGCTAGTTGGAGGAACTCGTTGTTTCGAGCAAGCCACAGATTGATGCTTGTTGGTGGAGGGGGAGTATAAACTTTACCATTCTGTTTAGGGACCGCTTATAATGTGTGTAGCATGGAAGATATTGCCATCTATTGGTTGTTATGTTGACAATGAAAGTATACCGCTCAAAATATTATTCATCTCTATTTCAAAACCTAGCTCTGGCACCTCTACAAATCCCTGCTTCCCGCTGCCAAGGGCCTAACTATTTACTTTTATGTTGAGTCATCCTACTCTTATTAAAAAGCACCAGTTGGAGAGCACCACTGTCATTTGCATTCATTACTGTTAGTTTACAATGAGTATGACTGGACTGGATCTCTTTTACCATGAATTACAATGTCGAGTCAGTCCTTGATCTTTAAAGGTGCTCTGGATCTATGTTTTGCGGTCTTAGAAAGGGATAGCAAGATACCATCTTGTTATATCATATTATGATTGTTTTGAGAAAGTGTTGTCATCCAGAATTTATTATTATTGCTCGCTAGTTGATTATGCCATTGATATGAGTAAACTTGAGACCTAAGCGTTATTGTGAATGTGGTTAGTCATAATCTTTGCTAAAAACTTGATTGCTGGCTTTACATATTTAAAACGACAAGAGCAAACAGAGTTTGTAAAAGGTTTTCATTATCACTTTCAATTTATCAAATGAATTGCTTGAGGACAAGCAAAGGTTTAAGCTTGGGGGAGTTGATACGTCTCCGCCGTATCTACTTTTCCATACACTTTTGCCCTTGTTTTGGACTCTAACTTGCATGATTTGAATGGAACTAACCCGGACTGACGCTGTTTTCAGCAGAATTGCTATGGTGTTATTTATGTGCAGAAACAAAAGTTCTCGGAATGACCTGAAACTTCACGAAACATCTATTCGGAAATAATAAAAAATCCTTGCAAAAGATGAAGACCAGGGGGCCACCACCTGTCCATGAGGTTGGGGGGCGCGCCACCTACCTCATGGGCCCCCTAGAGGTCTTCCGACCTCAACTCCAACTCTATATATTTGGTTTCGGAGAGAAAAAAATCAGAGAGAAGAATTCATCGTGTTTTACGATACGGAACCTCCGCCATGCCCTAAAACCTCTCGGGAGGGCTGATTTGGAGTCCGTTCAGCGCTTCGGAGAGGGGAATCCGTCGCCATTGTCATCATCAACCATCCTCCATCACCAATTTCATGATGCTCACCGCCATGCATGAGTAATTCCATCGTAGGCTTGCTAGACGGTGATGGGTTGGATGAGATCTATCATGTAATCGAGTTAGTTTTGTTAGGGTTTGATCCCTAGTATCCACTATGTTCTAAGATTGATGTTTCTATGACTTTGCTATGCTTAATGCTTGTCACTAGGGCCCGAGTGCCATGATTTCAGATTTGAACCTATTATGTTTTCATCAATATATGAGAGTTCTTGATCCTATCTTGCAAGTCTATAGTCACCTATTATGTGTTATGATCCGTTAACCCTGAAGTGACAATAATCGGGATACTTACCGGTGATGACCATAGTTTGAGGAGTTCATGTATTCACTATGTGCTAATGCTTTGTTCCGGTACTCTATTAAAAGGAGGCCTTAATATCCCTTAGTTTCCATTAGGGCCCCGCTGCCACGGGAGGGTAGGACAAAAGATGTCATGCAAGTTCTTTTCCATAAGCACGTATGACTATATTCGGAATACATGCCTACATTACATTGATGAATTGGAGCTAGTTCTATGTCACCTATGTTATGATTGTTACATGATGAACCGCATCCGGCATAATTCTCCATCACCGATCCATTGCCTGCGAGCTTTTCATATGTTGTCTTCGCTCATTTACTTTTCCGTTGCTATTGCTATCATCACTACAAAAATACCAAAAACATTACTTTGGCTACCGTTACCACTACTATCATATTACTTTGCTACTGAATACTTTGCTGTAGATATTAAGTTTCCAGGTGTGGTTGAATTGACAACTCAGCTGCTAATACTTGAGAATATTCTTTGGCTCCCCTTGTGTCGAATCAATAAATTTGGGTTGAATACTCTACCCTCGAAAACTGTTGCGATCCCCTATACTTGTGGGTTATCGATAGCCCCACACCGCAGCGAACCATTAAACCCTCATACTCCTCTAAGCATGGGCATCCACTGGCGCGTCTACCCCGGCTCCATGTCGTGCCCTTCCTAGGCATCGCCGTCGTCCACCGCCTTGGTGCTCTCGGCGGCGTGGTCAACGTGGTCAAGGAATGGCTTCCATCAGACGTGGACTGTACGTGGAGAGGCTGACAGCTGGGTCCACGGCCGCAGCATGGAAGTGCCTCCTTATTATGCGGAAAATAATGATTCCTCCACCTAACAACAGGGACCCACCGGACGGGCAACGGTATTTCATGAAAAAAACATTTTCCCCCTGAATGCAGGGACCTACCAGCGACATCTTCACACACAAGGAAGTGCGTCTAGGCAAAAAAATGATTCGCCCCCCCTGACAGCTGGGACCCACCAGCTACATCTGCACACACAAGTGCCTGACAGTCAGGACCCACCTGGTCGAAGCGTACGTAGCGTTGTCATTCTGGTCGCAAATGTGTACGTACATACTGGTCGATGTAGAGGCGCACATGTGTCGTAGTAGAGGCGTGCACGTAACATGTACACGTACGTACAGTGGCCAGTGTGCAAGAAAGAAAATACGGCCACGTACGTACATACGGGCAGGGTCTCGAATGCCTACACGCGCATACGTACGACCAAGGCTCGTGTACATGGCTGGGTCGGAACGGAGAAACAACGTCGTCCTCGTGTTCATGGGGAGCCAACTGGCTGGGTCGGAATGAAATGTGTCGTCATGTTCATCAGGAAGGCTTGGACGATACATGCGATGGAAACGAGGCCTGGCGTACCGCACAATGGAGGAAACGACCTTGTGTTTGACCGGCCACGTTCGAAACGGGATCCTGTTCATCAGGAGGGGTCTGGCGTACCACAAAACGGAGGAAACGGACCTCCTATGGTCGAAACGGGGGTCCTGTTCATCGAGAGGGGTATGGCGTACCGCAATACGGAGGAAACAAACTTGTGTTGGAGCGATACGGTTGAAATGGGGGTCCTGTTCATCGGGAGGGGCGTGGCATACCGCAAAACGGGACTCCACGGGATAATGTTCATCTCCACCGTTGTCGGGGGTTGGGCGCGACATATGCCAAAGGATGGCTTATCATGGTGGGGGCGAGTAGAACATCGTCGGTGCCTTGAAACAGGATGAGGCGTAGACACGAACACCGGTGTACTTTACCCAGGTTCGGGGCTCTCCTAGGAGATAACACCCCTAGTCCTGCTCTGCGGGGTCTCCGCATGATCACCAAGGCAAAAGTGAGTACAAAGGTGCTCCTTGAGCTGTATCTCTGGACAGGACGAGGGTAGGCCAGCTCTCGCCCTTCTCTAAGATCTGGTCTAGCTCTAATGAATTGGAACCCTTTGCATGGGTGCCCTGGGGGGTCTATATAGGCCTACCACCCAGGGGTACAATGGTAAACCGACTGGGCGCAGGGCCCAGCCGTCAGTCTCTTCGCCTGCCGGCCTCTCTGCCGACTGCTGGGGCCCGCCGGCAGGTGGGCCCCGCCGACTGGTCTGGTACGGAGCCGACAGGCCGTACCCGCCGCTTGCGGGTCTTGCCGGCTGCTGATTACTGTAGCCGTGCTTCTAATGGCGCAGGCTTGGTCATGGGGTCGTGGCTATAGCCCCACCACCTGGCGGGCGATTACTGTAGACACTCCCCGTATCGTCTGGTTAATGGCGCGTGGGACCCGTGGGAGGGGCAGGCCGACTCCCGGGGGCCGGCTCCCTTCGGGTCCGACTGGTGGCGCTCTTGCCGTCTTCTGGACTCTCGCTGATCGGTAGGGCCCATCATCTGCGGACCGTACTGACAGGCTATCGTGGGTGCAGGACTCCGCCCACTGTTGCTGATGTCAGGGATGGCACGGCAATAGTGCCTCGCCGAACGGAGATCTCCATTGGTACGGCGCATTATGGCCTAGCCATCCCATGGAAAGGGGAGGGAGTGGGCTTTACTGTTGCCACTCCCCGTCCCATCCCTCCTTATGAGGGCATGGGCTTCGTTGGTGTCATGGGCCGACTCCCCATGGCCGGCTTCTCTGGAAGCCGCCAGGCGGGAGTCGGCCCGTCTTGACCTCGCCTCTAGGACTCGGCCGCATGCGGGCAGTCGGTTGTTCCTTTAGCCGGCCTCTAGAAGGCGGCTCTTCATCCTGGCGTCTTGAGGGGCGCAGTCAGCCCTGATGTCTTGAAAGGTTCTGGGCCTCGGGTTAGCCTACCCGTGGCCCATTACACCGACAACCGTCGACCCCCGCCAGCCTCCACGGGCTACTGTTCATCCACCGTCGACCTCCTCCATCCTCCAAATGTGACTGTTCATCTAGCCTCCACCACACGCTACTCCACCGGCTACTGTTCAACCAGCCCTCTGCACGGGCTCCTGTTCAACCACCCCTCCATAGGCTACTATTCATCCAGCCATCCACCGTCTACTGTTCATTCAGCCCTCCACGGGGTGGTCCTGTTCATCCATCCCTCCAAGGGGTCCTGTTCATCCAGCCCCAACCGGCTCAATCGATCGAGGTCCTGTTCATCCAGAGGCAACACCAGGGGGTCCTATTCATCAACCCCCACCAGGAACTGTTCTTCCAAACCCCCCCAGCAACACTTACTATTCATCCAGAGGCAGCATCGATCGGCTTCAGTTAGCAGCAGTAGCGAAGGAATCACTTGGGTTCTGTAATGCGTAGCCTGCAGTGCAATCGTTCAGGTTTAGTTGGAGCCCAACGCCTCGCTCGGGTGCAGTTAGAGCCCAATGCCTCGCACACACGCCCGTACGTGTACGAGAGAAACGCGCATCGCTCGGCCCCCGACCACTCACCGTAACCGGGAACTCCCCAAAATTTTCCTCGCCCTCGCTTCTACCATGGTTTTTTCTATCATGGACGGCCCAAAGAATGTCATGCAGCTGCGTCTATGACCCGCCTAGGACGAAAAGCTCACTTTCTGTCATGACTTTTTGTCATAGAAGTAGGAGCCCACCACATCTATGATGATACCAGGTTTTGTCACAATTATCATCGTAGAAGTGTCATAAGTATGACAGAAAGAAATTTCGTTCGGCCCAAAATGTCACGGATGTGTCTTTTTTTGTAGTGTACATTTGTTGATCTAGTAACGTTGGCATTTGCCAGTCCTTGTAACACTGTGATTTGTCAAAATATGCAGCTAGAAATCATTAGCACTATGTAATTTTTGCAACTAAAATTCAGTAATTAAGCATAGATTTCATTCATACATTAAGCAGTCGTTCTTAATATACACAAACAGTTCAACTCGACAGCTGAACCGACCAAACTTCTCCCCAATTGTTGCCAACTACGTACTGAAATAGCTAGTTCAACTATAGATACTAGCTAATTTTAAGTACGTTGTACAGTTCGACCACACATCTATAGTCAGATGAACTGAACAAAATAGCCCCTAAATACTACTACGACATAGGGGCTTTGTGCTACTTCCGGCAGCCTCTCCTCTGCCGAGCGCGCTTAGTAAGAGGCAGAGGAGGAGGAGGAACCTACCGACGTGCTGAAACAATGCAACACGGTGCCTGTCGCTGCTGCACGTTCAACGATGCTCGCCAGCTCGAACGCCCACTGCCACTCTAGATGATCCCTCTCGGAGCGGCTGGACTGCTTGTAGATCTCCTGATTCCTCGCCTCAGCGTCGGCATGTGCTGCGGCCACGGCTGCGGTAAGGATCTTTGCGTGCTCGATGAGGCACTCCTCCTCTTCCCGCATGAACTCGATATAGCACGCAAGGTAGCCGACGCACGTGTGGGCCTCCCCCTTCGCCCCCTCCTTAGGGCGATGGTGGCGGATCGGGTGATAATCCCGGTGGTCGACGGTGGGCTGGCGACTATGGTGGACGACGATGGGGTGGCGGCCACGACCACCACCTCCCGCCTTCGGGCACGATGGCGGAGCAAGTGATGGCCACGGTGGCTAGCAGTGGGGTGGCGGCCAAGACGGCCACATTCCGTCTTCGGGCCATGACGATGGAGCGGGAGATGGCCCTGGCTTTCGATGGTGGTGTGGCAACAACAGCGGCCGGCAACTGTTGCCGACGGGCAGCAACGGCAGAGCGTGTGGTGGGTGTTCGGCACACACCCAATAGGGACGCCACGTGCACTACACTACGCCGGGGATAGCGCCGCCGCCGCGGTGTAGCCTCCCAGCTAGAGCTGTCCTTTGATGACGGCAGAGTTGCTGAGCGACGATGACGGACCGGTGCCATTGCCGATTATGGGAGAAGCAGATGAGATAAGCTACAGGGAGGGAGGGGAAAATGTGACGCAGGACTCGCCGGCCACGAGTGTTTTTATAGCAAGCCGGTAAGAATTGGGATTTTGGGGGATTTCCCCGAGTCGGACCGGAAGCTTGCGCGGGAACTTGTGAGGTTGCGTGGGAACAGGCTCACCGACGATTCATTGGCGCCACTGTTTCGCCAAAAGAACACCCCCACGTGCAGCGCAAGCTTGCGCTGTAAGCCGTCAGCGACAGCAGGGTGACAAGACGTGCGTGAGGAGGACGAGAGGACACGTACACATACAATTAATAAAAAACATTTGCGATTTAATTACCTACTATATCCCCGTCCTGGTTTATAAGTAGGATTTATTAACTAATAAAATAAGAATGCATGTCGCCATAGATTATATCGTTGGATTTGTATTTGAACATACTTTCCAGCTATACAATTTTTGTAACATGCATTAACACTTTTTTGGTTAAATTTAAGGTTATACACCAGCAAGCGTTTGCCCACAACACACACGGCTTATTCCATCACAAACTGCTCTGATGGATCAACTGTCTGCCACGTATCGTACACGCAACTCTAATCTGATTCGTGCTTGATGTCTCCGACATCGCTCGCACAGTTCGTCTTATTTCCCACGTATCACTGTGCCGTCCTCTGTTCGCGTCCCTCGACAAGCTCTGCTCGCCGTTAGGCGCCACGGCGCGCTCGGTCGTGTCTGTTGGCGCGCTATGCTCGCGTTTGTCGGTGCGCTCGGCTGGTGGACAACTTTTCCTTGAGGCGATCGCGGAGCGCTCTGCTCGCGTCCCTCCGAGCACGCTCTGCCAGCGGTTGGGCGTGCGCACGATTACCTCGGTGGGCCCATATGCATGCGGTTGCGCCGCGTGCGTTGCCTCGCAATGCAGTTATGTGCAGCACGATGGAGTTACGTGCTGCAAATTAGAACTACCATCAGGGCCTGCCGATATACCTGGCCGTCTGGCTTCCCCTTTAATTCCCGCGGCCAATATAACCATAGTCTCTTCAACCTTTCGATCGCGCCGCACAACACAACAAGCACACCCACGACGACACATAGAGAGGGGATGTTTGACGGCGCTCCAATGGAGTTCGGCCATCATAGAGTGGAGACCCACGCGAGGGAGATGGATCTCTCGGTGGTGTACACCATCGAGCCACCCGTGGTGGATGACTACATCAACAGCGTTGAGCAGTTGCTTGCTGGAGACAAGTACAAGGTGGTTGGCATCGACCTCCAGTACACCACCGGTCGTCCCGGCATAGATCAGAAGGTTGTCATCACCCAGTTGTGCGTGCTCCATCATGTCCTCATCGACCACTACTGCATGGCCACAGGGCCTTGCAACTGTTTCAACAAGTTTGTCATCAGCACCGACTACAAATTCGCCACAGTGGATACCAAAGATGATGTAAAAGCGCTCAGTGTTATGGGCTTGTCCTACAAGAACACTATCGAAATCCGTGACCACTACAGGGTCTGGGTCAGCACAAAGCAGGACTCCCTAGTCGAACTCGCCTCATCCATCATCGACCCCTACTACGAAAAGATGAAGCAAGATGCCCAGGGAACAAGTCCCGTATCCTGGCACAAGGCCTGGATGTGGCAACTAGATGAACCTCACCTCAGGTTTGCGCCCAAGTGCATGTACACATGCTACGAGATGCACAGGCGGATCGTTGACATGAGGAAGTGCCTTGTTACCCTAATCGACGAGCCTGGATCGAGCCACAAGAAGAGCAAGCGTCACAAGAAGTAGATCATGATCAGATTATCTTTTATGCTAGTTAATCATGCATGTAATATATAGTTTACTTTATTGGTGTGTGTGGAAATGTCATGTGTGTAGTAGCCACCTATATAATTGTACATGTAACAGTTTACTTTGGTGTGTGCAAGTGCCATGGTTGTAGTAGCCACCTATGTAAGCTGATTATTTAATTTTATTGTTCTGTATGCAATCCCATCTCACAACACACACCTCTTATTAGCAGCAACCGTCTATGTTCTTATCGGTCTTCAGACACATTTCTGATTACAGACATGTTTGTCGCGTATCACACACATCTTGTTAAGTTGAACCATTTTTGTTCTCTTGTCTCAAAGCAAACAGTTCATCCGAGTGAACCGCATGCCGTATATCGGACACACCTTCGATCTAGCTGACCATTTCTTTTGTGTTGCCTAATCACAAATAGTTCATCCGAGTGAACCGTATGTCGTGTATCGCACATGCCTCCATCTGGCTGCCCGTTTCTTTTGTTCCTCCTCATCGCAAACAGTTCATTAAACTGAACCGCATGCCCTATATCACACACGCAACTAAAACCTGAAGCGTGTTTGATGCATCCGCCATTGCAAACATTTTACACATTTCTGATGGTTTTCATACAGTACCGTCTATGATTATGGCATCGCACACAGTTTCTCGAAGGGTCTCTGATCATAGTGTCGCGTTACCAGCATCCTGCAGTAGTGATGCCCTAGTTAGCACACCAATTTTTCACCTCATCAGCTGTGCAATTGGAGACATTATGTCAGGACCCCGATCCTAAGTCAAACACATCATATCACTTTGCGGCCTCATGCACGGTATTCCAGGGGTGCCACCTTACCTGGCCCGGGACCGTTTCCGCCTTTTGGCTCACATTTATGATAGTGTTGCTAGCATCCATATGACAAAGTACCCGGGCCGACATGACTAGTCGTGAACCCAAAGTGGCACTAACATACGGGGACATGCATACATGAATCAACATCGAGCATGTCGGTCAGCAGCGTGTGAATCTGGGCTGTAGTACTGGGCTAACAGGACTCCGGTGAACCGGGCTGTAGCAGGCTAGGCAGGACTCCGGATGTCACCGCGTGACATTTCCCCGAAGGGACAGACACAGGAACGAAGTGAATCACATGCCGGCCAGTCAAGTGTTCCGGAGCAGTAGTGCTGGGCTAGCAGGACTTCGGTAAACCGGGCTGTAGCGGACTACTATGGCTCATGGAAGCACAAGACTACATTTCCCCGTAAGAGAGACTACCAAGGATAAACAACTAGCTTGTCAGATCCCACACATAACAAGCATTTCAATCATACACACAATATGCTCAATATGTGCAATACAACATTGCATCACAACAAGACTCTACGACTCAGAATATTTATTCATTAGGCTCCGAAGAGCCAGATAATACAAACATGGGTCTCATGACCCAACATTCAGAGCATACAAGTCAGAGCCCATGCGGAAGCTTAACATGTCTGAGTACAGACTTTTACAAATGAAAAAGGCTGAGAAGCCTGACTATCTACCAGATCCTGCCGAGGGCACAAGATCGTAGCTGAGGTATCAAGCTAAACATCGAAGTCCACGTGGAACTACTAGCGGGACTGAAGTCTCTCTACAAAACATAAATTAAGCAAATGTGGGTACAAATGTACTCAGCAAGACTTACATCAGAACTAACTACATATGCATCATTATCAACGAAGGGATGTTGGAGTTTAACTACAGCAAGCCAACTTTGACTCGGTGGCTATCCTGAACTATGACTGCAAATAACTCTTTGAGGCGGCCCACACGAGTCCACATATTCACCATCTCAATACACCAGTATGGATCCGCTCCCGTCTCCCTACGAGAACACCATCCATAGCACTCACGCTTATCTTGCGCATTTTAGAGTATCGACTTTCACTTGTCTATGAACTATGCAAGGGGTCCAAGTTTCCATATTCGAGGAATCTGGCTATTCGAATAGATAATGATAACCCTGCAAGGGTGTACTTCTTCACACACGCTCTCGCCACTTACCACCATGTACACATCGTGTATCTCGGCAACCTTCAAGCAGAAGCCTGGCGAGGGAGTCGGCCACGACTTGACTAACCAACAAGTCTCTAGTCCAGGTTTATCGCCTATTCGGGTTCCATCCGCAAGGAGATCCAGTCGGGGTGTCGCTCACGGCCCCAAACGATGTGTGCAGGGTTCCCAAAGCCACCTCGACAGATGGATCTATGCTTGGTACACCATGCCACGGTGTCTAGTCTGTCCCAAGCCCACTTGTACTGGGTACCACTTGGTAGACTACTAACACAACCTACAAACACTAGAAACTAGTTGCAACTCCTGGACAGAGATCAGGTTGATTAATAAGTCGAGAGGGGCACTTAAGCATTCCAATGCGTGGTAGTAGCTGTTCATGGATCACAAACACAGAACTTAGTTCTTGAAGACGGCTGCAATGAGACAACCCACCATGTACTCCTATATGGCCTCTCACCGCTACCTTTACCAAATCGTGTCCACACACTTAGCTCTCAACGGTAGGACATGTTCACCACATTCCAATTCATCCCCCATGAATCAGACCTGACTCAACTCTAAGCAGTAGTAGGCATGACAAATAAGCATGAATGAGTAGGCACATCAGGGCTCAAACAACTCCTACTCATGCTAGTGGGTTTCATCTATTTACTATGGCAATGACAGGTCATGCAGAGGAAAGGGGTTCAACTACCGAGCACGTAACAATTGAATCGTTGTTGTCCTAATGCAGTAATAGAGAGCAGGAGCGAGAGAGTGGGATTGTATCGGAATGAACAAGGGGGTTTGCTTGCCTGGCACTTCTGAAGGTAGTATAGTTCTTCATCGGTGTCATCGATCACATCGTCGAAAATATCGTCTACTAAGAGGGAACAACCACCGGAAAACACAAAAGAAACAACATTCACTGCAATGCACAATCAAATGAATGACATGTCATGTTAAGTAACTGAATTGACCTAATGCAGCAGTAAGCCAAGTTAATTGAAGTGGAATTCAAACAAGGTTAAACTCCAACTCCAAATGCTAGTTCATAAATTGCCCTAATTATGATTTATCCTATTCAGTAAGGTTAACTAGTTCAAACATGCATGAAAGTAGCATAAATGGATAGATTGGATTTTTCTGATAATTTTTCATATATAAATCTTTTCATTTGGAGTTACGGTTGAATTTCTATGATTTTTAGAAGTTTTGGGCATTTTTTGAAAATAATAAATCATTTAAGATTTATTTAAATTCCAGGAAGGAATTATTGCGTCAGCATGACGTCACGGTGACGTCAGCAGGTCAACGGCTCGGTCCAGGTCAAACCTGACGTGTGGGGCCCGTTGGTCAGTCACACAGTTAGTTAATTAACTAATTCAGGTTAGTTTAAGTGCTAAGCTAGGTTAGTTAGCAGGTCGGGGCCCACATGTCAGCAAGCACATGTGCAGAACTGGGCAATAGCACCGGTTCGTAAGGCCCTTTAGTGTTGGTTCGGTAACCGGAACTAAAGTGTGGGCACTAAAGGCGGGCCCCCTTTAGGACCGGTTCAGCACGAACCGGTGCTAAAGGGCAACCACGTGGCACGAGCTAGCTTCGGGGGCAGGGAGCCCTTTAGTACCGGTTGGTGACACCAAGCAGTATTAAAAAGTTGGGGGGTTTTGGGTTTATGATTTCTTTTCATTTAATTTTTTGTTTTCCATTTAATTCTTTTTCGTTTGCTGGTATTTTACGATACTACATATTGTACACGTTATGCATATATATAAATATAATTTCTAGTAGAACTGATCATAATATATATATATATATATATATATATATATATCATCGAATGTCTCACAACCACCATTAATTAATTCACACATATATACACACATGTATATATATATATACAATTAGCTAGCTATCTACAATTTCTCCTAATTGGTGCCTTCGGAGCCAGTGGCATTAGCCTAATTGGTGCCTTTGGAGCACGATAACAATTGGAAGTGGTTCATGGGGGCGGTAGCGGGTAATAGTATTCTCCTTTGGGATCTATGACCTGGTCGAGCAAAAATCCCGCTATTTCCTCTTGAATTGCTTCTATGCGGTCCTCTGGTAGGAGCTTCTCCCATACCTCTTTGAACTGTTAAGAAGGAGAACAATACGCATGTGTATTAGTTGTGTGACTAGATATCGATAATGGTGTAAAAATTGTGAATAGTGTTCAGACAAACGTACCCACTCTTGTCTTTGAGATCTCCTCCTTTCGGACGCCATCACGCGAATGTTCTCGCAAACGTAGTATGCACACAGAGTATTCCCCGGTGCCTGCTTCAGGGCCTTTACGAGAATGGAATTTGATCAGATAATAATTAATCAAGCATGACAATTAAAGAGATGGCAGCTAGCTAGTACTACTTAATTACTTACCTGGGGTCGATACCATTTCAGATTTTTTTTCCATGGGCCTGGAGTGGCCCTGATGAACTTTTCCCAAGCCCTGCCCGCCAACAAAGAAAATGAATAAATGGGTTATTAAATAGTTGTTATTAGGAAATGACGAACTAATTAAATAGGCTGAGATATAGTTAATAATGATTGAAATTACGTGTTGACTATCCCCTTCACGATGGTGTAGTCACTTGCTTTCTTAAGTACTGAGTCTAGTACTTCAACTGTTCCTTCATCAACTTTAATGATTAACAAGATCCAGTGAAATCTGCATGCACACGCGTTTGCATGTCTTAATTAAGCGGGCATATGTAAGCAAAAACATGTAGCTAGCTAGTAGGGAAAAACAGAATTTGTAGTACAAGACAGTGTGACTCACTCGTAGTTGTAAGGAAGTAGTATATCTTCATTCTATTTGAGGCGCTTGAAGAACTCTAGCATGCTTTCCTCTACACTTTTTTCGTAATATGGATCTAATTTCCATGTGTATTCATTAATGGTATTTGGGTCAACGAACCCAATGCCATAGCGTCCACCTTTTTTCATTTCATAAATCTTCATCCTGCATAATACCACAGAGAAGAATATAGTGGGGATAATTACAGGTAATGATTGATGAAAATGATCACTACAACTAGCTTGAGACTTAAATTACAGAAAGAAATCACTTACAGACAATAACAACTGACGATAGATTTGTCGAGTGCGTCTTGATTGTATAGCTGAAATAGTTCTGAATACTCAATGGACATAGCTGTCTCGTGGTAGTAATGATCCTTCTTGACATTCACCATGAGGCACTCTCGATTGGAAATCTTGGTAATGTCCATGTAACATTGATGCAATTCATACATTCTCGTTGGGAGCTTCTTGACCTCGTCTGGTTCGACCAAAGGTTGGCCCTGGACATATTTCCGTTTTATTTCCTCCTCTCTAGTCGGAGACATGGGCTCGATATCAAGGAGTTGTCCAACAGTGATCATGAGCGTTTCAGCCTGCTCAATATGCTCCTCGGTTATTACCACATCGCCCTGCCCGGGAACGTTAATGGTTTGCCCACAATAATATTCGGCGCGCCTACTATCATGTGTTGTTGGCACAACAAGCGGGGGGATTGATCGCCTCCTGTTCTCCCAGCTGGGGTACGGTTTTACCACTCTTTTTGCCAGCTGATTTGCTCGAGCTCGAGCTCGCCTCTTTCTGTAGACGTGCTCGATTTGACTTCTTGATGTGGCGCTCATAGTCTGTGTCAACCGGCTTGGGAGCTGATGCTCTAGCCATATGAATGAAGTGGTCAATCTTTTCCTCAGGCACTTTCTCCCTTGGCGGCAGTGGCGGTTTCGGTGCAAAATGGGATTCCACCTCGGCCTTCGATATGGCTACGTTTTCCTCCTCGGACTTGTCGTAAGGCCTCTACGGAAGAGGCGCGAGGCTTCGACCATATTGAAATTGCTTGCCTCCGCCTGTACCTCCAGTACTACCTCGACTTTTACAGCTACGCACCATAGCTGAGGCGGCTCTCTTCCGTGATTGCTGAGGCGGCGAAGACAGCTGATGTGGCTAAGTTGGAGGAGGAGGAGTGGCCTGAAGCTGTGCCGGACTTGGAGGAGGAGTGGCCTGAAGCTGTGCTGGACTTGGAGGAGGAGTGGCATGAAGCTTTGCCGGACCTGGAGGAGCGGGAGTTTGCTGACTCGGTGGCGGACTTCGATGAGGAGTCGGATGACGCGGTGTCGGTGGCCTTCGAAAGATGATGCAATCCTTTCTCCATAGGATTATATGATGGTTGGCCTCTCCCAGTGAGTGCTCATCGTCACCTCCAGGAATGTCACGCTCTAGCCCTGAATATTGGTCCACTACCTCATCAACCAAGACACGAGCATAGCCCTCTGGAATCGGGTTGCAATGGAAGGTTGCCTCGGGGTGATTTGTAAAAGCAAGGGCGTCCGCCACCTTCATGGATATGTTCTTCATTTTGAAGTGTAGCTTGCAGTTAGTGTTCTCCATGATGTCATCCACTGGGTAGCTATCGAGCAATGCGTCGCCCGGGGCAAAACCCACGATGCTTCTCGGCATGGATGGGACGGTGCTATCCAATGCTGGATCATCCGCTAGCTGCTGCAGCTGCTGAGACCCCCTTTGTTGGCTAAGTGAGTCGATCTGCTCCTGCTGCCGCTGGAATTTGACTGCCAAGTCCGCGTGCGCTGATTCTAGGCCTTGAAGGCATTCATAGTCTAGCTTCCACTGCTCCTCCTCCATATTCCTCTTCTTCTCCTCCGCAATCTTCTTTCTCGCACGGGTTCTGTAGTCGGCGTTCCAGTCCGAAAACCTCTCATACCACAGAATAGCACCCATGCCTCGTGTTCTTCCCGGGTGTTCAGGATGTCCCAGGGCACACGCAAGCTCGTCATTCTCTCTGTTGGGCTGGAACACCCCCGATCGAGCCTCTTCTATTGCAACAAGTAGCTTATCTTTGGCTCCGTCCAGACATGCCTTCTACGAAACTTTGCCTGTCTTCGGGTCCAACTCCCCCCATGCACATAGAACCAAGTCCTGCACCTGGGGGGCCAGCATAATGTTTCTGGAGTGTCACCTGCATCCTCCATCTCTTTCTCAGACATATCCCACTTAGGCATTCCCACCGCATAGCCACCTAGCCCCAGCTTATGGAACTTATCCTTTTTTGCGGCATTGGCCTTGATTATTCTTGACCGTTCGTTAGATAATTCTGAATCCTTGAATTTCACAAAATCGTCCCAATGAGCACTTTTCTTCTCTAGTGTTCCCTCGAATACTGGAGTCTTCCTTCCTCCCTTGACGTACTTGGCACATTCACGATTCTTGTGGTTGTTGAATGCAACTGCCATCTTCCTAAGAGCAGTGTCCTTGACTTTCTCCACATCTGCATCTGTGAAATGATCTGGTAGGGTGAAATGTTCCATGAGCGTTTCCCAAAGCAGAAGTTTTTGTCTATCATCGACAAAAGTAACTCCTGGACGTGGCTTTGCTGGCTCTCTCCATTCTTGAAGGGAGATCCGGAGTTGGTCCTTCACAAGAACTCCGCACCGACGAATGAACTTGTCCGCAATCTTCTTAGGCGCTAATGGTTCGCCATTAGGTTTGATGGCCTCGATATTGTACTTTACGCCCTCCTTCAACTTTTTGTTCGGGCCTCGTTTCCTGTTGCCTGAAGATTTGCTCGATCTGGATGGCTGAAAGAAGAAAGATCGATTCGTTAATAAATCTTCAAGTCATTTAAAACATGTGATGATCACCAGATGCCTACTTATATAAATATATATACCTCGCCGGTCTTTGTTGTTTGAAGATCAACATTTTCTTCGTCATGTTCATAGTTCATGACTTCATCAATTCAGTCATCGCGATCGAATATCATATAACCCTCCCCGGTGTTGTTTAGATATTCGGAGCCGTCACAATCTTCTTCATTCTGATCATCATCTGGCCCGCGAGGATTGGGTATGATATTGAACAGGGCCTCTTCTCCCTCTCTACCGGTATTGTCCGCCATAGGTTTTGTTTAACTAATCCAAAATAAATATATTCAAATTACAATGCATGGATGCAATCAATTAATAAGGAAAAACTGAATCAATCATAGTATACAATAAGCGTCATCGAATATAATCTCGAATACGTCATCTCGAATAATAGACACAATCTCGAATACATCATCTCAAATAATATATATAATCTCGAATAAATCATCTCAAATTTTATATATCGAACACATCACTAGCTAGCTAGCTAGCTAACAAAGATCGAAT
Source organism: Triticum dicoccoides (assembly GCF_002162155.2). Taxonomy (NCBI): domain Eukaryota; kingdom Viridiplantae; phylum Streptophyta; class Magnoliopsida; order Poales; family Poaceae; genus Triticum; species Triticum dicoccoides. Next base: position 457,204,690 of record NC_041388.1, on the reverse strand, counting down.
ACTAGAGAGTAATCTAGGCGGTGGACAACCAAAGTGAAGGAACCATCACTGGATCATAGCTCGGGTGACCTCCCCAAAGAACCTGGCAGGTATTGGAGAACCTGACGTCCATAGCAGCCATGTAGCGATGGATGTGCTCGTCCTCCTCCCTGACACGGCGAGGTACCACCTCCGGCAGGGCCGACTCCCTCCGCACCAAAAGTGGCCCACGCGAACGCCACCAAAGGAGATGAGGGTCGACGATGGGACCCGGGGTCGGGTTCCTCACCAAGCGTCCCGCCCCTGAAGGCAGCACCTCCCAGTGCCAGCCCGACGGAGCCCAGTCCCAGACATGGGTCCTCTGAAGCAGGACGTCGTCACGAACGGGTCGACGGAGAGGATGCGGGCCGAGCATCGTTGACAACAAATACTATATACCGCAAAAGTAAAGTAACATTTTTTAAATGATGGATTGTGATTTCATATATGCAAATTCTAAATTTTATAACTAAAACTAACATTTCTAATATTTCTATAACTAAAACTATATTTCTAATATTTCTATAACGAAAAAGCATTTCTGTATAACTAACATTTCTATATAACTAACATTTTTATATAACTAACATTTCTAATATTTCTATATAACTAACATTTCTATATAACTAAATTTTTTAATATTTCTATAACTAAAAAACATTTCTAATAATTCTATAACTAAAAAACAGAAAGATTGTGTGTGTGTGTGTGTGGTACATGGCAGCCGGCGCAGGAGCTCACCGGCGAGGCGCGACGACGGGGGGCGGCGACGACGGGGACGGGGCGGCGATGGGCCGGGCGGGGAAGAGGGGGCGGGGCACGGCGACGAGGCGCGGCGCGGCGACGGGGACGGGATCGGCGACGGACGAGGACGGCGACGGACGGCGACGAGGGGCGGCGGCGACGGGGGAGAGGAGAAAGAAGCAGAGGGAGAGATGAGAAACTGACAAATTTTTTGAAGTGTTTTCATATATAGAACAACCTTTAGTACCTGTTGGAGCCACCAACTAGTACTAAAGGTTTGTTTTGGCCAGGCCAAGCGACGGGAACGGCACCCCTTTAGTACCGGGTGGTGGCTCCAACCGGTACTAAAGACCCCCCTTTAGTACCAGTTTGAGCCACCACCCAGTACTAAAGGGGGTGCGCTGGCGCAGGTGCGGTGCGAAATGTTTAGTCCCACCTTGCTAGCCGAGGGGCGTCCGCACTGGTTTGTAAGCCCTAGTGCGGTAGCTCCCTCGAGCTCCTCTCCAAAGCAGGCCTACTGGGCCTAAATGTTCTGTATTGCCCTATGGGCCTACTAGGCCTTTGCGGGCCTGCATCCTGGCCCAACAATAGGTTGGGTTTCTAGTCGTATGCAGGCCGCTGTGGCGCAGTAGGTGGCTTTTTTTCTTATTTTTTTTGCTTTATTTATTTTTGTTTTATTTATTTTTGAGTTGTTTTTTGTTGTATTTAGAGTTTCTTTGTGAATATTTTTGCTTTAGGTACAAAAAATTACAAACTTTCTGTTAGTACCGGTAGTTTACAAATTTGAATAGTTTAAATTTTGAATTATTTGAAATTTGTGTGAATCAATAGTTTGTGAATAACTTAACTTTGAAAATAGATTTTTCAGTGATTCTTTTTTCTTATGTTTAATATTAGTGTGTTTTATCATTATATTAAATTTGGTAATGCTTAGGTTATTTAAAAAATGAAATGCCTATGTAACGGATGAGTTTTCGTCTAAAACCCTGATACTTCGAAAGATATTGTCTATTTTGTATACGAAGTGCACCCAGTTTTTGCGGTAACCCTGTCTACTTTTTTGCCAACTTTCAACCTTTTCTGAGTTCATTTGAAATGCTTTTCAATTTCAGGGTCATTTAGCTGAAAAAATCAGTAAATTCATGAAAGAATTTGCTTGCACATAAAATTTCTTTGCGTTTCAAATGCGAAAACACATAACTAGCTACCCTAGCTATTACAGCGATTCCCTCCTGGGTGTGAAACCCAAGAGAAAGTGATGATAGTGAAGCCGATCACATCCCAGATCTTTGGGTGTGAAACTTTTTCTTCGCGTGTGTCCCTTTGCGCCGTAGCCATGGAAAATCTTCATCATTTAACTGGATGCTCGGGTCAATATTCACTGTGAATGGAGCAATTTCATCAAACTTTTCATAATCTCCTGACATGTCTGTCTTGTCATCCACTCCCACGATGTTTCTCTTCCCAGAAAGAACTATGTGCCGGTTTGGCTCATCGTACGATGCATTCGCTTCCTTATCTTTTCTTTTTCTCGGCTTGGTAGACATGTCCTTCACATAGAAAACCTGTGCCACATCATTGGTTATGACGAATGGTTCGTCTGCATATGTAAGATTGTTGAGATCCACTGTTGTCATTCCGTACTGTGGGTCTTCTGTTACCCCGCGTCATGTCATATTGACCCATTTGCACCGAAACAAAGGGACCTTCAAACCACGTCGATAGTCAAGTTCCCATATGTCCTATATATAATCATCATATGTTTCCTTTCCCATCTTGGTTTCTGCATCAAAGCGGACACCACTATTTTGGTTGGTGCTCTTCTTATCTTGGGCAATCGTGTAAAATGTAATACCATTTATCTCGTACCCTTTGAAAGTCATTATATTCGAAGATGGTAACTGGGACAACAAGTACATGTGTTCTTCAATAGAGGCATCATGCATCGTACGTGTCTGCAACCAGCTAGCGAAACTCCTGGTTTGTTCATGTGTAATCCAGTGATCAAACCGCTCCGGGTGTTTGGAGCGTAGCAAATTCTTGTGTTCATCCATATACGGAGGCACCAAGGCGGAATTCTGTAGAACTGTGTGGTGTGCTTCAGTGAGAGAATGTCCGTCCATACATATTATTTGTTCCCCTCCTAGCATGCCTTTTCCATCCAGTCTGCCCTTATGCCGCGATTCAGGAACACCAATCGGCTAAAGGTCAGGAATAAAGTCAATACAAAACTCAATGACCTCCTCATTTTCATGGCCCTTGGAGATGCTTCCTTCTAGCCTAGCACGGTTATGAACATATTTCTTTAAGTCTCCCATGAACCTCTCAAAGGGGAACATATTGTGTAGAAATACAGGACCCAAAACATTAATCTCTTCACATAGGTGAACTAGGACGTGCTTCATGATGTTGAAGAAGGATGGTGGGAACACCAACTCGAAGCTGACAAGACATTGCACCAAATCATTCTCTAACCTTGGTATGATTTCTGGATCAATTACCTTCTGAAAGATTGCATTGAGGAATGCACATAGCTTCATAATGGCTAATCGAATGTTTTCTGGTAGAAGCCCCCTCAATGCAACCGGAAGCAGTTGCGTCATAATCACGTGGCAGTCATGAGACTTTAAGTTTTGGAACTTTTTCTCTGCCATGTTTATTATTCCCTTTATATTCGACGAGAAGCCAGATGGTACCTTAATACTGAGCAGGCATTCAAAGAAGATTTCCTTCTCTTCTTTGGTAAGAGCGTAACTTGCATGACCCTGATGTATGTCGTCTTTTCCGTGCATACGTTGCTAGTCCTCCTGTGCCTCAGGTGTATCTTTTTTTCTTCCCATACACGCCCAAGAAGCCAAGCAGGGTCACACAAAGATTATTCGTCATGTGCATCACGTCGATTGCGGAGCGAACCTCTAGGTCTTTCCAATAGGGCAGGTCCCAAAATATAGATTTCTTCTTCCACATGGGTGCACGTCCTTTAGCGTCATTCGGAACAGGTTGTCCACCAGGACCCTTTCCAAAAGACCACCTTCAAATCCTTGACCATATCATGTACATCAGCACCAGTACGGTGGCGAGGCTTCGTTCGGTGATCCTCCTCATCTTTGAAATTCTTGCCTTTCTTTCTTATGGGATGCCTGCTCAGAAGAAATCGATGATGTCCCAGGTACACATTCTTCTTATAATTAGCCAAATATATACTGTCGGTATCGTCCAAACTGTGCGTGCATGCGCGGTATCCCTTGTTTGTCTGTCCTGAAAGGTTACTGAGAGCAGGCCATTTATTGATGGTCACGAAAAGCAACGCCTTTAGGTCAAATTCTCCCCCCATGTGCTCATCCCACGCACGTACACCTGTTCCATTCCACAGTTGTAAGATTTCTTCAACTAATGGCCTTAGGTACACATCAATGTCGTTGTCGGGTTGCTTAGGTCCTTGGATGAGCACTGGCATCATAATGAACTTCCGCTTCATGCACAACCAAGGAGGAAGGTTATATAAACATAGAGTCACAGGCCAGGTGCTATGGTTGCTGCTCTGCTCCCCAAAAGGATTAATGTCATCTGCGCTTAGACCAAACCATACGTTCCTTGCGTCATCTGCAAACTCCTTCCCATACTTTTTTTCGATTTTTCTCCACTGCGACCCGTCAGCGGGTACTCTCAACTTTCCGTCTTTCTTACGGTCTTCTCTGTGCCATCGCATCACCTTGGCATGCTCTTTGTTTTGGAACAAACGTTTCAACCGTGGTATTATAGGAGCATACCACATCACCTTGGCAGGAATCTTCTTCCTGGGGCGCTCGCCCTCGACATAACCAGGGTCATCGCGGCTGATCTTATAGCGCAGTGCACAACATACTGGGCAAGCATTCAAATCCCCGTACTCACCGCGGTAGAGGATGCAATCATTAGGGCTTGCATATATCTTCTGCACCTCTAACCCTAGAGGGCAGACAACCTTCTTTGCTTCGTACGTACTCTCGGGCAATTCGTTGTTTTTTGGAAGCATATTCTTTATCATTACCAACAACTTTTCAAATCCCTTGTCAGATACACCATTCTCGGCCTTCCATTGTAGCAATTCCAGTGTGGTGCCCAGCTTTTTCTTGTCACCTACGCAATTCGGGTACAACAATTGTTTGTGATCCTCTAACATGCGCTGCAACTTCTTCTTCTCCAAATCACTTGCGCAGTTTCCCTTTTGCATCAACAATGGCCCGACCTAGATCATCAACGGGCTCATCTGATGCCTCTTCTTCAGCCTCTTCCCGCATTGTCGGCTCAGCTTCTTCCCACATTACCGGCTCAACTTCTTCCCACATTGTTGTATCATCGTATTCAGGGAACCCATGTAGGATAGCTGTCGTCATCCTCTTCTTCTTCATTGTCTTCCATCATAACCCCTCTTTCTCCATGCTTGGTCCAAACATTATAGTGGGGCATGAAACCAGACTCAAACAGGTGGACGTGAATGGTTCTTGACGTAGAGTAATTGTGACCATTCTTATAGCCAGCACATGGACAAGGCATAAAACCATCTGCCCACTTGTTTGCCTCAGCCGCAAGCAGAAAAGTACGCACGCCATTAATGAACTCGGGAGAGCATTGGTCATCGTACATCCATTGCCGTCTCATCTTCAATACACAGCACCGAAAACACCAAATTAATACAATACATAAAGTTCATACATAAAGATCATACAACACTTAAATGCAACAAACAAATAACTCTGTAGATAAAGAATTTAAATGCAACAACAAATGCGATCAATATCGCAACTAAGGTAACAATTGATCCAATAGCATAATGATACCAAGCCTCACTATGAATGGCATATTTTCTAATCGTTCTACTCTTCAAGTGCATTTTCTCCATCTTAATCTTGTGATCATCGACGACATCGGCAACAAGCAACTCCAATTCCATCTTTTCCCCCTCAATTCTTTTCAATTTTTCCTTCAAATCCTCGTTTTCTCTTTCAACTAAATTTAACCTCTCGACAATAGGGTCGGTTGGAATTTCCGGTTCAACTACCTCCTACATAGAAATATCTATGTCAACTTGATGGGCATAATTTGTCATAAACACGAAATGCAATGAATAGTTTTAAAAGAGAATATACCACATCCGAATCATAACCCGGACGAGAGCCGACGGGGACGGATATCTAAACCATGGCACTATGTATAACAAACAACGTATGGGTAAGATAATTATACGAGTAACTATATATCCAAATCACACAAACATCAATTTTTTATATAAAACTTCATGAACAAGAGGCTCACCACAAGGTGGTGCCGGCGACGGGACGTTATGAGCGATCGACGGTGGTTACGACGGAGATTTAGAAGGTACTAAGTAAACCACACCTACATATGCAAACTAAGTGTTATTTTTTACCTCAAATTTCATATAAATCAAATACTAGCACATATATATAATTCCTCCCAAATTACTAAACTCAAAAGTCAATCACTATATGAAGCATTGCACGAGCTAATCTAGCAATGAGAGATGAAAGGACAAAGTTGCTAACCTTTGTGATCATTTGAATGGATGGGGGCCTTCAAATCTTGACAAATTTTGGGCAAAATGTGTGATGAGATTGAGAGGAAGAGGGAAAAGAACAGAGAGGAGAGGGGATAGGGGAAGAATAGAGCGAGCTCAGGTGGACGAAGGGTCTATGTAGGACGACCTTTAGTGCTGGTTCGTGATACGACCCGGTACTAAAGTTGCTGGAGCGGCCCTGGACTGACAACATCCTACCACCACTCACTTTAGTACCGGTTCGTGGCATGAACCGGTGCTAAATGTTCGCCACGAACCAGTACTAATGAGAGCAGCCGGCTAGCCGTTGGAACCGGCACTAATGCACACATTAGTGCCAGCTCAAATTCAAACCGGCACTAATGTGCTTCACATTTGACCCTTTTTCTACTAGTGGAGTGAGCGGGTTAATTAGCGGGGTCATCAGCGGCTAATGACGTGCCATGCCACCAGCCACCGGAGTTGGACTCCGATGACCTCACAGTGCGGCGGTGGCTCGCCGGAATCACGTTGTGGCGTCGGTTGGACGTGTCGAGGGCACCGGGTGATAGCCCTTGCTCTCCCGCATCCAGAGGAGCAGGTGGGTGGCCACGGGGGCGGCCGGAGCTCGCCGGAAACGAGCTCGGGGTGGCGCCGGCGTTCGGGTGAACATGGGATTGGTGCTGCGGTGCGCAAACGAACACAGCGAGGCGCTAGGGGGTCTCTACGCGCTGCGGTGAGCATGTTGGGCTCACGCCCAGGACCAAATCGTCACCGGAGCGTCACCAGCGACGAGCGCAGGCTGTGGCGCATGCGGGTGAATGCGGTGCAGCAGCTACGGCGTGTGAGAGAGAAAACGGAGGGAGGGAGAAGATTCAGTGGCTCACGGCGGTTGCGACGACCGTCAAAGTGGGCTCGGGGAAGGCCGGACGATGACGGGGCATCTCCGGCGATCTGGGGGGCAGAAGGTGGCAACGGGCTCCGCTCGGTGGTGCGCGCGAGAGGGGAGCAGAGGAGGGGAGAGGAACAGGGAGAGTGAGAGGGGCCTGGGGGGTGTCTGGTGTCCTCAGCCAACTCCGAATGGTTGGCGGCAAGCAGGAGGTGGCGATGCGCGTGCGCGCGCGCCACAGACACACACCCTGTCCTCCTGGCGAGTGGAGAGGGACGACTGGCAGTTGCCAGTGGGATGGGCCGGCTGGAGGAGCTTGGCCGCCAGCTGGGCTGCCAGGCAGGTAAGGCCAGGTAGGTTCCTTTTCTAATTTTGTTTCTGTTTTTCTATTCTGCAGATTTGTTTTAATTTGGTTTTTCAAACCAAATCACTTTTAGAAATTCTGAAAATAGTTATTGGCACTAAAATAAATATTCTGGAGGCCCTCAACTAATTCCAAAATTGTTGGGGAATTTAAAAATATTAATAGTATTTAAATGCTCCAATTCAAATACAGTATGAATTAATTCAAAAATCTAGAATGGCCTAAAAATATGTTCATAATTTTTGGCAGAGGTTTTCAGCCAATTCAAAAGTGATGAACTTTTCTGCAAGGCATTTGGGTTCATTGAAAATATTTTTATTGAACCTAGTTGAATTCTTTTGATGCTAGGGTTTCAACAATCCCCATTCCAACTTTCAAAGAAATTTGGACATGATGCATGGATGCTTGTGCAACTATTTACAATGAAATTCTAGGGCTGTGACACATTATCAGTGATGATCCTATGCGGGACACCATAACAGTGTACCATGCCGGATATAAATTCGATCACTGGCCCAACTTTAGCCATTTTTACTGGTTTAGCCTCTATCCACTTAGTGAATTTATCCACCATAACTAGCAAATATTTCTTCTTGTGGCTTCCCCCTTTAAGGGGTCCGACCATATCTAGCCCCTAAACCGCAAAGGGCCAAGTAATCGAGAATGTTCTTAAGGCAGTGAGTGGCATATGACGTTGATTGGGGAAAAGCCGACATCCCACACAACGCTGTACAAGGGCCTGTGAGTTTGCTCGGGCCGTTGGCCAAAAGAAAGCTTGTACAGAAGGCCTTGCTTATGAGGGCCTGAGCTGCGGTGTGATGGCCACCAAGACCAGCATGTATTTCAGCCAAGAGCAGTCGTCCCTCCTCTTCGGAGATGCTTCTTAGAAGGACTCCAGTAGGACTTTTCTTGTAGAGTTCACCTTCATGAACTTTATAGGCTTTAGAGCGTCGAAGTATGCGACGGGCCTCATTCTGGTCATCAGAGAGATCCTGCCTATTAAGGTAGGTTAGGAAGGGTTCGGTCAATGGCATGATGAAGACCAGGATTACATGGGCGGAGGGTGTTATTTCGGTGCTTGAGCCCCCGATGATATCCGAATTGTATTCGTCTACTGGGGGTATGATCGGCTCCGGACTAGTATTTCCGCTCTCCTCCCGCCATACCACAGATGGCTTGAAGAACCTTTCCACAAAGGTGTTAGGCGGGTCAGGATCGCGTTTAGCGCCCATTCGGGCGAGGATGGGCGCTTCCTGATTACTGTCTCGAGCGACATGATGGAACTCGAGCCCTTCGAACCGAGCCGATATTCTGAGTACGACGTTTCGGTAGGCCGCCATTTTGGGGTATTTTGCATCGAACTCTCTGTTTATTTTAGATATTGCGATGTTCAAATCCCCTCACACCTCTAGTCGTTGTATGCCCATGGAGACGGCCATTCGGAGACCATGTAGTAATTCCTCGTATTCGGGTGCGTTGTTGGAATCCGTATACATGATTTGTAACACATAGCAGATTGTGTCCCCGTAGGGGATGTGAAGATAACACCAAACCCCAGTCCAACTAAAAATTTAGAGCCGTCAAAGTACATGATCTAGTTGGAGTATGTGTTGTACTCTTTAGGGAGATCGGCTTCCGTCCATTCGGCAACAAAGTCGGCGAGCACCTGAGATTTAATAGCTCGACGTGGCTTGTATGTTATATCAAATGGCAAGAGCTCGATGGCCCATTTGGCTATGCGGCCTGTAGCTTCCTGATTATTTATGATGTCGTTGATTGGTACATCGGATACCACCGTGATCGAACACTCTTGAAAGTAGTGTCATAGCTTCCGGGATGCCATGAACACCGAATAAGCTATCTTCTGATAGTGAGGGTATCGAGATTTGCATGGTGTAAGGACCGCCGATACATAGTGCACCGGTTTCTTGATGGGGAATTTATGTCCCTCTTCATATTGTTCAACGACGAGTACGGTGCTCACTACCTGGTGAGTCGCTGATATATATAGCAACATATGCTCGCCAACACTTGGTGCGGCTAGGATTGGGTTGCCTGCTAACAAAGTTTTTACTTCTTCCAATCCAGTTGTAGCTGCGTCCGTCCATTCGAAGTGGTCGGTACACAGGAGCAGTCGATAAAGTGGTAGCACCGTTTCTCCCAATCTGGAGATAAAGAGGCTTAGGGCTTCCACACATCCAGCTAGTTTTTGGACTTGCTTTAAGTCTGTTGGCGTTGCCAATTGTGACAGGGCTCGGATTTTGGCTGGGTTCACTTATGTTCCTCTATTGCAAACAATGAACCTGAGCAGTTTCCCGGCTGGAACGCCGAAGACACTTTTTTTGGATTGAGCCATATGTCATATGTTCAGAGGTTGTCAAATGTGAGGTGCAAATCGTCCACCATTGATTCGACATGTTTAGTCTTGATGACCACGTCATCCACATATGCGTCCACTATTTTGCTGATTTGTTTTTCCAGAAATGCTTGAATCATGCGTTGGTAAGTGGCGCCCGCATTTTTGAGCCCGAAGGGCATAGTGTTGAAGCAGAAAGGCCCATATGGGGTAATAAATGTTGTTGCGGCCTAGTCGGACTCCTTCATCTTAATCTGATGGTATGCTAAGTAGGCGTCGAGGAAACACAATGAGTCGTGTCCTGCAGTTGCGTCAATGCAGGGCAGCGGGAAGGGTTCCTTAGGGAAAGCCGTATTGAGGTCTTTGAAATTGACACAAAGGCGCCAATATTTATCCTTCTTCGGCACCATGACCAGGTTGGCTAGCCAGTCTAGGTGCTTGATCTCTTTGACGAACCCGGCCTCAAGTAGTTTGGCTAGTTCCTCCCCCATAACTTGTCGTTAGGGTTCGGAAAATCGCCTCAACATTTGCTTGACTAGTTTGAACCCCTTTATTATGTTGATGCTATGCTCGGCCAGTCTGCATGGCATTCCTGGCATGTTCCATGGATGCCAGGCAAAGATGTCCCAATTTTCGCGCAGGAATGCTCCTAAGGCGGTGTCCACCGTCGGATCCAACTATGCTCCAATGGATGTTGTTTTGTTAGGATCCGTCGGGTGCACTTGAAATTTGACTATTTCATTTTGCTGGTATGAAAGAGGTGGATTTCCGCCTCTTCTCGAGGACTGCATCCTCTTTGTCCACCATGGAATGCAAGTAGTTAATTCTTCGGCTGCCTGGGCCTCGGATAATGTCTTGAGGGCCAAGGATGCAGTTTTGTTTTTGGCACGGAGTGCTATATCCGGATCACTGCTGATAGTGATTACTCTGTTGGGCTCTGGCATTTTAAGCTTCATGTACCCGTAATGGGGTATGGCTTAGAAGCGTGGGAAGGCGTCTCACCCCAAAAGGGTGTGATATCTGCTATTGAAAGGGGCCATGTGGAAGAGCAACTCTTCAGACATGTAGTTATCAGGCGTGTTGAATACTACATCAAGTTTAATTTTCCCCGAGCATCATGCTTCTTGGCTGGGGATAATGTATCGAAAGCTGGTACTACTTTGCTTGATGCGACTCTTGTACATTCACATTTTTTCGAGCGTATCTTCATTGATGAGGTTAAGTGCGCTGCCATTGTCCATGAGCACTTTGGAGTGTCGAAAGCCATCCACAATTGGGTTTAAGACCAAGGTGGTTGGTGCTTCGACTGATCAGGCCCTTGGTTCGTCATTGACGGTGAAAGTTATGGACGTATCATTCCAAGGATTCATTGCGGTTACTTTGTTGATTTCAGCGAGATCGCGGAGCGCCCTTTTGCGCCAATTGTTTGAAGAAAAGGTCTCAAAGACTGCAAAGACGTTGGGATCGTCATCCTCTGAAGAGTGCTTCTCTGGGGTAGTACTGGTGAGGATAACCTCACCGCTCTTAGCCACTTGCTGGAGTACCCGGCATGCTCGAAGGCTATGCATTGGTTTGATGTTCAACGTCGTATGTATCTGACAGGGCTTGTCGAGCAATTCATCAAGGATGGTTCTATGTCCATGAAGGGCTTGCTTTTCTTGTCAATTAGCTTGTGATCGGATGCCTCGTAACGGTGCATCCGTTTTTCCCGTCTGGTTGGCTGCTTAAAGGCAGGGGTTCCCACTGGGCTGTTGATAACCCACAAGTATAGGGGATTGCAATAGTTTCAAGGGTAGAGTATTCAACCCAAATTTATTGATTCGACACAAGGGGAGCCGAAGAACATTCTCAAGTATTAACAGTTGAGTTGTCAATTCTACCGCACATGAAAGACTTAATATCTGCAGCAAAGTATTTAGTAGTGAAGTAATATGGAAGTAACGGTAACGGTGGCAAAAGTAACATCATTGGTTTTGTAGTGATTGTAACAGTGGCAACGGATAAGTAACTAAGCAAAGATCAATATGTGAAAAGCTCGTAGGCAATGGATTAGTGATGGATAATTATGTCGGATGCGATTCCTCATGCAACAGTTATAACATAGGGTGACACAAAACTAGCTCCAGTTCATCAATGGTAATGTAGGCATGTATTCTGAATATAGTCATACGTGCTTATGGAAAAGAACTTGCATGACATCTTTTGTCCTACACTCCCATGGCAGCAGGGTCCTATTGGAAACTAAGGGATATTAAGGCCTCCTTTTAATAGAGTACCAAACCAAAGCATTAACACTTAGTGAATACATGAACTCCTCAAACTACGATCGTCACTATGAGTGGTCCCGAATATTGTCACTTCGGAGTTACCGGATCATAACATAGATGACTATTGACTTGCAAGATAGGATCAAGAACTCGCATATATTCATGAAAACATAATAGGTTTAGATCTGAAATCATGGCACTCAGGCCCAGTGACAAGCATTAATCATAGCAAAGTCATAGCAACATCAATCTCAGAACATAATTGATACTAGGGATCAAACCCTAACAAAACTAACTCGATTATATGATAAATCTCATCCAACCCAACACTGTCTAGCAGGCCAACGATGGAATTACTCCCGCACGGCGGTGTGCATCATGAAATTGGTGATGGAGGAAGGTTGATAATAATGATGGCGACCGATTCCCCACTCCGGAGCCCCAAACGGACTCCAGATTAGCCCTCCCGAGAGAGATTAGGGCTTGGCGGTGGCTCCTTATCATAAAACACGATGAATCCTTCTCCTTGATTTTTTCTCCTCGAACATGAATATATAGAGTTGGAGTTGAGGTCAGTGGAGCCTTAGGGGGCACACGAGACAGGGGGCGCACCTAGGGGGTGGGCGCTCCCCCCACGATCGTGGATAGGGTGTGGCCCCCCTCGTGTAAATAATTTCGCCAGTATTTTTTATAAATTCCAAAAATATTCTCCGTGAAGTTTCAGGTCATTCCGAGAACTTTTCTTTTTGCACAAAAGTAACACCATGGCAACTCTGCTGAAAACAACATCTGTCTGTGTTAGTTCCATTCAAATCATGCAAGTTAGAGTCCAAAACAAGGTCAAAAGTGTTTGGAAAAGTAGATACGATGGAGACATATCAACTCCCCCAAGCTTAAACCTTTGCTTGTCCTTAAGCAATTCAGTTGTCAAACAGAAAGTGATAAACAAAAACTTTTACAAACTCTGTTTGATCTTGTTGTTGTAAATATTTAGAGCCAGCATTCTTGTTTTCAGCAAAGATTATGAACCAACCATATTCATAATAACATTTAGGTCTCATGTTTACTCATACTAATGGCATAATCAACTAGTGAGCCATAATAGTAAATCTTGGATGACAACACTTTCTCAAAACAATCATAATATGATATAACAAGATGGTATCTCGCTAGCCCTTTCTGAGACCACAAAACATAAATGCCGAGCACCTGTAAAGTTCAAGGACTGACTAAACATTGTAATTCATGGTAAAAGAGATCCAGTCACGGTCATACTCAATGTAAACTAATAGTAATACATGCAAATGGCAGCGGTGCTCTCCAACTGGTTCTTTTTAATAAGAGGATGATGACTCAACATAAAAGTAAATAGATAGGCCCTTCTTAGAGGGAAGCAGGGATTGGTAGAGGTGCCAGAGCTCGATTTTGAAATAGAGATAAATAATATTTTGAGCGGTATACTTTCATTGTCAACATAACAACCGATAGATCTCGATATATTCCATGCTACACACATTATAGGTGGTTCCCAAACAGAATGGTAAAGTTTATACTCCCTCACCACCAACAAACATCAATCCATGGCTTGTCCGAAACAATGGGAGCCACCAACTAACAACAATCCTGGGGGAGTTTTGTTTGCAATTATTTGAATTTAAGCATGGGACTGGGCATCCTAGTTACTAGCCATTTTCTCGTGAATGAGGAGCGGAGTCCACTCCTCGTGAGAATAACCCACCTAGCATGGAAGATGTAGACAACCCTAGTTGATACATGAGCTATTCGAGCATACAAAATAGAATTTCATTTCAGGGTTTAGTATTTGGCACATACAAATTTACTTGGAACGGCAGGTAGATACCACATATAGGAAGGTATGGTGGACTTATATGTAATAAATTTTGGGGTTTATGGAAGTAGATGCACAAACAGTATTCCCGCTTAGTACAAGTGAAGGCTAGAATGAGACTGGGAAGCGACCAGCTAGAGAGCGACAACAGTCATGAACATGCATTAAAATTAATCAACACTGAGTGCAAGCATGAGTAGGTTATAATTCACCATGAACATAAATATCGTGGAGGCTATGTTGATTTTGTTTCAACTACATGCATGAACATGTGCCAAGTCAAGCCACTCGAATCGTTCAAAGGAGGATACCACCCTATCATACCATATCACAACCATTTTAATAGCATGTTGGCACGCAAGGTAAACCATTATAAACTCCTAGCTAATTAAGCATGGCATGAGCAACTATAATCTCTAATTGTCATTGCAAACATGTTTCATTCATAATAGGCTGAATCAGGAACGAAGAACTAATCATATTTACAAACATAAGATAGGTCGAGTTCATACCAGATTTTCTCATCTCAGTTAGTTCATCATATATCATCATTATTGCCTTTCACTTGCACGACCGAACGATGTGGATAATAATAATAGTGCACATGCATTGGACTAAGCTGGAATCTGCAAGCATTTAATACAAGGGAAAAGACAAGGTAATATGGGCTCTTTGTTAGATAAAAAATGATGCATATGAGAGCCACTCAACATTTTCATCATGGTCTTCTCCTCTCGACCCCCAAAGAAAAGAAACAAAACTATTTACACGGGAAAACTCCCAACAAGCAAAAGAAGAACGAGAAATCTTTTTGGGCTTTCTTTTCGATTACTACTACTACAAGCATGGAAAGTAAACTAGCTAAAAGCTATAAGTAATTTTTTTGGTTTTTATTAAGGTTTTTCAAACACACAAGAAGAAGTCTTAAAAATAAATTAAACTAGCATGTATAGTACAATGAAAAAGTATGAGCACCGACAACTGGAATGAGTGTCTGAACATGAATGTAATTTTGGTGAGAAATACGTACTCCCCCAAGCTTAGGATTTTGGCCTATGTGGGTCTAGGGCCATGGCTAGCCTGGTGGATATCCAAAGTTGTAACTGGGGTCGTACTAACATGCAGCAGCTAATGCCTGACGAGCAGCAGCTTGGAGGCGAGCTGCCTCCGTCCTCCTCTCGTACTCGTTCGCCTCCTCCCTAGTTATAACATATCTCCTTTTGCCTGAAAGTCAAAGAAAGTAGGAGTAGGGAGAACAACATGGACGGTGCGTCGTCTGTCAAAGATTAGTCAGTACTGGAGAAGGTGATCGTTCCTCTCAAGAAACTGGTGGCGAATCATAGCCTCATAATCTAGATAAGCAGGAAGCAACTCAATATCATTTCCATGTATGGGTATATCAAGATAGTTAGCTACACGAGTTGCATAAATTCCATCTAACAAATCTCCACTTATACTATTGTGATGTGACCTATGTGCAACAATAGCCCCCAAGTTATATTGTTTATCACCTAATGTGACAACCTCGTTTTTGCCCTCTCTTATCTTCTTGAATTTTCATTTGAAATTTTTCTGAAACTTGGAA
The DNA here is from genome assembly GCF_002162155.2 of Triticum dicoccoides. NCBI lineage: Eukaryota > Viridiplantae > Streptophyta > Magnoliopsida > Poales > Poaceae > Triticum > Triticum dicoccoides. The sequence continues at coordinate 457,189,082 of NC_041388.1, read as the reverse complement.
TTCTTGAATCTTTTCATATGGACTTAAACACTTGGGCATCCTTGGCTTTCACCCAACTGCTTCACTTCCCTCCTAAATCATCATTTCACTTCTGATCCACCCCAAAATAATATTTGGAATATTTTTCTTAAATGAAAAATACTCATTTTCTCTCAAAAACCCTAAGCGAGATCTGTTTGCTTCAAAGCAAGCCCAATTTTCATGGCTTAGAAAAATCTGAGATAATTCACAAATATTCTGTGAACCCTAGGGCACTTTCCTGAGCAAAAATATTTCATCACTTTTTGGAATATTTTTGCTACAAAAAATCTTTTCTGTTCTGGACAGTAATGGTGGTTTCTATAGAACTACCATTTTACTTGTTCCATTTCACCTAAACTTTCTTGTGCATCTTTACCTTAGTAACTTATAACTAGCCTCCAAAGCACAGCCTCAATCTCCCAGCCGTTTGACCATAGTAATTGTTCAAAGTTACTGCTCAGAAACTTACCTGGTTTGTAAACTCCTCTCTACTGCACCTGGATCCAAACCAAACCGTGGTAAACTTCAAAACCACCACGAACAACATGCCAGACATTATTTTTGGACGAAGGCTGGCCCGAGGAGAGAGTTCACGCGGTGACCACGCGTGTCCATGATGCCAGGCATGCGTGTCGACGCGCTCTGGGTGCCGCCGAACGCTCTGTTCGCGCGTGCTCGCTTCCCCTGCCTGCCCGAGCATGCCAAACCACGCCACCATCATCGTTTCTACGTATTTAACTCCTCCCTGGCGCTCGCTGACGCCGGAGCTCACCGCAGTGAGCACGCGCACGGTCCGGCCAACGCAACAGTGCGCTCTACACTATGCTCGTTGCCTTCCTCTTGATCTTGTGCTCGTCTCCGTCCGGCCATAGTGGCCGCGTGACCTCCGTCGCCTTCTCCCCCTCTCACTGATGCCGCTCATCACCGGGCGCCGTGGACAGGTGTCCTCCGGCGGAGCCCGAAGCCCCCTCCCCGCTCACCCATAAATAAGGCCACCCCCAGTCTCCTCGAGCCCCATCTAGCACTCCCACACACTCCATGACTGCGTAGGAAGCCGTAGCCCGGCCGGGCACGCCTCTGGCCGCCTTCCCCGAGCTCGAGCTCGCCGGCGAGAGCTCCGATGAAGCCGCGACCTTCTCTATTTCTTTCTCCCCCTTCCTCCACCTGACTAGTGGGGCCCGCTAGTCAGCCACTCTATACGCGCGCGAAGCCGTGTGGCGCCCCTGGTCTTTACGCCTTCGACGTGACCCCCCAGTCTGTTTCTTCTTATTCAAATTCATTCGAATTTACAGAACACTTCAAACAGTTATAACTCTTCAACCATAAGTCCAAATGAATTGATTCTTTTTGCATTGTGTTCTTTGATAAGAAAACTAGCAGCTCACCAAAGATGAGATTTTTTTGAGCTGTTTAGAATTTCTAGTGATTTTCAGAAGTGTTCTTGATATTTGCTTTTTGTGTTTAAATTTATTTTCAGAGGGTGAGGCTTGTCTTGAGGATCACTAGAAGGCTTGTGAACCTCATCTGCACGAAGGCAAGCCACATCAACATTTTCATGGTGTCATTTCAATATTTGTGTTTTTCTTACTTGACTGAAATGATTAATCCATGCATTTTAATTATTGAGTTATTTGTATTTTGTTAAATATTGGTTAGTTGTTATGCTTTATTTACAGAGTGGTTGAAACTAGTTTAGTGGACAAAGCAAGTTAAGATTTATTTGGTGATGTTAGAAATAATTTTGTTATGCATGTTAGTAATTATTTAAAGCTTTGTTTTTGCCTTCATAAATTGATAAAAAATTGTTCGAAAATATTCTGTTAAATACTTGTTTAATCATATTACTTGTCTTACAGAATGTTTGAACCCGACTTAGTGATAAAGAAATTAAGATTTGTTGGTAGTGAAATCTTTTTCTCAAGCATATGAGAAATTTATCAGAGTTACTTTCTTGCGTAAGAAATTAATAAAACTTGTTCCAAAATATTTTGGTTAAGTTGTGAGTCATTTGAGCAGTAGAGTAATATGAGTTGTTCACGTTTATGCTTGGTGTGTATTTGGATGACATCGGTCATTTTTATCATTATATGATGCATGTGTTGTTTTGCATTTCATGGCATGCTATGACACCGGTCATTTTTAGTTTAAAGTTGAACCTGAATATAACTCAACTTGAATATACCGTTGACTGGTTCATGGTGCCGCTGAATCGAGTTTCTTTCCAGTACAACCACATTTGCCTTTTTGGGAACGCCTTGATTCGGTCCATTTACATGGCCTCTAGTCGGTGCCTCCAACTAGGCAAGGTTATGCCGTGCTTGACCTGGCCCGATAAGCTGGCATAATCTTGTGTGCTCGTTGATGAGATTATGGTACCGAGTCCCCGTGTGGGAGTGTTTTGACCACGACGGTGGTTGGGGTGTCTTTGGTAGACAAGGGGCCACCAAGGACCAGCCCGTTGGGGATTTGGGTCGGAGTGGGCGGGAGAGTGCTGTAGCAATGGAAGAGTTTTGTCGGGATGCCGTTGGTCCACCCAAATGGGAGTGCGAGGCCATGGGTTCCGTGGTGTGGGTACAGTGTGCTACCTCTACAGAGTGTGTAATCTATCGATAGCCGAGTCCACAGTCACGGACACCTCGTAGTAGGTCCCACCATGAGTCAACGCTTAATAAAAATTGCATACTAAGCTATGAACTTTGCATTGTTGATGGATGGCAGAAAGGCCATCGAGGCATTTGGGACCAAATGATGGTCGTGCTTGTGATCGTCGTAAGGATCATGAGTTGTTCTTGAGAAAGACCACTTTGGTGGTCTGTTTGTGATCAAGAGATGATCACAGTTGGTAAGCTGTCCCGAGGGACGTTCGAGCATGATCACAGCATGTTGACATATAGTGTTGCATTATTAATAATTGGTTAAATATCATGATATTGTTTGTCATTATGATTATGCCTGTTGTGAGCTTGCAAGTACATTCAATGTACTGACCTGGTGTGTCATGCCAGATTTCAGGAAAGTATCGTCAGAGAGGAGCGCTATTCGAGTCTAGATCATGTCCATATCGGTGTCCCTGTGATATGGAGCTTCCGCCACGACGTTATTCCACTTCCATGCAGTTTTTCGAATCGAGGCCCCTTTATGTTTACTAAATAATGTACATATTGTTCAGCCGCACCGAGTGTGCTGCTTGGCCTCGACAGCTGTTGTAATGTCAACTCTGTTCCGCTAGCATCAATAAAGCGGTTGTTTTTCTGTACCAAGATGTTGTGTGTTGCCAGAAGACATGGTCTCTGGGCTGGCAATGCATGGTAAACCGGTCGCTCTGAGCCGAGGTGCCACAACACTTGGTATCAGAGCCGCGCTGACTGTAGGCCATGCTAGACTACGTCGCATTAATTGGATGCTACATACGAGTTTAAGTTGAGTGCCGGTAGTAATTTGTGTTGATTGTTGCGTTGCATGCATTCAGTTTATATATTATTTTTATGCTAACCTGCTAATGGTTGTGGGTGTAGATGGCTCCAGTGCCGTATCTGTGCCAGTTGCAGCTGATGCTATACACGTCACCGCACCTCCTTCGCAACGTGTGGCATCGGCTGTACCCTCTCGGAGACGACCCAGTCTATCGTGTGTACCGGGAGCATCTAGCTGATTCAGTGTATGACTATCATGCAGTGGTCACTTTGTGCACTAGTTCCGATTCCAGCTCTTACACTCGCACTTCTCGGAGCGGTTATGCCTCCACCGCTTCTCAGGCTGTCCAGTTCGCTGCATTCGAGGTCCTTGTCAAGCTTTGCTACAACAAGGTCCGAATGCAGAACCACCCAGGTTTCTACTACTACCCATCTCTGTACGACAACGGTCGTGTCCGTTTCCCTCTCATTGATCCGGAGTCTGATAGTGTTGCTAGCCACCTTGCTCGTTATGTCACTGCTAGCTATCTCATGATCCACGAGCTGGCTCGAGAGCTGACTCGTACCCGTACTTCCTTAGCCACTACTTTGGTCACTTCTAGATCCGCCAAAACTCCGTCTTCACTGGGATTTACCCCTTATGTCCCAGTCAGTTCTAGCTCCCCTATTTCTCCGGTTACTCCCCCGAGTAGCACGAGCGTCTCGGTTGTGAACCCTCTCAGTACTCCTGCCGAGTGGGTCTCACTTCTCGCTACCCCTGTAGCCCCGATGCTTCATCCTACCCTTGCCCCTGAGGGAGAGCCCTCGAGGCAGCGCCGTCGTGTTACCTTTAACCGGAGGTTTCCGTTAACCACGTCAGTTCGGGATCGGAGATTGCTTCAGGGGAGGACGCCGCAGCACCAGCAGAGCAGTAGTATATTTGAGTATTCGCAATTGTCTGGATGATGTATGGATGTAGTCGTATGAGTCATGATGTTTTGTTGCATGTATGAGAGTTGTGAACCAGTAATGTTGTTTATTTTTCATGTATGAGTCTATGTATAATTATGTTGGGACTTTATTCGCCGTATTTTTTTCGCTCTTCTTCTTTCTTCCGGGATTTGTCGCTGGCTTTTCCCCAATTTTATTCTTGGGTGTTTCTCATCTCGATTGTGTTGTCTTGGGAAAAATTCACAATAGGATGACGCGGGGAGGCAGCAGTAGCAACGTTCATGAGGGAACTCATGTTCGTCATTCCGCACAACAGGCAGGACATTCTCCCGATCCATATGTTCAGCCACCACCTCCACCGCCTGATCCTCCCTCCACCGAGCAAATTCTGCGTATGTTTGAAGAGAAAAGGAACAATGATCTGATTGAAATATTGATAAGTGTTCAAGCTATGGTTGGACAGAATGGAAATCAGAATGGTCATCACTCAAAGTTGTCAGATTTTAGAGGACCAATCCACCCAGCTTCCATCAGATTGTTGACCCATTGGATGCAGACGATTGGTTGCGCACAATGGTGAAAAAGCTTGAGATTGCTCATACTGAAGGAAACAATAAAGTTTGCTTTTCCACCCATTATCTTGAGGGCGCAGCTGCCATATGGTGGGAAAGTACAAACGCCATGTGGCCGGCTGATGAGGAAATCACTTGGGAAAAGTTTAAGGATCGATTCCGAAAATATCATATCCCTACTGGAGTTATGAAGACAAAGCAGCGTGAATTTCTCGCACTCATCCAAGGAAATCAGTCTATTCCAGAATATTTGCAAAAATTCAATCATCTGGCCCGTCACTCTCTTCATGATGTGGCCACCGAAGAAACAATAATTGACAGATTTCTTGGAGGTCTAAATCCACAACTCCGGTGTACTCTCAGTATGCTTCATTTCACAGACTTCCAAACTCTGGTGAACAAGGCTTTCATTGCTGAACGGGAGCACAAGCTTATAGCAGATAATAGGACTGTTAACAACGACAACAAGCGAAAGTTTGAGCCAAAGAAGGATGGGCAACCAGTGCAAAAGGCTCGTACCTGGCAACAAACTTAGGTGGAATACAAGCCAAATTGGCAGCAGAATGTTAACAAGACCACCACTCAAGTTAAGAATATTGTGGGCAATCCAATACATGAGGAGCGTCAACGCAATAATTCTTGTTTCATGTGCGGGCAGCACGGACATTACGCCAAGCAGTGCCCCAAGAACAACAAGATGAATGCCCTAAGCAGGCCACAAGCCAACTTTATGGAGTCGTGGCCAAACCAGCAAAACTTCACTGGGCGCGTGCATCATATCACCGCCGATGAAGCCCAAGAGAAGCCAGAAGTCGTCATTGGTATGTTTTCTGTTAATGACATACCTGGTGTAATTTTATTTGACTCTGGGGCTTCCCATTCTTTTATTTATCGGAGTTTTGCCGCCCAAAACAATTTTCCTTGCGCAATTTTGTGCAAAAATATGCTGGTACAAACCCCGGGATCTATAATCAAGAGCAATCTGGTCTGCCGTGATCTGGAGATCAATATCAACGGGGTCTACTTTCCAACATCTCTGATAATCATTGAGTTTGAAAAGTTGGATATTATATTGGGTATGAATTGGTTGACCCGATATCAACTTTGCATAAATTGCGCAACCCGAGAAGTTACTTTGACTGGTCTGAATGGGCAACTTACCAAGTTCTACGCTCGTAAGAATATACCCAAGCCAGAACTAGTTTGCAATGCTATGCTTGAATTGGAATTAATCCCTGTGGTCAGTGAGTACCCTGATGTGTTTCCGGAAGAACCGCCAGGCATGCCACCAGATCAGGAACTGGAGTTTTCCATTGATCTTGTGCCCGGAACTGCACCATTATACAAGAAGTATTACCGGATGCCCTCATCAGAATTAGTGGAGCTAAAGAAACAGCTTGACGAATTACTCCAGAAAGGTTATATTCATCCCAGCTCTTCACCATGGGGATCACCTGGAATTTTCATGGGCAAAAAGGATGGTAGTCTCCGTATGTGCATAGATTACCGCCAGCTGAATGAGGTCACCATCAAAAATAAATACCCGCTGCCAAGGACTGATACTCTGTTTGACCAGCTCAATGGGGCTAAGGTATTCTCAAAATTCAATTTATGGACCGGCAATCATCAGCTTAAGATTTAAAAGGAAGATATTCTTAAGACTACATTCACTACTCGGTATGGTCTTTACGAATATACCATGATGTCCTTTGGTCTCACCAATGCCCCTGCTTTCTTCATGCATATGATGAAGAAAGTATTTATGGACTTCCTCGACAAATTCATGGTAGTCTTCATCGATGACATCCTCATTTCCTCCAAGGGTGAAGAGGAGCACAAGGATCACATCCGAGCAGTACTACAACGGCTCCGCGACCATCAGCTATACGCCAAGTTCAGTAAGTGTGAATTTTGGCTCAAGAAAGTTGGGTTTCTCGGACATGTACTATCCGCCGAAGGTATAGCCATGGATCCGAGCAAAGTAAAGGATGTGCTCGATTGGGTACCACCCACGACCGTGACACAGATCCGGAGTTTCCTCAGATTAGCTGTATACTATCGTCGTTTTATTGAAGGGTTTTCCAAAATTGCTAAACCCATGACGGAGCTGCTCAAAAAGGATACAAAGTTTAAGTGGACAGAGGATTGTGAGAAGAGTTTTAAAGAGCTGAAGATACGTCCGACAACCGCACATGTATTGACTCTTCCAGACATTTATCGCAGTTTTGATGTGTACTGTGATGCCTCCAGACAAGGTATTGGTGTCATGTTGATGCAAGACACCAAGGTAGTAGCATATTGTAAGTACATCTAGTGCCACCCCTAGTTGGTTTTGGAGTATTGACGACAAACCTAGTTGAGGGACTAATGTGTTTGTGAGAATTGCAGGATAACACAGGTAGAAGTCCCTCATGGATTCGATTTTCCTACTAGAGATGACCCCTAAAAATGTATGAAGACATTGAAGTCAAAGGTGGTAAGTGAAGATATTCACCTTGAAGACTATGACAAGAGAAGACATCGCATGAAGACTATAGAGCGCGAAGACATAGATCTTTCGTAGTTCTTTTTCTTCTTTGTTGAGTCATAGGAACCACCGTACTGTTAAGTGGGGTCCAACAAAACCAGTCGGAATGACTGAAAATCCTATGTCTTTGAGTGAAGACTATGAGAGCGAATCTTGTTCAGAGTTGGACCAGTCTGCTTTGCTTGTAGCCCAAGTAAAGTTTCCGTGTGTGTTTGAAATTTGACCGTTGGAACACGTGTCAGTTCCTTAGTGACCCAGGGTCATTTCAGACAAATCAGGTCGGGTTGCCTAGTGGCTATAAATAACCCACCTCCTACAACCATAAACGGTTGGCTGCTCGGAGTTAAAGTACGGCTTTTGTCGTTTGAGAGCAACCTACCTCGAAGCCTTTGAGAGAGAATTCCTTGAGGGGATAAAGCCCTAACCACGCAGAGCCCAAGAGTGTTAGGCATCACTTAAGTCTTCTTGTCTGTGTGATCTGAAGACTTATTACACTTGAGGACTGTGAATCCTCCAGCCGGTTAGGCATCGCGTTCTGAGCATCCAAGAGTCATTGTGGATCGCCGGTGAACAAAGTCTGTGAAGGTTTGGAAGTCTACCTTGAAGACTTACCAGAGTAATTGGGCGAGGACTGGGTGTCCTTAGCTCAAGGGGAATAAGGTGAAGACGAGGTCTTCTGAGTTAAATCTCAGCCTCCCTAACCAGACGTACAGTTGTCACAGCAACTAGAACTGGTCCAACAAATCATTATCTTCAACGAGTCACTGGTTTCATCCTTCCCTTTCCTTTACCTACTGTTGGTTCTTCTGAAGTCATTGTACGATAGCATCACCATTCGACTTCACTAAGTGATTACGAGTACTGATTGGCTTCTCAACATCTTCCTACCTGATCCTTACTGCCTAGCTACTATTTGTCATTGTGCTTTCACTTCATTGAATACATGACTATGGTTTGCCTAGTGTAGTCTACCTACCGCTGCATGATAATAGGTTTATTTCTATCATTTGTCTTTGAAACTTACATGTTTTGAAGACTTCCATAAAAATCGCCTATTCAACCCCCTCTAGTCGATCACTAGCACTTTCACATATGCATCGCAACAACTACGACCCCATGAGGGAAATTATCCTACTCATGATTTGGAGTTGGCTGTAGTGGTTCATGCATTAAAAATGTGGAGACACTACCTCATTGGAAAAAGGTGCCCAATTTTTACCGACCACAAAAGCCTCAAGTACATCTTCACTCAGCCATGTTTAAATCTCCATCAGCGAAGATGGTTAGAGTTGGTCAAGGATTATGACCTTGGAATAAATTACCATCTAGGCAAGGCCAACGTCTTTGCCGACGCGCTCAGTCGAAAGCCTGTCAGCTTAAATATCATGTTAAAATCATTGCCTACTGAACTTCAAGAGGAGATCGCTCAGCTCAACTTGGTCATCGTGGATGCTGGCCTCGCTAATATTTTGGAAGTTACCCCCACACTTGAGATGGAGATCCGCAAGGCCCAGCCAGCTGACGCCAATCTACAAAGACGTGCCGAGGGCCAGATGTCAAAGCAGTCCCCTGACTTCTCCAAGGAAAAATTCGGTACCCTCCGATTCCGTGGATGCATTTGTGTGCCAAATAAACCGGACTTGAAGAAGAAAATCCTGTCAGAAGCACATGAATCCGCATATTCCATTCACCTGGGAGGTACGAAAATGTATGAGGATCTCAGACAAATATTCTTGTGGTAGGGAATGAAGCAAGACATTGCCTATTTTGTAGCCTGTTGTGACATATGTAACAAGGTGAAAGCAGATCATTAGAAGCCAGCCAGACTCCTCCAACCGCTGCCAGTTTCACAGTGGAAATGGTATGACGTTGGCATGGATTTCATCACCGGAGTGCCTAGGACTCAGCGAGGCAAGGATGCAATTTGGGTTATAAAAGACACCCTAATCAAGGTTGCTCACTTCATTCCGATCAGCACCAGATACAGGGCCGATGAACTTGCACAGTTGTATGTGTCCAGAATAGTCAGTATGCACGGAGTACCCCGAACTATCACTTCCGACCGAGGTTCTTTGTTTACCTCCGCTTTTTGGTCCCGTCTCCATCAAGCCCTGGGGACAACACTAAAATATAGTACTGCCTATCACCCTCAGACAAATGGACAGACAGAGCGGGTAAATCAAATACTCGAAGATATGTTGCGAGCCTGTGTGCTAGCCAAAGGAACTAAATGGGAAGATTGCTTGCCATATGCCGAGTTCTCTTATAACAACAGTTTCCAAACCAGTCTAAAGATGTCACCATATGAAGCTCTGTATGGCCGTAAGTGATGCACTCCTCTAAATTGGTGATATAGCAGTATCTTCGGAACAGATCTCATGCTGGAAGCTGAGAAACAAGTTAGGGAAATCATAGACAGACTACGATTGGCCAAATCTCGACAAAAGTGTTATTATGATGCAAAGCATCGGCAGGTCAGTTTTGAACCCGGAGTACACGTATACCTCTGAGTCACCCCTATGAAAGGAGTCAAGAGATTTCAGACTCGTGGAAAGCTGGCACCCAGATTCATTGGTCCATTTCCGATTATGTCTCGAGTAGGTACGGTTGCATATCAACTGGAACTACCCCCTGAATTGGCAGACATACACAACATGTTCCATGTTTCGCAATTGAGACGATGCATATCCCCGCCTGAGAAAAGGGCTGCAATGGCTGAGATAGAATTGGCAAAATATTTAACTTATGAAGAGAGACTGTTCAAAATTTTGGATCCAATAGAAAGGGTCACTTGTAGTAAAGTCAGAAAATTTTACAAGGTTCGGTGGGAGCATCACACAGAGTCAGAAGCAACTTGGGAGCAGGAAGAATTCCTTGGGGATCAGTATCCAGAGTGGTTTTCCCAAGCAACCGAATCTCGAGGACGAGATTCATTCTAAGTGGGGGAGGTTTGTGACAGCCTAGTTTTTGCCCTCTCTTATCTGCATGAATTTTCATTTCAAAATTTTGTGAAACTTGGTATTCTTGAATCTTTTCATCAGATCTTAAACACTTGGGCATCCTTGGGTTTCACCCAAGTTCTTCACTTCCCTCCTAAATCATCATTTCACTTCTGATCCACCCCAAAATAATCTTTGGAATATTTTTCTAAATGAAAAATATTCATTTTCTCTCAAAAACCCTAAGCCAGATCTATTTGCTTCAAAGCAACCCCAATTTTTATGGCTCAGAAAAATCTGAGATAATTCACAAATATTCTGTGAACCCTAGGGCACCTTCATGAGCAAAAATATATCATCACTTTTTGGAATTCTTTTGCTACATAAAATCTTTTCAGTTCTGGACAGAAATGGTGGTTTCTACAGCAACTACCATTTTACTTGCTCAATTTGACCTGAACATTCTTGTGCATCTTTACCTTAGGACAACCTCAATCTCCTAGCCGTTTGACCATAGTAACTGTTCAAAGTTACTGGTCAGAAACTTACCTGGTTTGTAAAACCCTCTCTACTACACCTGGATCCAAACCAAACCATGGTAAACTTCAAAACCACCACGAACAACATGCCAGACATGATTTTTGGATGAAGGTTGGCCTGAGGAGAGAGTTCGCGCGGTGACCACGCGTGTCCATAGTGCCAGGCATGCGTGTCGACGCCCTCTCGGTGTCGCCGAACGCTCTGTTCGCGCATGCTCGCTTCCCTTGCCTGCCCGAGCATGCCAAACCATGCCACCATCATCGTCTCGACGTCTTTAACTCCTCCCTGGTGCTCGCCAACGCCGGAGCTCGCTGCAACGAGCACGGGCATGGTCCGGCCAACGCTACAGTATGCTCTACACTATGCTCGTCGCCTTCCTCCTTATCCTGTGCTCGTCTCCGTCCGCCCATAGTGGCCGCGTGACCTCCGTCGCCTTCTCCCCCTCTCAATGATGCTGCTCGTCGCCGGGTGCTGTGGACAGGTGTCCACCGGCGGAGCCCGAAGCCCCTCGCCGCTCGCCTATAAATAAGGCCACCCACAGTCTCCTCGAGCACCGTCCAGCACTCCCACACACTCCACGACTACGTAGGAAGCCGTAGACCGGCCGGGCAGGCCTCGGGCCGCCATCCCCGAGCTCGAGCTCACCGGCAATCCCCTTTGGACACAGCGGGAGTTCTAGCCCCTCCCAGGCCTAGGCAACCCCTCCAGCGCTTCCGCCTCTCTCCGGTGAGGCCGTCTCGCCCGCTTGGATCCCCTGGAGTGGCCTCCGTTCGTCGTCTTCCTCAACTCCGGCAACCTCCGCGTTCTGCCTCCGCTTGCGAGCTTGTTTCCGACGCCGTCCGACCACCCCAAGCCACGCTACGGGTACGGGCAGGTGCACCATCGTCCCCTCTCTCAATCCCCTGGAGTGGCCTTCGACGTCACCCCCAGTCTGTTTCTTTTTATTCAAATTCATTTGAATTTACAGAACACTTCAAACAGTTATAACTCTTCAAGCATAAGTCCAAATGAATTGATTCTTTTTGCATTGTGTTCTTTGATAAGAAATCTAGCAGCTCACCAAAGATGAGATTTGTCTGAGCTTTTTAGAATTTCTGGTGATTTTCAGAAGTGTTCTTGATATTAGCTTTTTGTGTTTAAATTTATTTTCAGAGTGTGAGGCTTGTCTTGAGGATCACTAGAAGGCTTGTGAACCTCTTCTGCGCTAAGGCAAGCCACAACAACATTTTCATGGTGTCATTTCAATATTTGTGATTTTCTTACTTGAATGAAATGATTAATCCATGCATTTAAATAATTATTGAGTTATTTGTGTTCTGTTAAATATTGGTTAGTTGTTATGCTTGATTTACAGAATGGTTGAAACTAGTTTAGTTGATAAAGCAAGTTAAGATTTATTTGGTGATGGTAGAAATAATTTTGTTATGCATGTTAGTAATTATTTAAAGCTTTGTTTTGCCTTCATAACTTGATAAAAATTTGTTAGAAAATATTCTGTTAAATACTTGTTTAATCATATCACTTGTCTTACAGAATGTTTGAACCCGACTTAGTGATAAAGAAATTAAGAGTTGTTGGTAGTGAAATCTTTTTGTCAAGCATATGTGAAATTTATCGGAGTTACTTTCTTGCGTAAGAAATTAATAAAATTTGTTGCATAATATTTTGGTTAAGTTGTGAGTCATTTGGGCGGTAGAGTAATATGAGTTGCTGACGTTTATGCTTGGTGTGTATTTGGATGACATCGGTCATTTTTATCATTATATGATGCATGTGTTGTTTTGCATTTCATGGAATGCTATGACACCGGTCATTTTTATTTTAAAGTTGAACCTGAATATAACTCAACTTGAATATACCATTGACTGGGTCATGGTGCCGCTGAATCGAGTTTCTTTCCAGTGCAACCACATTTGCCTTTATGGGAAGGCCTTGATTCGGTCCATGGACATGGCCTCTGGTCGGTGCCTCCAACTAGGGTAGGTTATGGCATGCTTGCCCTGGCCCGGTAAGTAGGCATAATCTTGTGTGCTCGTTGATGAGATTATGGTACCGGGTCCCCGAGTGGGAGTGTTTTGAACACGACGGTGGTCGGGGTGTCTTTGGTAGACACAGGGCCACCTAAGACTAGCCCGTTGGGGATTTGGGTCGGAGTGGCCGGGAGAGTGTTGTGGAAGGGTTTTGTCGGAATGCCGTTGGTCCACCCAAATGGGAGTGCTAGGCCATGGGTTCCGTGGTGTGGGTATAGTGTGCTAACTCTGCAGAGTGTGTAATCTATCGATAGCCAAGTCCATGGTCATGGACACCTCGTAGTAGGTCCCACCATGAGTCAACGTTTAATAAAAATTGCACACTAAGCTATGAACTTTGCATTGTTGATGGATGGCTGAAATGCCATCGAGGCATTTGGGACCAAATGATGGTTGTGGTTGTGATCTCCATAAGGATCACGAGTTGTTCTTGAGAAAGACCACTCTGGTGGTGTGTTTGTGATCCAGAGATTATCACAGTTGGTAAGCTCTCCCGAGGGACGTTCGAGCATGATCACATCATGTTGACATATAGTGTTGCATTATTAATAATTGGTTAAATATCATGATATTTTTTGTCATTATGATTATGCCTGTTGTGAGCTTGCAAGTACATTCAATGTACTGACCTGACGTGTCATGCCAGATTTCCGGAAAGTATCATTGGAGAGGAGCGCTGTTCGAGTCTAGATCGTGTCCACATCGGTGTCCCTGTGATATGGAGCTTCCGCCACGACGTTATTCCGCTGCCACGTAGTTGTTCGGATCGAGGCCCCTTTATGTTTACTAAATAATGTACATATTGTTCAGCCGCACCGAGTGTGCCGCTTGGCCTCGACAGCTGTTGTAATGAAAACTCTATTACGCTAGCATCAATAAAGCGGTTGTTTTTCTGTGCCAGGATGTTGTGTGTTGCCAGGGGACATGGTCTCTGGGCTGGCAATGCATGGTAAACCGGTCGCTCTGAGCCGGGGTGCCATGCCTAATACCGCACTCTTGAGGACACTAAGTGTAACGCCCTCAATGCGGCTATATCTCCCACGTGTCGAAGCACGACTTAGAGGCATAACCGCATTGAAAGCAATGTCGCAAGTGAGGTAATATTCACACAACCCATGTAATACATAAGGGAAAGAGATACATAGTTGGCTTACAATCGCCACTTCACACAATACATGAATAAAGCATTACATCATCCAGATACAATCAAGGTCCGACTAAGGAACCAAAATAAAAGAAGAGTACCCCAAATTCTACATAGATCCCCGATCGTCCCAACTGGGCTCCACTACTGATCAACTGGAAACAGAACGACATAACAAACAAGCTCTTCATCGAGCTCCTCCTTGAGCTTGGTTGCATCACCTGCACGGTTCAACGGCACCTACAAGCTGGTTTTGCGAGTCACGGGGACTCAGCAATCTCACACCCTCGCGATCAAGACTATTTAAGCTTATGGGTAAGGTAAAGGTATGATGTGGAGCTGCAGCAAGCGACTAGCATATATGGTGGCTAACCTTACGTAAAAGAGAGCGAGAAGACAAGGCAAAGCACGGTCGAGAAACTATGATCAAGAAGTGATCCTAGAACAACCTACGTCAAGCATAACTCCAACACCATGTTCACTTCCCGGACTCCAGCGGAAAGAGACCATCACGGTTACACACGCGGTTGATGTATTTTAATTAAGTTAAGTTTTAGGTTCTCTACAACCGGACATTAACAAATTCCCATCTGACCATAACCGCGGGCACGGCTTTCGAAAGTTCAAATACCTGCAGGGGTGTCCCAACTTAGCCCATCACAAGCTCTCACCGTCAACGAAGGATATTCCTTCTCCCAGGAAGACCCGATCAGGCTCGGAATCCCGATTACAAGACATTTCGACAATGGTAAAACAAGACCAGCAAAGCCACCCAGATGTGCCGACAAATACCGATAGGAGCTGCACATATCTCATTCTCAGGGCACACCGGATGAGCAAGACGTCGGGTAGGCCATCCCAGAGTTGCCCCTGGTAGCCCCGGACATCGCTTAGTTGGACCAACACTTAGAGAAGCACTGGCCCGGGGGGTTAAATAAAGATGACCCTTGAGCCGGCCGACCCAAGGGAAAAGGCTAGGTGGCAAATGGTAAAACCAATGTTGGGCCTTGCTGGAGGAGTTTTATTCAAGGCGAACTGTCAAGGGGTTCCCATTATAACCCAACTGCCTAAGGAACGCAAATCCGGGAACATAACACCGATATGACGGAAACTAGGGCGGCAAGAGTGGAACAAAACACCAGGCATAAGGCCGAGCCTTCCACCCTTTACTAAGTATATAGATGCATTAATATAAATAAGAGATATTGTGATATCGCAACAAATATCCATGTTCCAACAAGGAACAAACTCTAATCTTCACCTGCAACTAACAACGCTATAAGAGGGGCTGAGCAATGCGCTAACATAGCCAAACAATGGTTTGCTAGGACAAGCTGGGTTAGAGGCTTGGCTTAACAATATGGGAGGCATGATAAGCAAGTGGTAGGTATCACATCATAAGCATAGCAAAAGAGCGAGCAACTAGCAAGCAAAGATAGAAGTGATTTCGAGGGTATGGTCATCTTGCCTGAAATCCCCCAAGGAAGAAGAACGAGTCCATGAAGGAGATAAACAGACATAGTCGAATGGTTCCTCACAAACACGACGTTATCGGGACCAACCCGAAGAAGCCACACCGGAAAGAAGCACACAACATAGCAAACAACCAACACATGAACATGCCATGATATGCGGGATGCGGTATGCGGTGCATATGCATGATTAGGAAAGGAAATATTGAACCTGGCCTCAACTTGGAAATCCAAGAGTGCCACTGGAAAGGTGAGGTGATTTCGGTCGAAATCGATATAAAGATCATCGGAATCGGATGCACGCTTTGGAAATGGCCAGCAAAACAAATATGGCCCCGGTCTGCGATTATCAGCACGAAGCCATCTAAATGCATCAAGATAGTTAAGCTACTGCACTCCAACATGCCAACAAAATACATGGCAGGGATCCACTCATGATGCTTGACAAAAGATGAACACTGGGCTATGGCTAATTCACTCAATAGCAGGTTCAAACAAGCATGGCAAAAGAGCAAAAGATAACACGTTACAGACTTGGTGGAATTTACAACATGTCAGGAATTTAAAATCAGGAAGCAATGTTTAGAGCAAGATAACTACATGCTCCAGGAAAATATCATGGCAAATAAGGGCATGGTATGAAGCTACTCTAAGCATATACCAAAAGTCCCTTAGTGACCATAAGCCAAAAGGTATCAGAAAATACAATTGCAAGCATGTGAACATAGCAATTAACGAAAATAGATCCAGACTTAGTGAAAAACTGGAGCATGCAAAATAGATATCAAGTAGGCATGTTTACGAGCTCGATGCACTCACTACGAGGCATTGCATGACAAACTAAGCATACACCCAGCAAGTAGACATGGCATAGAAGCTAGACATGGCAAGAACAACAACATAGCATGCACGGATCGACAACAACAAGCTTGGCAAGATTGCAAAACATGTTAACAATCTACCAGGAACATTTTAAAGCAAAAGTTGAACTCGATTGACTCAAGCTAGGGTGCTCCATAAATGCAAACAAAGACATGGATGGATTGAGCACCACAATATCTACAAAACATCCTTACTGATCATGCCCAAAAGAGGCACGGATCACTAGGAAACAACATGAACATATGGCATAAAAACAATAACTGGACACGGACTTGGTGAAATTCTAAGTCCCTGAAATCAGCAACATTGAGTGAGCTACGTTGCATGCTTGCGCTAGTCACCACAAAGATCACAAAAATACATGGCATACACCCCTGTAAAGATGGCATGGCATACATCAAAACATATGTAGAGCTCACGATCATAGCATGCACACATTAATCATGGCAAAAAATGACAAAAGTGCAATTGTTGAAACAGATCTGAAACTATCATCACATAGCCCTCTTCCAACAACATTTCGGGCATCAAGATGAGCTCAAATGAGAATGATGCAATGAGATGAAATGATGTACTCGTCGAGACAAACATTTTGATACGCTACACGTGCGAATCAGAGCTAAGATGAGGAAGTTATGATGCGTCAAAGTACGCAAAAAAATCTACGGTTAGGGACGAAAAAGTCAACCGATACGTCTTCCAGATGCATATCAGAACCGGCGGGATCACTGTAGACGCACGCGCCCCGAGGTCCGCCGACCGGAGTCGAGGTTGCCGGAGGACGAGGCGGCCGGAGATGAGGTCGTCGCGGGGCACCGACGACGGAGAGGAAAAGCGGCGGAGGCGGTGGCCGGCTCGGGCACGCGGGGTCGTCGGACTTGGGGCAACGCAGCGGCTGGAGAAGCTCGCGGTGGCAGCGGGGCTCCTCGGTGGGCGACGCGGAACCAGAGGAGGCGGAGTGATCCACGCGGCGGGGCGCGGGGCTCTCTCCAGCGGATCGGGCGCAAAGGGCCATATCCGGGCCATGGCGGGCCTCACGGCGGGGGAGGAGAGAGAGGGCGTGGCACGGGCTGATGTGGCGTGCTCCGGTTGGCCGGGAGCAGTCGCCGGGATGATGTGGCAGGATCCCATAGGCTGGAGCGACGTGGCGCGGCGGACACGTCCAGCGGCGGGACGGACATGTTCGGCGGCGCGATCTAGAGGAAGTCTAGTGTTTGTACCGCGAATTTTTCAGAGGGGATCACATATATATATATATATATAGGTAGAGGGAGCTAGGAGAGTCCAAATGAGGTGCGGTTTGCGGCCACGCGATCGTGATCGAACGACCTAGGTGATAGAAGAGATTTAGGTGGGTTTTGGGCCACATTGTAGGGGTGTTGGTCTGCAACACACACGAGGCCTTTTCGGTCCCTCGGTTAACCGTTGGAGTATCAAACGAAGTCCAAATGGCACGAGACTTGATAGGCGGTCTACCGGTAGTAAACCAAGGCCGCATGACAAGTCTTGGTACAATCCGAGAACGTTTAACACCCTCACACGAAAAGAGGTAGAAAGGGACACCAGGTGACATAGGAGCGCCGGATTGCAAAACGGACAACAGGGAAAATGCTCGGATGCATGAGACGAACATGTATGCAAATGAAATGCACATTATGAAATGATATGAAATGCATGACACGCAAGAAATGACAAGGCAACAACAGAGAATAACTGGAAGACACCTGGCACATCGGTCTTGGGGCATTACAACACTCCACCACTACGAGAGGATCTTGTCCCGAGATCTCGAATGGCACCGGAGGGACAACGGAAGAGGAAGAGGAGAGGTAAAGTTAAGTTGCTTCTTTGACAAATGAGTGAGACCAAAGAACCTTGAGAGGTTGAGCAAAATGAATGGAAGAAAACAACGAAGATGCACAAAGTTGAAAACACTCCATTATCAAAGAGGAACAAGAAAGAACAAATTTGGAAAGCACTCCGGTTGAAAAGAGATGCAAGGCTTGATAAGGCGAAAAGAACTTGAGAAAAAATGGCACCACACTCCGGTTAAATGGATAAGCATGAAAAGAACAAGATCCTGACAAGAACAAGAAGAAGGTTTGAAGAGAGCAGCAACACAATGCCTCCGGAACAAAAGTAAGAATGGAAAGAACGAAGGGAAAACAAGATCTTGAGAGAGCACGCTTACAACAAATGCTAAAATGGAGTTGTTGGAAAACCAACAACGAAAGGAATAAGCTTGATATGGTCTTATGGAATACATCTCAAATTATGAGTTGACAACCTGCCACTCACTTGAAAAAGAATCGGATTGATAAGAACAAGGAGACGAGAAACTTATCTCACCGGAAGGATAAATGAAGAACTTGGATCATTTATAAGCACCATAGATAGCAACAATCCTTAGGTAAGGCTTTAGGTGAAACATGACACAAGATAACTCCAACAAAGAGATTGATGTATTTAAAATACCTCATTCTTAACAACAGTTGAATCATGAAGCATGAACTAAAATTATCAAGAATGACACAATACCACCTCCAATGGTACGGTAGAAAGAATTGCACTCCGGATTGCAATATGAAGAATGCTTGAGATCCTCTGAAAAGAATGTTGATGAAAACTTCGAGAAGGAAATAAATCCTTTATGATCCAACATGTGGAGTCTCCACGAAGAACTCCGGTACTGAAGGAATGATCAAACGAAAATAAAGAGAAGTTGAAAGTGCAAGATGAATCCTTGTAATGATTTAGATGGATCTTTGTGATGATATAATTGAGAGAGCTTGGAATTGCGGTTAGAAAAGACGAAACAATTGAAACCGAGAATTTTGATGAGGCTCCAGAATAAGGAATTGAATTTAGTCGATGAAATAAGAATAAGAATTACCTTATGCTTATTCTTCACCAATTCAATTGATGAGAAGCAATGGATTTGGCATACTACTTATTCTCGTAGAAAGGATTAAGATATATATAGCGCAAACTTGGAAATGTCTTCAACGAACCACCGGTAGGATATAAATAACAAATAAATTATATGATAACAGCGGAAGAGAATCCTGGAAGAACCACCGTAAGAATTGAAAATGAACGTAGCGAAGGCATAATTCACCGGGTACGAATTGTGAAATGAACGAAGATACTTGAGACAATCTAGATACATGAGAACGAAGGGATCACGACCTGATTAGAGGGCACTTGAATGATGCATCAGTAAGATTGGAGAATGATAACTAAAAGCTGAGAATAAATCACTCTGAGATGATGGGCTCCGGAGAATCAAACTGAAAAGACTCCTGACTTGCTCCGGATGGGTGAAAAGAATTCTCACAATAAAAACAATTATGAGAGGATGGAAACAAGCTAGAATCGCGAATCTCTGAGAGAACGGATAAGATTGAGAGAAAAATCATCTTCGGTTTTCCAATGAAGAGAATGACGATGAGAAACACCACCATGAATTATTTAGACACTCCGGAAGAATCAAAAGCGAAGAGGTTGAGCCAACGATGAAAAGAAATGAAAGATCTTGGAGAAAGGCATTTGACTGATGACAATTCATTCTTACGTCAAACTTAGAAAAGAATTTTAAGGATATCACCGGGAGAATTAGAAGAGTCAGGTAAGATCCTGGAAAAAGACATGTGGGTTAGGGCCCACTAAAAAGATATACCGTTGAACGATTTTGAAAAGAGATTGCACCGGTTGATTCAAATGGCTTGAATGGGATAACAATCTCGAAATAGGTTGAACGGATCTTGAATGACAAGACAAGCCTTCCGAGATATCTTCAGCACTCCGGAATAATTGAATAGCGAGAAATGAATGAATATGATGAGCACCGGCATGAGTAGGTATTTGAAACGAGGAAAAAGGGATATTGTTGGGGATATAACTATTTATGTAAGCCGCCCAGGAGGGGCCGGGTTACACAAAGAGAAGCCCATCTGAAGCCCAAGACCAAGACGTGAAGATGGCGGTTCAGTAAAGGGTCTAAAGGCCCACAGGCGATTTATGGCCAATGGTGATAAACCGCCATGAGGGCGTGACTTGTATTGTAAGGTAGAAGTAACTAGTCACCGAGCCAAACATTGTTTATGAGCCGGACGGGACTCTGTAAGCCGTATGGCGTCGACCCATGTATATAAGGGGACGACCCGCTGGCGGCTTAGGATAAGAAACAACAAATCGAGAACCGGGCATAGCGTATCTCGCTCCCTAGTCATCGAAACCTCAAGCAATTCCAACCCAACTAGACGTAGGCCTTCCTTCATCGTAAGGGGCTGAACTAGTATAAACCTCGCATGTCCTTTGTCCCAATTAAACCCTTCAAGCTTCCTAGCTGCGATGGCTCCACGATTAAGTCCTTACAAGAGGACATCTGCCGTGACAATTCCACGACAGTTGGCGCCCACCATGGGGCCAGCGCACGATGGATTTGAGTTCTTGAAGGGCAACTTCGAAGGGCTCAAGGGATACGCAGTTGGCCGGATGACCAAGAGTCGTCGCAGCAAGATCTACATCGACGACGAAGGCTGGGGCCCCGACGCCAGCTCAATTGAGTACGGATACCGGGTCCCCTTTGCGGAATTCACGTCGTCATCGGCTGGATTGTTCAGCCGGGCCCTGAGCTGGACAGCTGCACCGACCTCGTCGAGATGGCTCAGCGTGCGAAACCCGCCCAAGCTTAACCCGTCGTGAAGTGTGCCTTTGTGGGTTGCATCCACGGAGGTGAACTTCCTGAAGGATCTGAAGGTGATGGTGAGCCGGCCGTCCTCTCTGATGGTGATTCGTCCGCTGGCTCAACAGATTCGCTGTATCAAGTTCAAGATGGTGTGCTTGGGGGCTGTTCCGATGGCAGCACTATTCCGGACCCCTCAGAGTCGCTAAACTGGGCAGGAGTCTTCATGGCTGGTACTCAACCCGGCCAAAATTCAACGGCCTCAGCAGCGATAATGTCCGGGTTAGGAGCAGCCGGGGCAGGAGGCCCTATGCGCTCACCGACTCAGGTGCTGATGGATCTCATGGATAAGCTTACGGCTTTGTTAACTGTTACAGTCATCCCTGCGAACCAATCTGAGCATGAGGCAGAGGTGGCACAGTTCGCGACGAGATCGCCCGGGCCAAGGAAACCTTAGCAGCTGAAGATGCTAGATTAGAAACAGAGCGGGCGGCTTTGGACGGGCAGGTGCAGCAACTTCAGGCAGAGGCCTTGCAGCTCACGTTGAGCTTAAACACCTCTAATGAGGTAATGAGGAGGAGACATCAGAAAACTCAGTCCCGTTTACCTCAGATTTATGATCCTCAGAATCTCTTCGCTACACCCGGGGCTATCCCAAGTAACCCGCCAGGTGCAAATCAGTTTATGACATCCGGAGCGGGAGGCCCAGTCCAGCCTCCGGTCACGGCGCCTCTTCATGGCAATATGGCACCGCCCCATTACGTGCCAATACCACAGGGTCACTTCTCCAACCCCATGGAGAACTTAATCACAGCATCCGCATGTTTGGCGGCTCTCCCAGTAGATGGTGATGATCCGATAGCGGTGGAAACCCGGAAGATCAAGGAACTTGTCCAAACAGCCCTAGCTCAGCAAGAGACCTACTCCTACAGCCGGGACAGGATTCACTCAACTCCTCCACCCTGGTTAGCTCCGCCTCGTCAAAACCGGAGCCCGAGTTACAGTAGACACATGGAGTTAGAGGCCTTGTCAAGTAGCACTCAGCGCCGGAACCAGCCCGGCGGGTATAACCCGGTTCAGGATCGGATACGTCAGGAGGACGAGCGGGCAGCTCAGCTAGCGGCTCAGCTAGTAGCCCAACAGGACTCACCGTCTTACCCGACGACTTCTGTTGAGGCGGGTGTTGCTACTAGAACCGGAGGAGTTCCTTGTCTGATACCGGCTCTATGTAATGTACGTCTGCCCAAGGATTTCAAGGGACCTCGAAAGGAGCCGAATTATACGGCCGATTTACAGCCTGGGGCGTGGATTGAAAGTTACGAGATGGCCACGGAGCTACTGGAGGTTAGCGATGAAGCGATGGCTAAATACTTCACCATGATGTTGGACGGAACGGCCCGTTCTTGGTTCAAGCGTTTTCCACCCAATTCCATTGGTTCATGGGCGGAGCTAAAGGCTCGTTTCATCCAGAACTTCAAGGACACTTGCAAGCAGTCTATGTCGATTGTGGACCTGAAAAATTGTAAGCAGGAGGAAGGTGAGTCTACGACTCATTGGGTACGCCGGGCAAAGATATAATACATTCATCTGACAAGATGGATGCCGGCTCAGCAATTCTCATGCTGGAGAAGAATTGCCGTTTTGAGCCTCTGAGACAGAAACTGGGGCGCCTTAAGCGTGATTGCAACGATATGGGGACGCTAATGGCGGCTTTAGTCAAGTATGCCGATTCTGATAGTACCAAGAATCCCGCATCTGATGAGGAAAAGACTGGGAAGGGAAAGAAGAATGGCAATGGAAAGGGTCAGCTGCATAACCCGGCGAGTCAAGGAGGTAATAAGCGTAAGGTGGACGGTAACCCGGAATTTGTGGCCAATGCACAGGGTAACAATCAGAAGCGCAAAGGAAAGCCACCCCGGTTTGGTGGGTCAGGCCCATCTCTTGAGCAATTACTCAATGAGCCCTGCCCGAAACACGGCACCCGGGAACGACCAGCGACTCACTTATGGAAGGATTGCGCAATCATGAAGGCTTTCAAGAATTCTAGTATGTTTGATGGCAATCAAGGCCTAGGCGGCGGCTCAGGAGCTGGCGGTTTTCATGGCCTGGGCGGCGGTTCAGGATCCGGCTTTCAGGGAAGCCAGGGTGGTTATAATCAACAACAGTCTGGTCAAGGAGGTCAGCAGCAGCAGAAGTCGGGTTATCAGAGTCATCCAAAACAGCTAAACAGTGGGCAGTATCACGTGTTCACCACAAGTTTGTGTAAACGTGATCAGAAAGTTCATAAGAGGGCTGTGAATTCTGTTGAGCCGGCAGTCCCTTGTTACTTGAGGTGGTCGGAACAGCCTATTATCTGGAGCAGGGAGGATCACCCTCCCCGTGTTGATAATCCGGGTTAACTGGCCTTGGTAGTGGCACCACAGGTTGGTGGTTATAAATTTACTAAGGTGCTCATGGATGGAGGTAGCAACATCAACATCATTTATTACGAGACCTTTCGGCGCATGGGCTTAACTGACAAGAATTTAAAGACTTCCAACACCATCTTCCATGGAGTGGTGCTTGGTAAATCGGCTTATCCTGTGGGTAAGATTGAGCTAGAGGTGGCCTTTGGAGACGAGCATGATTCTAGGGCAGAAAAGTTAACTTTTGAGGTGGTAAAAATCAAGAGTACATATCACGCTTTGTTCGGGCGGTCGGCTTATGCCAAGTTCATGGCGCGGTCGTGTTATGTTTATTTACAGCTCAAGATGCCGGGTTACAAGGGTACCATCACCGTGCATGGAAGCCAAAAGGTGGACCTGGAATGCCAAGAAGGCGATGCGGCTTATGCCGAGTCTGTCTGTGTAGCAGAGGAGCTCAAATTTTATCAAGATAACGTTGACCCGGCGGATATGACTTCTCTCAAGAAGCCGACTACGGAGCATGACCCGGCCGTGAAGTTTAAATTGGCTGCAGAGACTAAGCTTGTTGATTTTACTCCGGGCGATTCATCTAAGCAATTCAGCATCAGTGCCAACTTGGACCCTAAATAGGAAAGCGCGCTCATTGAGTTCATCCATGAGAACCGGGACATCTTTGCATGGAAACCTTCTGACATGCCGGGTGTACCGAGAGGACTCGCTGAGCACACTCTTAATATTGATCCGAAGTATAAGCCGGTCATGCAGTTTCTGCGGCGATTCAATGAAGAGCGACGAAAAGCTATAGGAGAAGAGGTCGCCCGGCTCTTGGCGGCTGGGTTCATTGTCGAAGTTTTTCACTCGGAGTGGTTGTCTAACCCGGTGCTCGTACTCAAGAAAAACGGCACCTGGCGGATGTGTGTGGATTACACGGACTTAAATAAGGCTTGTCCGGCTGATCCTTTTGCTCTCCCCAGTATTGATCAAATCATTGATGCTACGACAGGTTGTGCGCGTTTGAGCTTTTTGGATGCTTATTCTGGTTATCATCACATCAAGATGGCAGTTAAGGACCAAGAGAAGACAACTTTCATCACCCCGTTTGGAGCCTTCTGCTATGTGTCTATGCCTTTTGGGCTCAAGAGTGCCCAGGAGACTTATCAATGGTGTGTACAGAATTGTCTCCACAATCAGATTGGGCGCAATGTTCATGCTTATGTGGATGACATAGTGGTGAAATCCAGAGAGGCGGAAACCTTGATATCTGATCTCAGAGAAACATTTGACAATCTCTCGGTTTACAAAATGATGCTTAACCCGGAGAAGTGTGTATTTGGTGTGCCTGCAGGCGAGCTTTTGGGATTCTTGGTCTCAAACAGGGGTATCGAGGCTAATCCGGAGAAGATTAAGGCAATCACTTCTTTGGCTAAACCGGCATGTATCAATGATGTTCATCGATTGGCGGGTCGTGTTGCCGCTTTAAGCTGGTTCATAAGCCGGTTAGGGGAGAAGGCCCTACCGCTGTACCAATTGATGAAGAAGGCAGACACCTTTGTCTGGAGTGATGCTGCTAATGCTGCTTTTGAGGATTTGAAGAGGCAGTTATCTAAGCCGCCGGTTCTTGCGGCTCCCATTGAGAAAGAGCCTTTGCTGTTATATGTGGCTGCTAATTCACGAGCCGTCAGTGTGGCAATTGTGGTAGAGTGCAAGGAGGCTGGTAAGGAACATCCGGTTCAACGACGGTTTATTAGGTCAATGAGGTACTCATCGAGTCAAAACAAAGATATCCTCATTGGCAGAAACTTATTTACGGGGTGTTCATGGCAAGCCGGAAGCTGAAGCAATACTTCCAGGGTCACCCTATCACTGTGGTAAGTTCTGCCCCCTTGGGAGACATTATTCAGAACAGATAGGCTACAGGACGAGTCGCCAAATGGGCCATCGAGCTCGGGCCTCATGGTCTGAAGTACGTACCGCGCACTGCCATTAAGTCTCAAGCTTTGGTGGATTTCATCAACGACTGGACAGAGTTACAGGCACCTGAAGAGAAGCCCGATAACACTTATTGGATTATTGACTTTGATGGGTCCAGAGAGTTGGAAGGCTCGGGGGCTGGAGTGGTATTAACATCCCCTCGAGGTGACATATTTTGTTATGTGCTCCGGCTTATGTTTCCTTGTACTAACAATGCAGCTGAGTACGAGGCCCTGCTCCATGGTCTCTGGATGGCCAAAGAGATGAACTTAAGCCGGGTAAGATGCTTAGGAGATTCAGACCTTGTGGCTCAACAGGTGTCAGGCAAGTGGGATTCTAAAGATCCCCTCATGGCGGCTTACCGTCGTGAAGTCAATGCCGTGGCTGGACATTTCAAGGGTTACATAGTGGAACACATGGATCGAAGGAAGAATGAGGCGGCTAATGCCTTAAGCCAGCTGGGGTCTCAGCGTAAGCCGGTGCCACCTAACACCTTTCTTGATGTTTTGCATAATCCTTCTGTTAAGTTACCTATAGAGGAAGACCTGGCAATACCAGACCCAGAGGCACAGCTGGTGGTGGCTCTCCATGTTACACCGGATTGGACAGTGCCTTATTTGGCTTACATGACCCGGGGAGAGTTGCCTGAAGATGAGACCTTGGCAAGACAAATCGCCCGACGGTCCAAGTCCATGACAATTGTCAATGGCGAGTTACATCATTACAGCGTCATTGGAGCGATTCAACGTTGCATGTCACCTACAGAGGGTCAGGAGATCCTTCGTGAGATTCATGAAGGCGATTGTGGTCATCACGCTGACTCAAAATCTCTTGTGGCCAAAGCTTTCCGTCATGGGTTTTATTGGCTGACGGCTCATCCTGATGCGGAATACCTGGTCAGTAAATGTGACGGATGTCAGAAATTCTCGCGACGAGCCCATGTGCCAGCTCAAGAATTGAGGATGATTCCAATTACCTGGCCATTTGCAGTCTGGGGGCTTGATATGGTCGGGCCTTTCAAAAGGTCTAAGGATAAAAAGACTCACCTCTTGGTGGCGGTTGACAAGTTCACAAAGTGGGTGGAGGCGGAGCCAATTAGTAAGTGTGATGCAGCCACGGCGGTCCAGTTTATGAAAAAGGTGATTTTTCGCTTTGGTTTTCCACACAGCATCATAACTGATAATGGCACTAACCTTTCCAAAGGAGCTATGGAAGAGTTTTGTCAATGAGAGCATATCCGGCTTGACGTTTCAGCTGTGGATCACCCTCAATCTAATGGTCAAGCAGAACGAGCTAATCAAGAAATCTTGAGGGGTATCAAGCCCCGGCTCTTGGTCCCCTTGCAGCGGACGCCGGGATGTTGGGTGGAGGAGTTACCTTCTATACTCTCGAGCATCAATACTACACCTAACAGATCTACGGGTTACACGCCTTTCTTTATGGTGTATGGAGCAGAGGCGGTCCTGCCAAGTGACATCCGTCATGACTCACCCCGTGTGGCGGCTTATGTTGAGGAAGACAACGAAAAAGCTCGGCAAGACGCACTTGACCTGCTGGATGAAGAGCGAGACTTGGCAATAGCCCGCTCGGCGATTTACTCGCAAGACCTGCGCCGCTACCACAGCCGCCGGGTTAAGTCCACAACCTTTCAGGAAGGCGACTTAGTGCTCCGACTCATCCAGGATCAATCTGACATGCACAAGGACCCTTTGTGGTCAGCAAGAATCTGAACAACGGATCATACTACCTTATCGACGTTCGGGAACACAAAGACTCATGTAAGTCGGAGGAGGAGACCCATCGGCCGTGGAATATCGCTCATCATCGTCCTTACTATACTTGAGCCGTCGGCTCTAATGTGTACATACTTATACTATGTATATTACATAAAGCAATAAAGCAGGACCTCTGTCCTTTTTTCCACTCCCAAAAAAGGTTTATGTGTTTTCTTTGTCAGGTGGTGGAGATAACCAAGGAGAAGTGGATCATATCTGAATCCGGCTTTCCTTTGGTCCGGTTTATGATCATATCTGAATCTAGTCGTGATCACTTGGGGGCTTCCTGTTCAAACATAGGTCGTATTCGAACCAAAGAGAACATAGTTGTCGATACCCACTTGATCGGCATACTGCCAAACCCACTTGGGGGCTTCTTGATCATATTTGAATCATAGCTTAACCCCTTTTGGGTCTGACGTGGATCGTATTCGAATCAGCGTCATTAAACAACTCTTATGGTCACTTGGGGGCTTCCTGTTTAAACATAGGTCGTATTCGAACCAAAGAGAACATAGCTGTCGATACCCAGTTGATTGGCATCGCCACAGCCACTGGGGGCTAACAGATCGTATCCGAATCTTAGCTCAACCCCTTTGGAACGGTTCACTGATCGTATTCGAATCAGAAACCCTTGAATTTTTTTCATCATATTTTACACGTGTCAACATTGGATATCTCGTGACCCTCTTGAAAATACAATGGAATACATTACAATCCTCCAGGATTAATATTGGTTACATCAGGTTGTTAAGTACCGGGTGAACTTGTATGTGCCAATTTTCAGGAGTTAAACT
The DNA here is from genome assembly GCF_002162155.2 of Triticum dicoccoides. NCBI lineage: Eukaryota > Viridiplantae > Streptophyta > Magnoliopsida > Poales > Poaceae > Triticum > Triticum dicoccoides. Next base: position 457,160,977 of record NC_041388.1, on the reverse strand, counting down.
TACCCTCGGGGGTTGGTTTATATAAGCCGGAAAAGCAGCCGTAAGCATCACAGGGCAATGCATGGTATTTCTGCAAAGGACATAACAGATTCATATAAACTACAAAGTGCATAGTGACGGCGGCTTTTGCAACTATTAAGGGCCATAAGCATGCGCAAGGGCATAGCAAAACTCAAGGTATTTTTTACTCTATTACAAGACTCCCCGAGTCTGAATGATGCGGCATTGTTTTTCTACAACGACATAAGCAAGTGGCGCCTGACAATCGACTCTTGGGGTTGATTTGAAGCCTCCGGGTTATCCTTCTCTGTCTCTCCGCCGGCTGCTTTGTCCTAGAAGGATGATGAGGCCTAGTCAATGCCACTCAAGGCCTCAAACTCAGCTTCATCATCTATTAAACTTGTTGGGTCGACTTCAGGAGCAAAGGTGTGCTTATGGGTTGGAGGGATCAAGCTGACATCGTCATAATGCGGCGTGGGGATTCTCCGATTCTCCTTGTCATAACCCGGCTGACACTTGGTGAGGTCAGTGTCATTCCCAATAAGAGTAGCCACCGGACATATATCCTTCACACAGGCGGTGAAATCCTTATCATTAAACACGGTGCCATCTTCCTTTAAACTTGGATTCCCAAGAGCAATATCAGCGGGGTCTAGTTCTGGAAGCCACGCCTTGGCCCGGCTCAATGCGGCTATAGCTCCGGCTCTTGCAGATGCTCGTCTTAACTCTTGGATTCGCTGAGGTAGCATAGCAAGCCGCTTCAGCACATCTTGCAGGAGATAAGGAACATCATTTGATAAAGCCACAACCACTACTAGGAAAAGGCCTACTAATGGCGCACTAGTTTTGCCTACGAATGGTGCACTACTGGTGCGCCATTAGTAGCACGCCACTAGTATTTTTTACTAATGGCGCACCATTGGTGCGCCACTAGTATACCACATACTAATGGCACACCAGTAGTGCGCCATTAGTATGCCTAGAGGTGCACCATTACTATCTGACTTAATAATGGCGCACCACATAGAAGTGCGCCATTAGTAATAAATTTTTTTCAATTTTTTTCATTTTTTTAAATTCAAAAAAAAATTCATTTTTTTTAAAAAAATTCAAATTTATATTTTTTCTTAATCTTGGGTCACTATGGCTTAATATCAAGTCAATATGCTTAATCTCAGGTCAAATCACACTGTGTGGTCAAACTTCCTGAAAGGTAACCCATCCTCACACTACTCTAGCGCAAGCACGCTTAACTTCATAGTTCTATCAAACACCAGCACCACCTCACTTCACAGGCACTTGTTGATATATCTATCATATCAATCCTATTAAACCTGGCTGATGTCTAGGACTTTGTTCATGTTCATGAGTATGATGAAATTTTGAAAAAATATTTCAAACTTCCCGATCATATTACGTATCATATTTTGAAAAATAATTCAATTTTTTTTTCAAAACCAATTTTTTTCTGGTACTAGTGGCGCACCTAGCATACGGTGCGCCACTAGTAAGTTTGAATTTTTTTTAACTTTTTTGCCTCCGGATCTTAGAAGCCCCGTAACTTTTTTCCTGTTAGGTTTTTGGGGATTTTGAAAATTTTCGGATGTAACTTTTCGAGTAGATGATTTTTCATATAAAAAACTTTTTCATCCGAGTTCGTACGCAGAAGTTATGCCCATTTTTACAAATTCTCGAGAGATTTTGCAAAAAAGTCAAAAATTCATGTTTGTAAATTTTGCTAACAACTAGACCACATATCACATGGGAATC
>NC_041388.1:457150477-457157453 GCF_002162155.2 Triticum dicoccoides | reverse complement strand
CCTCGCCCCCCCGCTTTCCCTTGCCGGCGCCACGCCGCCGGCCACGGCCTTGCCCGCGCCCCGTTCGGGCGAGCGCCCGCGCCTGCGCGCCCATTAGCCCCTGGTGGCTCGGATGAGCCACTGACTAGGGGGCCCCACCCCCAGAACGCTTTAAAAAAAAATAAAGAAAAAAATAAATAAATAAATGATAAAATAAATAAAAACAATAAATATAAATAATTAAATTAAAATGATTTAATAAAATTATTAATTAATTAATTAATTAATTAAGTTAATTAATCTGGTTTAATTAAATTAATTAACTAGTTAAGTTTAATTAAACTGTAATTAGTTTAACCTAAACCCTAATTAACCTAAATAGAGAATGACAGGTGGGTCCCATTGGACCCACATGTCAGGGTTGACTCAGTCAACCCCTGTTGACTGCTGACGTCAGCATGACATCATGCTGACGTCATAAATACCTTTATTCGAATTAATTAAATAAATAATTAAATTCCAAAATTATTAAAATCTTTTAAAAATCATATCTTTTAATCCGTAACTCGGATTAAAATACTTTCTACATGAAAGTTGCTCAGAACGACGTGACGAATCCGGATACGCGGTCCGTTCGTCCGCCACACCCCCCTAACCTATCGAACCCGCAACTTTCCCCCTCCGGCTCCTCTGCCCGAAAACACGAAACACCGGGAATACTTTCCCGGATGATTCCCCCCTTAACCAGTACCCCCTCATACCGCGTTAGAACACGTCTAGCTCTGCTTGTTGACCTGTTATGCACTTGCTTGCTATGTATTTACTGTTTCTCCCCCCCTCTTCTCTCCGGTAGCCCCCGTGACGATGCTGATGCCCCTGTGGACGACTACGTCACCGACGACCCATCTCTCTTGCCAGAGCAACCAGGCAAGCCCCCCCCTTGATCACCAGATATCGCCTATTCTCCTCTATACTGCTTGCATTAGACTAGTGTAGCATGTTACTGCTTTCCGTGAATCCTATTCTGATGCATAGCCTGTCATTGCTGCTACAGTCATTGATACCTTACCCGCAATCCTAAATGCTTAGTATAGGATGCTAGTTTATCATCATTGGCCCTACATTCTTGTCAGTCTGCCTTGCTACACTATCGGGCCGTGATCACTTGGGAGGTGATCACGGGTATATACTATACATACATACATACTATACAGATGGTGACTAAAGTCGGGTCAGCTCATTGAGTACCCGCAAGTGATTCTGACGAGGGGGCTGAAAGGACAGGTGGCTCCATCCCGGTAGAGGTGGGCCTGGGTTCCCGACGGCCCTCGACTGTTACTTTGTGGCGGAGCGACAGGGCAGGTTGAGACCACCTAGGAGACAGGTGGGCCTGGCCCTGTTCGGCATTCGCGGATACTTAACACGCTTAACGAGATCTTGGTATTTGATCTGAGTCTGGCTACGAGCCTATACGCACTAACCATCTACGTGGGAGTAGTTATGGGTATCCCGACGTCGTGGTATCAGCCGAAGCACTTCAGACGTCAGCGACGGAGCGGCGCGCGCCGAATTGGACTGGAACGCCACTAGGCTAGGTCTGCTTTCGGCCGCGTACGCAACGTGCAGGTGTGCTATGGGCGATGGGCCCAGACCCCTGTGCGCTTAGGTTTAGACCGGCGTGCTGGCCTCTCTGTTGAGCCTAGGTGGGGCTGGGACGTGTTGATCTTCCGAGGCCGGGCATGACCCAGGAAAGTGTGTCCGGCCAAATGGGATCGAGCGTGTTGGGCTATGTGGTGCACCCCTGCAGGGAAGTTTAATCTATTCGAATAGCCGTGATCTTCGGTAACAGGACGACTTGGAGTTGTACCTTGACCTTATGACAACTAGAACCGGATACTTAATAAAACACACCCTTCCAAGTTCCACAGACAACCCGGTGATCACTTTTCTACAGGGCGACGAGGAGAGGATCGCCGGGTAGGATTATGCTATGAGATGCTATTTGGATATGCTACTTGGAGATGCTACTTGGAGGACTTCAATCTACTCTCTTCTACGTGCTGCGAGGCGGAGGCTGCCAGAAGCGTAGTCTTCGATAGGACTAGCTATCCCCCTTTTATTCTGGCATTCTGCAGTTCAGTCCACCGATATGGCCTCCTTACACATATACCCATGCATATGTAGTGTAGTTCCTTGCTTGCGAGTACTTTGGATGAGTACTCACGGTTGCTTTCTCCCCCCTTTCCCCCCCTTTCCCTTCTTTCTGGTTGTCGCAACCAGATGCTGGAGTCCAGGAGCCAGACGCCACCGTCGACGACGACCCCTACTACACTGGAGGTGCCTACTACTACGTGCAGCCCGCTGACGACGACCAGGAGTAGTTAGGAGGATCCCAGGCAGGAGGCCTGCGCCTCTTTCGATCTGTATCCCAGTTTGTGCTAGCCATCTTATGGCAACTTGTTTAACTTATGTCTGTACTCAGATATTGTTGCTTCCGCTGACTCGTCTATGATCGAGCACTTGTATTCGAGCCCTCGAGGCCCCTGGCTTGTATTATGATGCTTGTATGACTTATTTATGTTTTAGAGTTGTGTTGTGATATCTTCCCGTGAGTCCCTGATCTTGATCGTACACATTTGCATGCATGAATAGTGTACGATTGAATCGGGGGCGTCACAAGTTGGTATCAGAGCCGACTGCCTATAGGAATCCCCCTTTCCAACTCCTTGGCCGAAGTTGAGTCTAGTCATTGCAAAACTTTTACTAACTTGGCTGTGTGCCTTACGGGCCCACGTCGCCATTGGGTGGTAGTAGGATCTTTTATTCCTCGACCTATGCTCTGGGACTCTGACATCTCTTCTATTCGGGTTAAACGATTTTTACTAAAATCTAACATTAGGATCTCGTTATCATTTTCACCCGGAGAGCCCCTTATTACTGATGATCGTCTGCTGCACCAGAAGACCCTGAAGATACTCTCCGTTGTTAACTCGAGAACTTGTGTTCATCGCGTTTGCAATTCCCCTTCCACTGTAAACCCTTATGGATAACTACTTGCAGTTGTTATTCTTACCTTCATCCCCAGTTGGTCTTGTTATTACAAGATACCTTGAAAAACTCGTCGTTGCTTCGATAATCCTTTGAGCTTACTGCCTTGCTGTTCTTTGTCATCTGAATACCCCTACGGTTAATTCTCGCACTTATCGAGTATCCGCTCATCCCCAGTTGTTCATGTGTTATACAAAAGTCTTCGAAATACCATTCGATATTCCGAAAATCCTCAGCAACCTATTGCTCTGGAATTTCTTGTTTGCTTTCATTATGATTAATCCCATAAGTATAGTAATCGTATTGGAATCCTTTGTCACCATCATTTTTGAGTCCGTTGATTCAATACGTTGTGAATGTTCACAATCATCAGTCGAGTCCTAGGATTATCTTTCCGGCTCAGACGTCATTTTTAACATGAGCTGGTTCTCGACCAAACTATCTGTCGTCGATTGTGCCTCTGGTATATTCAATTGATCCATCCTTGATCAGAACGTCTGCTTCTGGTCCTTTGTTTTGGAAATCATAATTCCTTTGCATTTAAGCTTTGAATTATTCAGAGGATTCCATAAGCTGTTGCATTTGCATTCCTTCCTTTTCTGGTTGAGTATCGATACTCACATCAGATCCTTTGTGGACCATCAAGTCCTTTGTTGGATTTTATCTGACAACGCCCTTCATATTCAATAACCTTGTGAGCCTTTCCTCTGATACATAATGTAGTTGGTAAATTGTATCCTCTGCTTTCTTAACCATGCTCTGTCTTCGAGCTTGAGTTAATTACTTCTAAAGATTCTGGTATATGATTCTAAGATGCCCCGATGGGTTGAACCTATGCCTCCCTTAATAGGTGTGAACTCGAAAGTTTTCACGAGTCGTACTCTTCTGGTATTTTGCCAGATAAAATTTCAAAACTACAACTTCATTTAGCGCGAGAAGTGAATGAAAGGTTGTGCATTGGAGAAGTGGGAGTCGACCTTGAACTTTGCGTTCATGCCCATGGACACGATGTACATCTTCTCATCGAAGCTTCTTTTAAAATCAATTATTCCCTTGGTATAAGTTCATCTTATATCTGAGATCTGGCCTTTTTGCAATCGTGGTTCTGACCATGTTCTCCTTTAAATATCATGTCCTGTGCAAGTTTAAGCACTTGTCTTCTATAAAGCAATACCCTATTCCAACCTCTACTTTGATCTATCGTCGAGTATTACCCCCCTGGTATCTCGAGATTATCATGGAACTGCATAACTTTTTATGAGTTCTTCATCAAGTGCTACCTTCCCACTGATTCCAATTTTTCGCGGGCTTTGAGTTATTGAACACTCAAAGACACCGATAACTGAACCGAGTCCGCTTTGCGGTTCAACAACTCTTCAGTAAGCTTCTATAAGTACGAGTTTGTACCCGATCACGCCATTCCTAGCCTGTTTGGCTATATCATTGTCGTGATGATTTTAACTGTGCTACCCGGTCCTTCTTCTCGGAGCACAATTTTCGACGATGAATTAAGCTTACGTCGATTTTCCTCGTCATTCCCTTTCACCTTAAACAACAAGCTTGAGTTCGAGTTTATGTCATAACCGTGGTTCCATTAACCTCTTGCTTCATCATTACTTTGACTTGATGTCGTCGCTGATTGATCACATCGGCATGGAAACTCTCGACACTTGTGTCATGATCATCATCAACCTTATGAGCTCTTCCAGGAATTCAATTGAATTCATGATGGGTAATACCATCCTTGCCCTCGATGATTCCTGTTCTCATCGACCACTTTATTGCCTTCCGTTCAACACAAGATGTTCGTGTTTTGTGTAAACCTTGAGACCCCTGCTATCCAGCATTTGTTCTTCTTTACCTTGGAGTATTACCATCTTTTAGTATCAAGGATGTTGTGAGGACTGCCCCACCTCTTAAAGAGTTCTTGGTATAGTGATACTACTCACCATCACCACTCTTTCATGGTCCTCATGTTGATTCCAACCGGGGTACCAACAAGTGAACGGTGTTGTTTGGATCCTGCACTTCTAGCAACCCTATTGCTTTGAAGTGAATGGGCGATAGTTCATTCTAAGTCCTTCGTTAATTGAATCACCATTCTGACATTGGTCGTGCAACCCAACCCGTACTTCGGGCGCACCCTTCAACCAGTGTTTAATTGTGTATGTTTTCCTCGAGCTTACTTCCTTATATCATTTGATCTAACAAATGTTATCCCATTGTTCACTTAATGGTGGAAATCCATCTTTTGGGAATCTCGGTGAATTGCCGTTGAGTTCACCAGACACCTCCTTGTCCTCTCCTTGGATTAATGGTGAACTATTGCTTCAGAAACCCGCTCCCATAGTTAATTTCCCGAGAAGCTTGCAATGCCATTTCAACGATTTGTGTTGCACCTTTTCTTCTCAGACATCCTGAATCTCAGGTATCCTGACACCAATCGGATCTGAATCTCGGTCAGATATGCTGGTTGGGACACCTTCCCAAGAGTTATGATGTTGATCCTTTGATGACCCGCTAACATGATGTCATGCCTAGCACCCCCCCCCCCGGCTGGAGGACCTATCAATATAGATTCCTTTTCAGCAAGGTTATCCATTCATCCATGAGGAAATTGTAAGACTTATTCTACAAGTTATTCCTGATGGATCCTTCGTGTTTCCAAAGTCTAATCTTCACCTGAAGACCATGTCACTGCTATCTCGAAGCATGTCAATGGTACTCCGATTTTCAACAGGCACGTTTGAAGCACGATGCTATATTTTAATTATCAATTATCCTAACACCGTTGTATAAGTAATATCATGAGATTCCTCCCCCCTTACCTAAATGGTTTTCTACTTTATATCCTGTCATGGATATCTTGCTCTGCTTGTCCTTGGGAAGGATATACCCTCGAAATATGTGTTTAAACATATTTTCCATTCCATTGTTCTATTTGATCTGATGATCACCTTTTCCCTTCCATTGTTTTGTTTAACCATTCTTGTGGTCTATATGATCTAAGCAGTAATGTTCTCCTGCTTATGTAAACACCTCGGTGTACAACTCTGTCAGCAAGACCCTGTTTCTATTGTTGATGGCATTTCGGTAACCGCCGATGGATGAGAACTTTGCCTCTTGGCCGCCTCGTTCAACGAGCAGGAAAATAGTTCTCTTCGTCCCTCGCCCTTGGTATCGACGTTGTCGCCGACATAATCGACAGGCTACCCCCCCCCTGACATGCCTTGCTTGCATGATCACGCAAGACGTCTCTGCCCTTCCTACTTCTAACCCACATGGTGGGCCCATAACCCACAGGTCCACTGGATCGAAACCTGACTCTCCGGCACACCCATATCTCCGAAGTTATTCCTCACGATTGGCTTCGTATGAAGATCACCAACCACCTTCCTAGAGACGATCTATTCTGGTACCGGATGCAATACTTATTCTCGTTGCTCTGAAACCCTTTCACACTTCGCTTCAGGCAACGAACGATTGCCTATGCGCTTGAAACTTCTATTTTGCACCTTCTTGCTTTGCTCTCGATATTGTCTTGAATTTCAATTCGAGAGTTACTTTCCGCCACCTTCCTCGTTGTTGTCTACCAAATAATCTACCCTGCAGAGATCCATTCTTCGGTATACCCCCTTAATCTTTCGTTAGTACGATGAAATTTCCGAAGAAAGGATGATGACTTCATCATGGTGACCTGAAGCAGAGAAAGGAAGACATCAATATAATGGGTCGACCTCTTCGAGAAGAGCAACCAAGACTGAGAAGATTCGTTAGGATTTCGTAACCAGACCTTCCCCCTTATACCCCCTCTTAAATCTCGGGACGAGATTTCTTGTAGTGGAGGAGAATTGTGACGCCCGGGTAATTAAGCTACAGTGATCCTCTGCTAGTGATGCCACGTCACCTCGATTATAGTTGCTAATCTCGCGTTAGTTCGAAACCGATT
>NC_041388.1:457078718-457147685 GCF_002162155.2 Triticum dicoccoides | reverse complement strand
TATACGCACTAACCATCTACGTGGGAGTAGTTATGGGTATCCCGACGTCGTGGTATCAGCCGAAGCACTTCAGACGTCAGCGACGGAGCGGCGCGCGCCGAATTGGACTGGAACGCCACTAGGCTAGGTCTGCTTTCGGCCGCGTACGCAACGTGCAGGTGTGCTATGGGCGATGGGCCCAGACCCCTGTGCGCTTAGGTTTAGACCGGCGTGCTGGCCTCTCTGTTGAGCCTAGGTGGGGCTGCGACGTGTTGATCTTCCGAGGCCGGGCATGACCCAGGAAAGTGTGTCCGGCCAAATGGGATCGAGCGTGTTGGGCTATGTGGTGCACCCCTGCAGGGAAGTTTAATCTATTCGAATAGCCGTGATCTTCGGTAACAGGACGACTTGGAGTTGTACCTTGACCTTATGACAACTAGAACCGGATACTTAATAAAACACACCCTTCCAAGTTCCACTGACAACCCGGTGATCACTTTTCTACAGGGCGACGAGGAGAGGATCGCCGGGTAGGATTATGCTATGAGATGCTATTTGGATATGCTACTTGGAGATGCTACTTGGAGGACTTCAATCTACTCTCTTCTACGTGCTGCGAGGCGGAGGCTGCCAGAAGCGTAGTCTTCGATAGGACTAGCTATCCCCCTTTTATTCTGGCATTCTGCAGTTCAGTCCACCGATATGGCCTCCTTACACATATACCCATGCATATGTAGTGTAGTTCCTTGCTTGCGAGTACTTTGGATGAGTACTCACGGTTGCTTTCTCCCCCCTTTCCCCCCCTTTCCCTTCTTTCTGGTTGTCGCAACCAGATGCTGGAGTCCAGGAGCCAGACGCCACCGTCGACGACGACCCCTACTACACTGGAGGTGCCTACTACTACGTGCAGCCCGCTGACGACGACCAGGAGTAGTTAGGAGGATCCCAGGCAGGAGGCCTGCGCCTCTTTCGATCTGTATCCCAGTTTGTGCTAGCCATCTTATGGCAACTTGTTTAACTTATGTCTGTACTCAGATATTGTTGCTTCCGCTGACTCGTCTATGATCGAGCACTTGTATTCGAGCCCTCGAGGCCCCTGGCTTGTATTATGATGCTTGTATGACTTATTTATGTTTTAGAGTTGTGTTGTGATATCTTCCCGTGAGTCCCTGATCTTGATCGTACACATTTGCATGCATGAATAGTGTACGATTGAATCGGGGGCGTCACAGCGCCATTAGTAGCGCACCGTGGGAGTGGTGCGCTATTACTAGTTGAACTAGTAATGGACCACCACTCCCACGGTGCACCATTAGTAGTTTTGAAAAAATTAAAAAAAAATTGTTACTAATGGCGCACCGTGGATGTGGTGCGCCATTAGTATTTGGACACTAATGGCGCACCAACACATGGTGCGCCATTAGTATATACTAATGGCGCACCACATGTCTGGTGCGCCATTAGTGTCATTTCCATCTATAGCCCTTTTCCTAGTAGTGAACGGATAGAGCACGTTGTGACCCGGTGTAGATCTATTCCACCAGAGTATAAACCGCATTCAGCTTGATCACCATGTTCTACTTTAGATTTGTGCTCCTCGGGCCTGCATTATTAAGCATAAGGTGAGTCAGAGGAAACAACTGAAATGGTCATTTGAGGTTTGAGTAAGTCTCTCACCAAAGATTGATGAGACCATTCGAGATATCTGGCGCGAGTCAGTTCGGCCGTTGCTTCCGCAAGTCGGACAGTTCGGCCGTTGCTTCCGCAAGCGATGCCTCTGCTGTCTCCGCCCGGGTCACCAGCGTGGCCTTTTCATTAGTCCAAATTTTCTTCTCCGATTCAATTTTTTTCTTCAGCTTCTCTTGTTCAGAGACGCTGAATTCAAATTTGGAGTTAGCCTTTTGAGTTTCAATCTACTGGGCTGCCACGCGGTTCTTCAGGTCAACAATCTCTGATTCAAATTGACTTAGGATGGCCTGCATTGCACCGGATAGTAGTCAAGATTACGGTAAATAATATTAAGTCCCAAGAACTTTGCAAGCAAAGGTGCTTGACACTTGGGGGCTAATGTATACTGAAGAACTTTCAATTACTACTCCGGCTCACGGAAATTAAGTCCCAAGCACTTTGCAAGCAAAGATGTTTGGCACTTGGGGGCTAATGTGTATCGCAAGTCCTACAACCGGGTTAACTGTCTTTTTCCTAAGCTGGAAAAGAAGTGCTAGGCAATTTTCTAAAGTCTACAACATATTTGCTTATAAGCAATAGACTTGGGGGCTGGTACAGTAAGTATGGTTAAAGAAAGCTAGCATAAGTCATACCTCAGATTTTTGCTGTATCTGCTTCACCATGTCAATTTCCAGGTTACGTCTGCTACGTACTTGATTGATATAGCCGGAGATGATCTCTCCAGTACTCAAATGAGTATAGTCAGTGACGTCCAGCTTGGCCTTTCGGCGTTCTACCAATTCCTCTTTAGAACACTTGGCAAGTACATTTGGCTGTGCCGGCTCAACAAACTGAGTCTTGAGAATCTCAACTTCCGGATCATTTGCCTTGGTGGGGCTAGGAGCCTCCGGGTTACCAGAATCGTTGAGGGTTTGCTCAGTAGACAGGTCAGAGGAAGATATAGGAACATCATGAGATGGTTGAGGCGGCGGCTCGTGAGCAGAGGCGTCAGGAGCAGCTGTGCCCAGCTCTGGTTCAGTCACAACCTGCTCTTGGGGCGGCTTATTATTTTTCGCCCTTTTGCTGGGTTTTACTTGCACACTGTGGAAAAGGTAGACAGGTTAAATACAAAAATTATGAGTAAAATAAGGCATAAGGTACAACAAGTTCATATTACCCGGGAGCAGTTTTGAAGGCTGGCATGTTGGACTGCATAGACTCACCGGAGAAAGGTGAAATATCCTGATAGTTGGAGTCAGAAGAATTGAGAGGCTGACGAATGAAACCCACCAAAGGAAAAAAGGCGTAAATCGAGGATAACCTCAGCCTGGCGTTTCCTGGTCACATCAGGTAAGCCGGAGGAGAGTTCCGCGTCTTTGCTGGTCTGGGTCTGCCTCCGGCTCTCATAAATCTGTCACTTCAAAAGAAATTGAGGGTCTTGGTAAGCTAAAGGATGTGAAAATCTTACTTTCCGGGTCACTCTTCAGATTTTCAACCTCGGTAAAGGCTCTAAGTCGGAGGAGATTATAGTTACCTCTTCAATAGCTTGGCTATTGCCTGTATCCTCCTGAAAGGAATTAATGTCAATAACATGATGATAAAAGAGTCAGAACAATTAGGAGTTACCTCTTCTTCATCATCCTCAGTATCATCCAGTTACATCATATCTGAGGCGCTGGGTTTCCTCTTTCTTGAAGTTCCAGTCTTAGCGGTTCTTCTTTCGGCTCTTTTCGCTGCTCTAGCTTGTTTGGCAGCCTCATGGTCATACTTGACCTTCCAGAAGTCGCTATTTGCCTATGAATAAGGATAAAGGTTATGAGTAAAGGTAAGGTATAACACAATAAAGATAACTATGGAGGATAATAACTCACTGGAGGGGCGGGTTCTTCTTGCGGAAAGGAAGTAAGCCAAAGGCATTACTAGTCACCGTGCCCTCTTTCAGCAAAGACTGGGTTGTAGCTTCCACCACATCATCTGGTAAGTCGTCAGGGCTATGACGCAGTAGGTCATCCTTTTCGCCTAAGTAAGTACACATTAAGCCGGGGCGGCGGCTTAACGGAATCACTCGCCAAGCAACCCAGACTCGGACCAGGTCGATGCCATCTAAACCATTCCCCAAAAGAGCTTTGATTTTCTTAATAGTGGGGGTGAGTGACAGACGCTCAATAGCAGTCAACTTGTCCGGCAGCGGGTGGTTGGATTCAATGCGCAAGGCGCGGAAGCCGGGCAGCGGGTTTTCACCAGCCGGAGAAGTGTCCTGGCAGTAGAACCACGCTTGGTTCCAATCCTTTGGATGACTCGGCAGTTCAGCATAAGGGAAAAGGCAGTCTCTCCGTTGCTGAATCGAGATGCCACCAAGTTCTAGACTGGGTCCGTTGGCGCGCTCATTCTGCCGGTTCAAATAGAACAACTCCCTGAACAAAAGTAGGCCGGGTTCTTCTCCAAGGTAGACCTCACAGAAAACATGGAAGTTGCAGATATTTGACACGGAATTGGGCCCGATGTCTTGAGGTCTTAAGTCAAAGAAATGCAGAACGTCTCTAAAGAATTTTGAACCGGGAGGAGAAAATCCCCGGCTCATGTGATCGGTAAAAATCATCACCTCCCCTTCCTTGGGTTGAGGTTTCTCTTCAGACGGTTCAGGAGCACGATGAGACATGACATCCTTCTTGGGCAAATGGCCAGACTTTACAAACTCGGACAGTTTGTTCTCTGTAACAATGGATGGGACCCAGTTGCAGGTAACCGGAGGTTTAACAGCTTTGGGTGCCATTGGGTAAATTGAAGCCTACAACAAGATAAAGGAAATTTTTCTGGTTTATTATAACCCGGAGAATAAACATTATTGGGTTATTTAAGATGGCGGCTTAAGAAGGGGCCTAATGACATGCAGGTAACTATGTGATAATGTTTAACAGCTGCAGGTATTAAAGATGATTAAGGTTTTCTTAAGTCGCCAGAGGCAAGCGGTGCTGACAGCCGGTATTATCTTAAACCGGCTATGCGGACTACTATGGCTAAAACAGAGTCAACAGACGTAGTTTTTTGGCTAAGTGTGGAACAAACAAGTTTCACAAGTTGCCATCATTATTTTGGATCAAACGAGGCTCTGGAAAGGAACATATTTCTAGATCTAAAACAGTACAGAGAAGTTCATATACTCGCGGAAGGCTTCCAAAACAAGGGAACTGAGATCTGTTCTCATACAGGATAAGCACAAACATTTTCTCCAGCAGTTCTAAGTTGTTTTTATAATCTAAACAAGGCATTGGAGGTGAGAGCTAATGGAGGTTTGCGTGGGGCGGCGATGAACGACGACGAACTCAAGACGGTTTCAATGCAGATCTGAGAAGGGGGAAAAGAGGAACTCACAGATGCGGAAGAACTGCGGAGGGTCGCCGTCATTTTCTGGTCAAGTTCAGGGTGATGCAGCGGCCCGAGTCGATGAAGACGAGGGGGTCGACGGCGGCGGCGGCGGAGCTTGAGTAGCAAAGAAGGAGGTGCGAGGAGGAAGATGACTGAAGGAAATGAAAAAGACCTAGGTCGCATCTATTTATAAGGAGCGGCCGACCAAGACGGCGCGAGAAACGAGGAGACGGAATATCATTTTACAACAACCCCGATGCCTCGATTTTCGGGATGGTCAGTAAAGGCAAAGATCTGTTGGAGGATATGACGGAATAAAATATGAGTTTTACTGAAGATGACATCATGGAGATTTAACCCGGATCCAGATGATGACGTCACGGCGTGTCGGGGAGAAACTGATCCACCAACACCTATGGGGACCGGGCCCCTTTCGGTTCGGTGGGAGGCGGAGAGCGCACAAAGAGCGGATCAAGGCAGTACACGCGAGCAGTTTTTACCCAGCTTCGGGCCGCACGGATGCGTAAAACCCTACTGCTGCTTGTTTGTGTGTATTGAATTCTTGCTCAGGAGTGATGGACGCTGCCAGACCGAGCGTGAGAGTGTTCCTGATGTTTCGAATGGGTCGAACCCCTTCTACGTTGCGCTTGGGCCTCCTTTTATACTTTCAAGGGGTCACCGACAGGTGGCAACGTAGACTAGAAGGGTAAAAATGGAAAAGGATGCGGTAGGTGCAGCTACCGCTACTGTGGACACAGTGCACCCTACCTAACTCTGACGGCAGGGGACAAGGTCATTGAATGCCCGTCTGAGTTGCCTAAACAGTGCAAAAAGTGACCGTTAGGAGCACCACCGTTTGCCACGATGGCCTTCTCTTCATCTCCGCTTGCCACCGCATATCCCTGGCTGCACAGGCTCCCGCCACGCGCCCCTGAGGAAGCCTCATGGCGACACGCGGGTGGGTGCGCTGGAGCGTGGGTACAGAGTGGCGGCGGGCCCCCGGCGAGTACCTTGTCGGGGTCGTCGTCTTGTCGAGTCCAGAAGCTTGTCGCTCACTGGACCTTGCCGTGACATGCAGTGCATCGCGGCAAGTTTCTTGAAGTGCCGTGGTTGGCCTTCCCGGCAAGCTCCTCTTGCCGGGGCCTTGTCTCTTCCCGGCAAGATCCTCTTGCCGGGGCCAGGGTTGGCCTTCCCGGCAAGCTCCTCTTGGCGGGGCCTTGGTTTGAGTACTTTGTTCTTGAATGGTCTTCAAGGGAACCACGGGGGGTCTTGGCGGTCACCCGGCAAGCCTTGCCGCGGGATGCTGCCACCGCCCGTGCACAAGTTCGGGGTACTAGGGTACCCCTACTCTAGTACACCGACAGGAGCCCCCGGGCCTGGGCCAGACACGTTGCCGAGCGCTATTGGGCCAGGCCCAAAACAATGCACGGGCACGCGCGGCCTAGGTCACGCCGCACATCTCCCCGCTCCCACCGCGCATGCCCAGAACGGCACACGTCAAACGCGGCGTCGTGGGTGACGTGGGCGGCGTGCGCGGGGCTAAGCCCCTCGAGCATGCGTCACGCCACGATGATGGGGACGGTTCACGCCCTCCTCCCTAAACGGAGGTAGGCGTGGGGGCGTGGTGCATTTACTGGACGGGGCCGGTGCGCGATTTTCGGGACATCCACTTCCCGCGATCACGAGGCGGAGCGAGGCCGCCTCATCCGTCGCCTTGGTTCTGCATCCCCGCCACGCGGCTCCCATGCGCTTGGGGTCGCGGACGGTGGAAGTGGGAAACTGGGCCATCGCGAGCAGAGGCAGCGGGTTGGCCCCAACTCCCTGCTCTTCCCGTGCCTTGATTCACTGAGCGGGGCGGCCGAGCCCCCACCTCGCTCCTTTATAAAGAGCGGGAGGGGAGCACAGAAACCCGCGCTCTCTCATCTCCTCCTTTCTTCAGCTTCTGCTCCCCTTTCTCTCATTCGCCATGGAGAAAGGGAACCCAGGCCCTTCATCGGTGGCGGCGAGGGTCGCCGCCAGACAGCGCACCTCTCCCTCTCCCGCGCCCGTGGTGGCAGAGCCAGCCATAAGGGGAAGAGGGAGGGGGCGAGGTCGCGGACGAGGTCGAGGACGAGGTCGAGGCGCTCGGGGAAGAGGCGGGCGGGGCAGCGCGCCAGCTTTGCCTCCGCCGGCGGCTCCTCCCCCCACGGCGGTCCATATAGGGGACGACCCTTGCGAGTTCTTCGTCAAGATGCGCCGGGCGCCTCGTTGTCGCCTCCGGCTTCCAGCTCCGTTTGCGAGCGCGATGGAGTTGGACCCGCCCGAGACACTGAGACTGCACATGAGGGGCTGTGGGATCAGCGGCACGCGAGTCCGCGTTGTATCCCCAGCCCCTAATGTGATGTATCTTGATCGAGGATGGAAGACGTTCGCCCGTATCCACAGCCTAATGGAGGGGTTTGTCCTCCATTTTAAGTTGATGGAGGGCGATCTCCTCTCCGTCAAGGTCTTCGGGTGTTTCGGCACTCGGGCGAAGTGTTGCGTGGACAGCTCCTCCGATAGCGAAGGCTCCTCCTCGAGCGACAGTGACGAGGAGGAGAGCGACAGCGACGATGAGGGTAGCGGGCGGCGGGATGGCGGATCCGACTAGGCGTCGGGCGCCGCTTCGCGCTGCACCGGCGACCCCATCATCCGTGTCGCCGGCTCCTTGAACTCCCCGGGGTCGTCTCCTTGGGCAGCTGGCGTAGGGAGGCTGCGGAAGGGGAAGAGGGCTGGCGACAAGGCCATCAGGTCGGAGTACGAGGGCGTGGTGCCCTCGACAGCGTGCTGACGTCCTGCCGCCCCGTCTTCGAGCCCCGCTTCCAGCGCCGCCATCGCCGTCCAGCCTTCGGACGGCCCCCGGGATGTCCTCTTGGTGTCTTCTGGCACCCGTAGCTAGCTTAGGCGCTCCTTTTGCCCTTTTTGCCTCCTTGACCTGCCTCCTGAAGAGAGGAACAAGAAAGGGATTACGGGCATCTTATCTTTTTAATTTCTAAGCCTTCGGGCCTTAGCTGTATCTAAAACTTGTAATCCTCTCTTTCATGTTTTTCATCCTCTATGGACTGTACCTGAGTGGGATGTTTTTTAATGAAAAGGGGATGCTTGCCGGGTTATTTGTCTCGCGGGTTGAGCCCACGCCAAGGAGCAAATCCTTGGTATCCCTCGGACAGACATTTCATCTCCCGGCAACAGGCCCTGTTGCCTTCCCACGTCGCTCGACCTTTCTCACGCCTTTGACGGAGGCGGGAACGAGGTGGGTGCGGTCTCCTCGTTTCATCGCTTTGCCGCCGTGACTACGACCAAACTTGGCCCCGGGAACGAGCCCCAGGGCCTAGAGTTGAGGGAGCACGGCAGTTTTCGGGAAGAAACGCGGTTTCGCATTCCCCAGTCCATAAGAGGATGCATGATGAGGGATGAAGGACTTATCTGATATTGCAGCCCCCGGCAACTCTGGTTTGCCGTGGACGATTCTTGGCACTCGCAGCCCCCAGCGATACTGGCTTGCCGGGGCCCAGGTGCCGGCGCTGCCAGTCATGTCATGGGAACACTTTATTACAGGCGCGACAAGTTATTTTTGTAATATAACTCTATCTTAGGCAAAAAATTGATGTGTTACTTCCTTTACTCGACTCTTGGCTTTGTATGGTTCTGCCCTACGCTTTCTAGGGAAACTTGCCGGTGCAGGCACCCTTGCCGCGAGCGCCGAGTGCGGAACTTCAGCAGCCTGCTGGCGGGGTCGCTACCGACAAGCAACCTTGTCGCAACTAGTTGCAGCTCACTTAAGTTGTTGAGCGGACTCGAAACAAAGTAAGGGCGCAGCTAGCTATGAGTTGGTTCCTCCGCGCACAGGTTTTCCATACAAAGCACGGTCGTTCAAGGAAAATAACTCAAAAACTTAAAAAACTGATTGCTCAAACTTTAGCAACTTAGCTTTTCTGTCGTCTGCTTCCCGGCAAGGAGAGACTTTCTTGAACGGCCTAGTCCACACCATTATCTTCTACTTCCCCCCGGTAAACCTTGTGGGCGAGGGAACCTTCCTTCTTTTGAGAAAGAAACAGAGAAATAAAGTAATGATATGGAGCCTTGGGCTCGTTATCACTTACCGGGGTTTGGTGCTGCACAAAGTGTCAGATAACATATGCGAAAAAGGATTATAGCATAAAAAAAACTGACAAGATGTGCGGGGCACATGAACTTTACTGGTGCACGGGGTCTGCGCCCGGCTTTGTACAAAGGATTATATGCAACAGCGGCAAGACTTGTAAAAAAGGTGGTTGCCGGAAAAGCTTCCGGCAACCGCGCCCTATGGGTAAAACTTACGAAGATGTTCAATGTTCCAGGAGTTGCTCACCGGAATGCCATCTTCGGTCTCAAGGCGGACAGCGCCGGGCCTAGTGACTCGTTTCACCCGATAAGGGCCTTCCCACTTCAGCGTCAACTTGTTGGAATTCTTGGAGGACTGAACACGCCGAAGAACAAGGTCGCCTTCCTCGAGACTCCTGGCATTGACTCTGCGGCTATGGTAGCGGCGCAGAGCTTGCTGGTAGCAACCAGCTCGCACAGCAGCCTGGAGACGGTCTTCCTCAAGGAGCAGCGCGTCATCTTGCCGCAGCTGCTCTTGCTCGAGCTCATCATAAGCGAGCACTCGAGGTGACCCGTAAACGAGTTCCGTGGGGAGAACTGCCTCTGCTCCATAGACTAGAGCGAAGGGTGTCTGGCCAGTGGCTCGATTTGGCGTCGTCCTGATCGACCAAAGAACCACCGGCAGCTCCTCGATCCAGTTTCTTCCGCACTTGTGCAGCCTGTCGAAAGTTCTGGTCTTGAGGCCTCGCAGCACTTCAGCATTTGCCCTCTCCGCTTGACCGTTGCTTCTCGGATGAGCAACAGAATCGAAGCAGACCTTGGCGCCAAGATCTTGGACGTACTGCATGAAGGTGCGGCTCGTAAATTGCGTGCCGTTGTCGGTGATGATCCTGTTAGGGATCCCGAAACAGCAAACAATCGACCTGAAGAACTTGACTGCTGACTGTGCTGTCACCTTCCTCACTGGTTCCACTTCCGGCCACTTTGTGAACTTGTCGATGGCGACGTACAAGAACTCAAAGCCCCCGACAGCTCGGGGAAAGGGGCCGATGATGTCGAGCCCCCAGACCAAAAATGGCCAGGATAAAGGGATCGTCTGGAGAGCTTGAGCTGGCTGGTGTATCTGTTTGGAATGGAACTGGCACGCTTCACACTTGGTTACTTGTGCAGTTGCATCCTGGAGGGCTGTCGGCCAGAAGAAACCTTGTCGGAATGCTTTGCCGGCAAGTGCTCTTGCGCCAATGTGGTGACCACATATGCCTCCATGTATCTCTGCCAACAGCTGTTGTCCATCTTCCCGGTGAATGCACTTCAATTTCACACTGTTGAGTCTTATTCTATACAGTGTGTTGTCGACAAACTTTTACATACTTGACTGCCGGGCTACTCTTTCCGCTTCTTCTTGCTCTTCGGGAAGCTCTCCTGTCTGAAGGAAACGGACGATCTGCTACGCCCATGCTGGAGCTTGCGGCTCGACAACAAGGGCTAAAGGCATATCTGTTGCTGTGGGAACATCCGCTTCTATGGCAAGAACCTGCGGTTCGGCCGGACCGTGATATTCCCCGGCAAGCTTGCCGGAGCAAAACTTGTCGGGAGCGTCTGCTTCAACGGAACAAACCAAGAGGTTCGTCAGAGCAGACTACTCCTCAGCACTCTTGGTGTCGATCTTGGGGACCTTCTTAGCGCTGGTCGCGACGATCTCGTGGGTCCGACGACGCGGTGGAGCCGCTGTCGGGGTGGACCCGGCGAGTCGGTGATTTTGGCCCTCGTAGTGGAGAGTGCATGGAAGTCGCACCTCCCCCGGTCTTGTTGCCATCGGCTCGCGTCAGGCTGTCCTGCCGCGGCAGCGAGGTGCTTGGTTGCCGCGCAGTGTCGCCGTTGGCGAAGCCGATGAGGCTCTGGATAGTGGCCCTCCATTCGTCGGTCTTGTCCGCCATCGGAGGATAGTCTAGGAGCAGTTGAGCTCGCGCCAAGGCTTCTGCTGGAGTGGCGAGCGGCGGAGGTGAACGGTGCGAGGAGTGGGGCGTGCTCGGACTCCTAACCACGTTAGAAGGAGCAGTGCCCCGTCCAGGCGACCGTACTTCGCTCGAGCCAGCATGTTGACATGCATGTTGGTCTTGAGCGCCACGAGAACCACCGGCTTGATCTTGGCCCAGCGGACGTATGGCGCTGCGAACGCCCTGACGCTGCTGGTCCCGCGCCTCCTGAGAGGGGTGCGGCGCGCGCATGGACGCCGAGGTCTGTGCCGCCTTGTCCTTCGACTTGGCCGCACTGAGGGCTCCCTCGTCGACGCCCATTCTTCCGCCGGCGTCCACTCCACCACCCGTTTGCTCCGGAGGCAGTGAAAGCGACGCAGACGGAACAGCTGCCTCCGAATCCTTCTTCTTCGGTGGCATGTCGATGAAGACGATGAAGATTTAGCTCGCGTGCACGCCGGATCGGGTTCGCGCAATCTCGACGCCCCCCTACCTGGCGAGCCAAAGATGTCGGGGAGAAACTGATCCACCAACACCTATGGGGACCGGGCCCCTTTCGGTTCGGTGGGAGGCGGAGAGCGCACAAAGAGCGGATCAAGGCAGTACACGCGAGCAGTTTTTACCCAGCTTCGGGCCGCACGGATGCGTAAAACCCTACTGCTGCTTGTTTGTGTGTATTGAATTCTTGCTCAGGAGCAATGGACGCTGCCAGACCGAGCGTGAGAGTGTTCCTGATGTTTCGAATGGGTCGAACCCCTTCTACGTTGCGCTTGGGCCTCCTTTTGTACTTTCAAGGGGTCACCGACAGGTGGCAACGTAGACTAGAAGGGTAAAAATGGAAAAGGATGCGGTAGGTGCAGCTACCGCTACTGTGGACACAGTGCACCCTACCTAACTCTGACGGCAGGGGACAAGGTCATTCTATGCCCGTCTGAGTTGCCTAAACAGTGCAAAAAGTGACCGTTAGGAGCGCCACCGTTTGCCACGATGGCCTTCTCTTCATCTCTGCTTGCCACCGCATATCCCTGGCTGCACAGGCTCCCGCCACGCGCCCCTGAGGAAGCCTCATGGCGACACGCGGGTGGGTGCGCTGGAGCGTGGGTACAAAGTGGCGGCGGGCCCCCGGCGAGTACCTTGTCGGGGTCGTCGTCTTGTCGAGTCCAGAAGCTTGTCGCTCACTGGACCTTGCCGTGACATGCAGTGCATCGCGGCAAGTTTCTTGAAGTGCCGTGGTTGGCCTTCCCGGCAAGCTCCTCTTGCCGGGGCCTTGTCTCTTCCCGGCAAGATCCTCTTGCCGGGACCAGGGTTGGCCTTCCCGGCAAGCTCCTCTTGCCGGGGCCTTGGTTTGAGTACTTTGTTCTTGAATGGTCTTCAAGGGAACCACGGGGGGTCTTGGCGGTCACCCGGCAAGCCTTGCCGCGGGATGCTGCGACCGCCCGTGCACAAGTTCGGGGTACTAGGGTACCCCTACTCTAGTACACCGACACGGTGGGTTAAAGTTTCCACACAAAACAGAAGACTGAAGGCCAGTTCATAAGGTTTTTAAAGATTGACATGAACCGGTTCAAATCAATCTGGGGCCTAATGTTGGGGATATAACTATTTATGTAAGCCGCCCAGGAGGGGCCGGGTTACGTAAAGAGAAGCCCATCTGAAGCCCAAGACCAAGACGTGAAGATGGCGGTTCAGTAAAGGGTCTAAAGGCCCACAGGCAATTTATGGCCCATGGTGATAAACCGCCATGAGGGCGTGACTTGTATTGTAAGGTAGAAGTAACTAGTCACCGAGCCGGACACTGTTTATGAGCCGGCCGGGACTCTGTAAGCCGTAGGGCGTCGACCGTGTATATAAGGGGACGACCCGCTGGCGGTTTAGGGTAAGAAACAACAAATCGAGAACCGGGCATAGCGTATCTCGCTCCCTGGTCATCGAAACCTCAAGCAATTCTAACCCAACTAGATGTAGGCCTTCCTTCACCGTAAGGGGCTGAACTAGTATAAACCTCGCGTGTCCTTTGTCCCAATTAACCCCTTCAAGCTTCCTAGCTGCGATAGCTTCATGATTAAGTCCTTGCAAGAGGACATCTGCCATGACAATTCCACGACAGATATGATCAACACCAAAAGCTTGAATTGGTTCCACTGGAGAAGAAAAAAATGGAGAATGATGAACGAGTAGAGCCTCTTCAAGAAAACCACAGGGTAAGAACTTTGATTGAAGAGAATGGAAAGACTTCACATTCATAAAATGGATAACAAATTAAGAAAACTGAGTCCTTGTAGAAACAAGGGTCGGTGGGAAGAAAAACAAAGGCAACTTGGAACGGATGAAGCAAACACTGTTGACAAAAAAACTGAGATTGGATCTTGCAAACGTTGAAATGATCGGATCCACTTGAAGAGAAACATGCCGGTTGAAAAGGATTGACATGATAATCTCGATTATCATGAAGGATTGGTATTCACATCAGAGTATGAGAACACCGTTTAGGAAAGGTAAGGAATCAACATTTGACTTCGAAGCAACTTGAATACCACAACTCAAACAAAACAAAGGATTGGCTTGCAGAATAAGCCGGAACAAACATATGATAGAGATTTCGTCCGAAGTTTTCGTGGTGGGGCCTACACGGGCTCGATCGTACAGCACCATCATGTACAAGGCAGTGCACATGACATACGAAGTATCCCCGAGTCAGCATAGCCAAGGACTCTTTAAGACACAAGGAGACCACTGTAAAACCAACCGTGGATAGGCGGACCACTAGACGTCGAACCCCAATTTCATATCATACATCTGTCTGAAAGATATCCTAACAGCTACTTGAATTCCCACTTATAAACTCCCAAAACTTTACGGTTATGCAATTAGGTGTTGGGGATACAGGGGAAGCATACTATCTCACCCAATGTCACACCCTAGCTAGTTCAAGCATTAGAGTGTGCATCATGTTTAAATTCCCCTTAAATTTGAAATGGGGAAGATAGAACCCCCAGCACCCCCTAGAACAACTAGGGTATACTAAAAACGTTTTCAATGAACCTGAAATGCCCTTCTAAAAAGCCCACCCTTTTTGTTTTAGGTTAAAACCTTTGACAAAAATGGTGCACATTTTTCTAGGACATCTTAGGTCATTGGATTAATCCTTATTGTATTTGCATTTGGGCATTTAAATGCTATAAAATATTTTAAAAGCTCAAATAATCATAAACTAAAATGTTTGCTGTTGGATATATTCTAAGTAGTAGCCATGATTAATTTTATGATTTATGGAAATGCCCTGGCATTTTTAATAAAGCCCTGAAGCTACAGAAATAATAGAATAAATAAGAAAAATAGAAAAAAAGAGAGAGAAACTTACCTGGCGCAGCCCAGCTAACTCACCAGCCGGCCCACCTGGCGGTCCAGCACTATGCTGGCCCGCGCCAACCAGCTGCTTCTTCCCCGCCAGGCAGGCAGGGAGGTGACGCTGGCGTGCCCGAGCTCGCCACGGCGTCACCTATTTGCCGCCCGCGCCCTGGACGCCTCCACGTCGCACCCCGAAGCCCCTGGACACGCCATTCCCCCTATCTCTCTCACTTCGCTGTTTCCCACCATGGCCGACACCCCTGTCACCGCACCGTCGTCATAGCCGTGCCCTCCGTCGTCCTCGCGCCGCGTCATCGTCTCCACGAGCGCCGCCGTCATCGATTACATCGAGTGGGTCGAGCCCTGAGGGCTCGCTCGCCCCGGAGACGCTGCACCGAGCTCGCCCTCAACTCCGGCCACCGGAGATCCCTTTCGCCGCCCCCGCCGCATCAGCTCATCCCCGACCTCTCCGACTGCCTCGACGAGACCCCCGTGAGCTCGGCCACCTCCCCACCCTCTTTATTCTGTCTCTCGAGCCCCATAGCGACTGCATGTAGATCACCCACACGCACCGCCACGGAGCTCGTCGCCGACGAGGCTCCGGCCACCCAATGGCCACGCCACCCTGTCCACTAGTCCTACCGCACCTCCAGGAGCTCACGCACCAAACCTCGCACCTCCCTGTGCCCCCTAGCGACTAGTTCATCCTCACCCGAGCTCCGGTTGCCGCCAAACTCGTCGCCGGCGACATTTCCGGCCACCCCAGCTCCACCCACTACCACCACTCGATGTGTCTTCCTCCCCGCATCACGTAGATAGTCTTCGTCGTCCTTTTGGTCGCCGGAGTGCAAATCCCGCACTGCTCCGCCGCGTTTGGCCTCGCCGGCGGTTAGACGCCGGCGAGTTGACTCTGTTTGACCCCCGTGTGGGCCCAGGTTGACCCCCTGAGTCTATGACAGGTGGGGCCGACCTCCTAATTAGTTTAGGATTAGTTTTAACTAATTTTAATTAGTTTAGTCACTGACATGTGGGCCCAGGCCCCACTGACAGCTAATTAGTGTTAATTTAATTCTGTTAATTAGTTGAGTCACTGACAGACAGGGCCCACCAGTCAGGTTTGACCTGGCCGACCTAGTTGACCCGCTCACGTCACACCTATGTCATGCTGATGCATTAATTCAATTACTGGATTTATTCTTTAATAGGAAATTCCAGAAAAAAGCCAAAATTCTAAAAATTATAGAAAATCAAGGATAGATCCAAATGCAAAGATTTATATATGAAAAATGATCAGAAAAATTCAATCTATCCATCTATAATGGTTTCATGCATGACAAAACAAGTTAACCTTGCTTTTTAAGCAGAATAAGATAATGCACTAATAAGGCTAAGATAAATGAACTATCATTTGATTCTTTGATTCAAATGGGTTCATTCCTTTCTATTTTAACTTGCATTAGGCCAGGACACATTCATTTTTCCATGTCATAGCATGCATCACATTGTTGCATATTGTCATGTGTTGATTATGTTCGCTGTGTTTTTCGTGGTAGGTTCTGCCTCCGAGGATAACCCCGAGTAGCTGTCTGAAGGGCAGTGTCCTACTACCACTACAACAGGCAAGCAACCTATTGATCATTTTGATACAACCCATGTTCTCGCTTCTGCTCTTGTTTACTGCATTAAGACAACGCGATTCAAACTACTGTGTGCTACGGTAGTTGAACCCTTATCCTCTGCATGACCTATCATTGCCACAGTAACTAGATGAAACCCACTAGCATGTGTAGGAGTTGATTGAGCCATGTATGTGATTCCTAACTTGCTATGCCTGCTATGCTTAGAGTTGTGTCAGGTCTGGTTCATCTGGGTGATGGGATAGAGTGAAATGATTATGTTGGTAATGTGAGGGATGTGTTGAACATGTTTTGGTAAAGGTATCGATGAGAGGCCATGTAGGAGTACATGGTGGGTTGTTTCATTGAGGCCGTCCCTAAGAACTGAGATCTGTATGTGTGATTTTAAGAATCAGCTACTACCATGCATTGGGATCCTTAATTGACCCTCTCGGCTTCTTAATCACCCTAGTACTCTATCCAGGAGTTGCAAATAGTTTCTGGTGTTTGTCGGTTATGTGTTGGCGGCCGTGCGTAGCGCTGACCCTAGGGGTGGGCTATGTTGTGGTAGATACACCGTGGCCGGGTATGCCGGGCGCCCGTTTGGCTTCTCGGGACCTTGTTCACATCGTTCGGGGCCGTATGTGGAAACCTCAGCCGGACTCCCTGCGGATGGAACCTGGATAGGCGATGAACCTAGGCTAGATACTTGAGTGTTTAGGTAGGCCGTGGCCGACACCCTCGTTGGGCTTCCGCTTGAAGGTTGCTGAGTACATGTCGTGTAAACGGCGGTAAGTGGTGAAAGTGTGTATGAAGAAGTACACCCCTGAAGGGTATAAACCTATTTGAATAGCCGCGTCCGCGGTAAAGGACTACTTGGTTGCCTATACAGTTTATAGACAAGTTAATGGTTACTACTAAAAGACTCAAGATAAGTGTGAGTACCGAGGATGGCCCTCTCGTAGGATGACGAGGGAGGATCCTCGGTGGAGTATTGTGTTGGTGAGTAGTGGACTCGTGTGCGAAAACTATTTTACTAGTGGAGTTCCGTAGGATAGCTTAGCCAAGAGTCAAAGATGGCTTGGTGCAATATCCCCACCACCATCTTGAGAATGAGCATGTATAGTAGGTTCTGTTGTAAGACTTGCTGAGTACCTTTGTACTCATGTTTGCTTAATTATTGTTTTCAGACAACAACACCGCCCCCTCCGATGGGTTCTACGTAGACCTTGATGTCGACGAGTGACTAACCACCCAGGTGGTGATCCTGGCCATGGAGGGGCCTATGTAGATAGACAGGCTTCGGAAGCCTTCTTGCTTTCTAGTGTCTGTACTCAAACTATTTACTTCTGCTTTTGCTTGTATGCTTGTATGACTTGAGTGTCGGGTCATGTGACCCCTACCTATATGAACTTGTTATGTGTGGCTCTCTGGAGCCTTTAAATAAAGTACTTGAGTTGTAGAGTTTTGTTGTGATGCCATGTTGTATGTACTCATATCGGGCATATTGTGTGTATGATTGAAATGCTTGGTATGAGTGGGATCCAACAATCTAGTTGTTTATCCTTGGCAGCCTTTCTTATGGGGAAATGTAGTCTAGTGTTCCTCGAGCCATAGTAGTCCGCTACAGCCCGGTTCACTAGAGTCCTGCTAGCCCAGCACTACTGCTCAGGACACTTGACTGGCCGCCATGTGTTTCACTTCGTTCCTATGTCTGTCCCTTCGGGGAAATGTCACGCGGTGACATCCGGAGTCCTGCCTAGCCTGCTACAGCCCGGGTTCCCCAGAGTCCTGTTAGCCCAGTGCTACAGCCCGGATTAACTCGTTGATGACCGACATGCTCGATGTGATTCATGTATGCCTGTCTCCATAGGTCTGTGCCGCTTTGGGTTCACGACTAGCCATGTCGGCCCGGGTTCTCTGTCATATGGATGCTAGCGACACTATCATATACGTGAGCCAAAAGGCGCAAACGTTCCCGGGCCATGGTAAGGAGACAACCGTGGGATACAGTGCATGAGGCCGCAATGTGATATGAGGTGTTACCGACTAGATCGATGTGACTTGGAATCAGGGTCCTGACAGCGTTGGTATCAGAGCCGGACCGCCTGTAGGTTTGTTGAGCCAAACTGGTCGATGTCGAGTCTAGAAATGCTTTAGTTATATCTAGGGTAATTGATTGTGGGAGGGAACGTAAGGATCTTTTACTCCTTTACCTTATGCCCTCTGATCCGAGTCATTCTCTTCTCATTCAACGTGGGTTAAGGACTAGGCTCTCTCCTTCTATCAGGTTCACGTGTTACTAATCCGTAGTAGCTTATAGGATTGTTGTTGCAAGCCTCGGTACAGTTTCTACTACTTTTAGTATGTTGCCAGTTGAATCAGAACCTTGATATGATGTTGTCGAGTGGTATTGCAAACTGTTGTGGATGTCTCAAATCTCTTTCTGAGCATTTACAGCTGTTATGCTGGCCAATTTTCCCTAGAAATTATAATGTCTTTGCATTGTGGTTGTGCTTTCAGATGGCCGCTCGTGCTCAAAACCAAGTGGTTCACCTGACCCGGTGCCTTGATGTGCCCGGTCATACTGCTATGTTAGTCCGGGTAATGATCGAGACGGGTTACCGTTGGTATCCCGAATACACTGTCGAAGAGCAGTTCTGAGACTTTAATCAAAGCCAATATTTCTGCACCGTTAGGATATTTCCTTCTTATCCTGGATCTACCGAGCCCCTCCACTGTTCCTAAGGACTCGGGGTTACTGTTGAGATGGATGTGCAGGATGCTGCCTATTCCATGATGACCATCATGTGAGTCCGGACTGGCCTGCTTCGGAACACCGACTTCCGTTACATGCCAGCTTCACTTCCGGGAGCGCAAGGGTATCTTCAGGCTATCAATGCTGACTCCACTCAGGAGGACTCATTAACTCATACCACTGCCGAGATGCTCGAGGATAAGGACCGAGAGAATCGGGCCTTGAGGCTGGAGCTTTTCAACACCCGTGCTGATCATTGGGCCACATTGACTCGGTTTGCACCTGCGGTGCAAGCTGGATGTATGGATAGAAGGGATCTGTATCCTATGAGATCTGCTCTGCCGGACATGGTGGATTGGCGTGATGTGGGAGGCATCACCCCTCCCCGTGGTCCCCGCAGGCCACCGTTTGTTGGTCCAAGACCTCATCCTAGCCCCTTTGGTCCACAAGCTACTCAGTACCGTCTATTCCCGGATGATCACGTTGAACTTCCAGGCTATGGAGGTGACTTCTATGAGGACTACTACGGAGCTGTCTGAGTTAGTAGTAGTATCACTACTATTGTAGTAGTTGTATCTCCACTGTCCTGCATGACTTGTGGAATATGACTTAGTGTGTAATCAATTCCGGAGGTGTAGACAAATAATGTATAGGAGCTTGGAATGCCTCCGATGAGATGTAACGTCTTTCATCATAGTTGTACTGTAGCCTAGGCTTGTACTAAACTTTGTATGGTGTGTATGACCGTTGGTATATATATGGCAGTTCTATATTACCATGACATACGGATGAACATCTCTACATTCCGTGTTATCCATTACATTCTGCACTTCATTGCTAAGTTTGTGCCATCATTATCTAAATTGTTGTCTTGTTTTCTCCTAGGATGGTCAACACCCGCAGTAACCCTGCTGCCCCGGAGCAGGGGGAAGCCAGTGCAGCTAGGGGTGAAAATCTACCTCACCCGCCTTCTCTGGCCGAAGTGATGCTGGAGGTGGAAAGAAACAAGCGTGAGACTAGCCGCTTACTGGAGCGGATTGAGCAGAACACTGCACGCCATCCACGAAATTACTTGGTGTCAATCAATGAATTTATCAAGCTGTACCCACCAAAGTTTAACCATTCCGTCGAGCCCCTCGACGCGGATGACTGGCTTCGCAGCATCACCTGCAAGCTACGTTCTGCCAACGTAGCCGAAGCTGATAAGGTTACTTACGCTGCCTACCATCCCGAAGGCCCTGCTAGCCTCTGGTGGGAAGATTTTGAAGCTATGCGCCCAGTCGGCCAAATCACGACTTGGGTTGAATTCAGTGAGGCTTTCCGTGAGCATCACATTCGGGAAGGTCTCATAGATCACAAGAGGGAGGAGTTCTGCAATTTCACCCAAGGAAGACTGACTGTGGATGCATATAGTCACGAATTTGGGAATCTGGCACGTTATGCTCCTGAAGAGGTATCTACCGACGCTAAGAAGCAGGCAAGGTTCCGCAAGGGACTTAGCCCTGAGCTTCGCCACGATCTTCGTTTGCACGAGTGCACATCCTTTCAGAAGTTGGTCAATAAAGCCATCAGCGCTGAGACAGGCCAGACTGATTATGACGCTTCATGCAAGCACTCCCGTGATTTTGGCTCTTCATCTGGCTCTGGAGCTCAGAAGCGCCGGGTGTGGATCCCAAGCACGGCACTGCCACCTAGGTTCATTCCGAGGCCATCCTTTGAGGCGCCTCGTCCCAACCAGCAGTTTGCACCGCCCAAGCCCTATGGTGGCCCCGCTGCTAATGCTGCTCCACGCCCCAATGTGGTGACGTGTTTCAAGTGTGGAGAGCCAGGTCACTATAGCCGAGAGTGTCCCCAGAACAACAACCCCAATCAATCTGGAAAGTCCGTTGGCCGTGGTAAGCCAGCAGGAAAGACATTCTACGCCAAGCGAGTCACTACTACACGTGGCCATGTCAACCATGTTTCAGCCGAGGGGGCTCATGAGGATCCTAACGTCGTCCTTGGTACGCTCCTTGTTAATTTCCATCCAGCATCTGTTCTTTTCGATATTGGAGCATCTCATTTATTCATATCCGAGAACTATGCTCGATTGCATAACACGACATTCTGTGACATGCCCTCTACCATGCAAATTCAAACCGCTGGCTCTAGATGGCAAACTTCTACAGTAAGCCATGGGAATGAAATTCTAGTTGATAGACTTGTCTTCCTTGCATCCTTAATAGCTCTCAAGTCCTCGGACATAAACATCATCTTGGGTATGGACTGGATGTCAGCTCATTATACTAAGATTGATTGTGCCACTAGAACCATTCAACTTACCCACCCATCGGCCAAGACAGTCAATGTCTTAACTCGAGTGGCCAAGCGCCAGGTTTACTCCCTAAACGCCAACCCCCTTCCAGACCTTGAAGATGTTCCGGTAGCCCAAGACTTTCCGGATGTCTTTCCAGAAGGACTGCCAGGTGTTCCACCTGACAGGGATGTCGAGTTTGTGATAGACCTTGTTCCAGGAACCGTTCCCATTTCTAGGAGACCCTATAAGATGGCACCCTTAGAACTAGCCGAGCTTAAGAACCAACTTGATGAGTCCTTGAAAAAGGGTTTCATCCGTCCTAGTTCCTCTTCTTGGGCTTGCCCCGTCTTCTTCGTCAAGAAGAATGATGGAATGGATCGAATGGTTGTAGATTACCGACCTATCAACTTGGTCACTATCAAGAACAAGTATCCGCTTCCCAGGATCAACGATCTGTATGATCAGCTCGCTGGATCCTCAGTATTTTCCAAGATGGATTTGAGGTTGGGCTACCATCAAATTAAAATCATAAACGGGGACATTCCCAAAACGGCCTTTGTTACCCGTTATGGCCAATACGAGTACGCCGTTATGTCCTTCGGTTTAACCAATGCCCCAGCCACGTTCTCTCGGTTAATGAACTCGGTCTTCATGGAGTATTTGGATAAATTCGTCATACTTTATCTCGATGACATACTCATCTACTCCAAGAATGAAGACGAACATGCCGAACATCTAAGGCTGGTATTGATGAAACTTCGAGAGCATCGCCTTTATGCCAAATTCTCCAAGTGTGAATTTTGGTTGCCAGAAGTGACCTATCTAGGCCATATAATCTCTGGTAAGGGTATTGCTATCAATCCCGAGCGAGTTCAAGCTGTCCTTGATTGGACTCCGCCTGAGATGGTCAAGCAAGTTCGGAGCTTCCTTGGCTTAGCGAGCTACTGCCGTCGCTTCGTTGAGAATTTCTCCAAGGTTGCTAAACCTCTAACTGAAATCCTCAAGAAAGATAAAAAGTTCGAGTGGACCCCACAGTGCGAGTTCAGCTTTCAGGAACTGAAAAGACGCCTAACATCTGCTCCCGTACTGGTACCACCAGATTTCTCCAAGGACTTTATTATCTATTGCGACGCCTCGCGACAAGGACTAGGTTGCATACTCATGCAAGATCGTCAGGTAATTGCCTATGCTTCACGGCAATTACACCCACATGAGGAAAATTATCCCACACATGATCTAGAGCTTGCAGCTGTCGTCCATGCACTCAAAACTTGGCGACATTACCTCCTCGGTAATCGTTGCGAGATCTTCACCGATCACCAAAGTTTGAAATATATCTTCACCCAACCGGATTTGAATCTTAGGCAAAGAGGTTGGGTCGAGTTGATCTCGGATTATGACTTAGGAATAACTTACACCACGGGCAAAGCCAATGTCATGGCTGATGCACTAAGCCGTAAATCCTATTGTAACAACCTGATGTTACAACAAAGTCAACCACTTCTCCATGAGGAATTTCATAAGCTTAATCTTCACATTGTTCCTCAAGGATTCCTATCCACCCTGGTGGCGAAGCCTAATCTTATGGATCAGATCATAACCGCCCAGCGGTATGATAAGGGCATATCCCGGATTAAGGAAAACATCGCCAGTGGAGTTGCGAAATGTTTTTCCATGGATGAGGGAGGTGTTGTATTCTTCGAGAACCGCTTGGTGGTTCCCAGGAAACGACATCTACGCCAGTTGATTCTTAAGGAAGGTCATGAATCCCCTCTCACCATTCATCCCGGTAGTACTAAAATGTATCAAGACCTACGCCAGAGGTTTTGGTGGACTAGGATGAAGAGAGAAATTGCTCAATACATTGCTAGCTGCGACGTCTGTCGTCGTGTTAAAGCGGAGCATCAACGGCCTGCTGGCACCCTTCAACCTTTGGCTATTCCTGAGTGGAAATGGGATAAAATCAGTATGGATTTCATCACTGGGTTTCCCGGGACCAAGAGAGGAATAATGCCATCTTCGTCGTGATCGACCGTCTTTCCAAAGTAGCCCACTTTCTACCTGTTCGTGAGAGTATCACCGCTAGCTAGCTAGCCGACCTATACATCTCCCAAATAGTGTCTCTTCATGGTGTTCCATTGGAAATTAACTCAGACTGTGGGAGTCTCTTCACCTCTCAATTTTGGGAAAGTTTCCAAAATGTTATGGGAACTCATCTCTCTTTTAGCACCGCCTTCCATCCTCAATCAAGTGGTCAAGTAGAGCGAGTCAATCAAATTCTGGATGATATGCTCCGAGCTTCTGTCATCTCATTCTTAATGGGTTGGGAGAATTGCCTTCCATTCGCGGAGTTTGCTTATAACAATAGTTATCAAGCTAGTTTGGGCAAAGCTCCTTTCGAAGTCCTCTATGGACGAAAATGTCGAACGCCTCTTAACTGGTCAGGAACCGGGGAAAGACAACTCTTTGGCCCGGATATGATTCAGGAAGCAGAAGAGCAGGTTCGCGTTATTCGTGCGAAATTGAAAACAGCCCAATCTCGTTAAAAGAGCCAATATGATCGTAAACATAAGTTCATGACTTTTGAAGTCAGCGAGAAGTCTTACCTTCAGGTTACTCCATTAAAGGGAACCCATCGTTTCGGCATCAAAGCAAATTGGCTCCTCGCTACATCAGACCCTTTCGCATTCTTGCCAAACGAGGAGAAGTTGCCTACCAATTGGAACTACCTTCGCATATTTCCAGCGTTCACGATGTCTTCCGTGTTTCTCAACTCAGGCGTTGCTTCGCGGATCCTATCCGTGGAGTGGACCACGAAACGCTTGATCTACAAGATAACCTCTCATATCGGGAATATCCCGTTCGTATCCTTCATCAAGCCGAGCATACCACTCGACGTCATAATATCAAGTTTCTCAAGGTTCAATGGTCACACCATTCCGTGAAAGAAGCCACCTGGGAAAGGAAGGATTGTCTTCAACTCGAGTACCCCACCTTCTTCCTGGAGGATCCTAAATCTTGGGACGAGATTCTTTTGAGTGGGGGTGAGTTGTCACACCCTAGCTAGTTCAAGCATTAGAGTGTGCATCATGTTTAAATTCCTCTTAAATTTGAAATGGGGAAGACAGAACCCCCAGCACCCCCCTGGAACAACTAGGGTTTACTAAAAACTTTTTCAATGAACCTGAAATGCCCTTCTAAAAAGCCCACCCTTTTTGTTTTAGGTTAAAACCTTTGACAAAAATGGTGCACATTTTTCTAGGACATCTAAGGTCATTGGATTAATCCTTATGGTATTTGCATTTGGGCATTTAAATGCTATAAAATATTTTAAATGCTCAAATAATCATAAACGAAAATGTTTGCTGTTGGATAGATTCTAAGCAGTAGCCATGATTAATTTTATGATTTATGGAAATTCCCTGGCATTTTTAATAAAGCCCTGAAGCTACAAAAATAATAGAATAAATAAGAAAAACAGAAAAAAAGAGAGAGAGAGAGAGAAACTTAGCTGGCGCGGCCCAGCTAACTCACCAGCCGGGCCATGTGGCGGCCCAGAACTGTGCTGGCCCGCGCCAGCCAGCTGCTTCTTCCCCGCCAGGCAGGCAGGGAGGTGACGCCGGCGTGCCCGAGCTCGCCACGGCGTCACCTGCTTGCCGCCCGCGCCCTGCACGCCTGGACGCCTCCATGTTGCACCCCGAAGCCCCTGGACACGCCATTCCCCCTGTCTCTCTCCCTTCGCCGTTCCCCACCATGGCCGGCGCCCCTGTCGCCGCACCGTCGTCATAGTCGTGCCCTCCGTCGTCCTCGCACCGCATCATCGTGTCCATGAGCTCCGCCGTCGTCGATTACATCGAGCGGGTCAAGCCCCGAGCGCTCGCTCGCCCCGGAGACGCTGCACCGAGCTCACCCTCAACTCTGCCCACCGGAGATCCCTTTCGCCACCCCCGCCGCATCAGCTCATCCCCGAGCTCTCCGACTGCCTCGACAAGACCCCCGTGAGCACAGCCACCTCCCCACCCTCTCCGTTCTCTGTCTCGAGCCCCATAGCGACTGCATGTAGATCACCCTCACGCACTGCCGCGGAGCTCGTCGCCGACGAGGCTCCCGCCACCCAATGGCCACGCCTCCCTGTCCACTAGTCCTACCGCACCTCCAGGAACTCAACGCACCAAATCTCGCACCTCCCCATGCCCCCTAGCGACTAGTTCATCCTCACCCGAGCTCCAGCCGCCACCAAACTCGTTGCCGGTGATGTTTCCGGCCACCCTAGCTCCACCCACTGCCACCACTCGACGCGGCTTCCTCCCTGCATCACGTAGATAGTCTTCGCCGTCCTTTTGGTCGCCGGAGTGCAAATCCCGCACTGCTCCGCCGCGTCTGGCCTCGCCGGCGGCTAGACGCCAGCGAGTTGACTCTGTTTGACCCCCGTGTGGGCCCAGGTTGACCCCCCTGAGTCTATGACAGTTGGGGTCGGCCTGCTAATTAGTTTAGGATTAGTTTTGACTAATTTTAATTAGTTTAGTCACTAACATATGGGCCCAGGCCCCACTGACAGCTAATTAGTGTTAATTTAATTCTGTTAATTAGCTGAGTCACTGACAGACAGGGCCCCCCAGTCAGGTTTGACCTGGCCGACCCAGTTGACCCACTGACGTCACACCTATGTCATGCTGACGCATTAATTCAATTACTGGATTTATTCTTTAATAGGAAATTCCAAAAAATAGCCACAACTTCTAAAAATCATAGAAAATCAACTATAGCTCCAAATGTGAAGATTTATATATGAAAAATGATCAGAAAAATTCAATCTATCCATCTGTAATGGTTTCATGCATGACAAAACAAGTTAACCTTGCTGTTTAAGTAGAATAAGATAATGCACTAATAAGGCTAAGATAAATGAACTATCATTTGAATCTTTGATTCAAATGGGTTCATTCCTTTCTGTTTTAGCTTGCATTAGGCCAGGACACATTCATTTTGCCATGTCATAGCATGCATCATATTGTTGCATATTGTCATGTGTTGATTATGCTCGGTGTGTTTTTCGTGGTAGGTTCTGCCTCCAAGGATAACCTCGAGTATCCGTCTGAAGGGCAGTGCCCTACTACCACTACAACAGGCAAGCAACCCATTGATCATTTTGATACAACCCATGTTCTCGCTTTTGCTCTTGTTTACTGCATTAAGACAACACGATTCAAACTGCTGTGTGCTACGGTAGTTGAACCCTTATCCTCTGCATGACCTGTCATTGCCACAGTAACTAGATGAAACCCACTAGCATGTGTAGGAGTTGATTGAGCCATGTATGTGATTCCTAACTTGCTATGCCTGCTATGCTTAGAGTTGTGTCAGGTCTGGTTCATCAAGGTGATGGGCAAGAGTGGAATGATTATGTCGGTAATGTGAGGGATGTGTTGAACATGTTTTGGTAAATGTATCGATGAGAGGCCATGTAGGAGTACATGGTGGGTTGTTTCATTGAGGCCGTCCCTAAGAACAGAGATCTGTATGTGTGATTTTAAGAATCAGCTACTACCATGCATTGGGATCCTTAATTGACCCTCTCGGCATCTTAATCACCCTAGTACTCTGTCCAGGAGTTGAAATAGTTTCTGGTGTTTGTAGGTTATCTGTTGGCGGCCGTGCGTAGCGCTGACCCTAGGGGTGGGCTATGTTGCGGTAGATACACCGTGGTCGGGTATGCCGGGCGCCTGTTTGGCGTCTCGGGACCCTATTCACATCGTTCGGGGCCGTATGTGGAAACCTCGGCCGGACTCCCTGCGGATGGAACCTGGATAGGCGATGAACCTGGGCTAGAGACTTGAGTGTTTAGGTAGGCCGTGGCCGACACCCTCGTTGGGCTTCCGCTTGAAGGTTGTCGAGTACATGTCGTGTCAGACGGCGGTAAGTGGTGAAAGCGTGTATGAAGAAGTACACCCCTGCAGGGTATAAAAACAATTCGAATAGCCGCGTCCGCGGTAAAGGACTACTTGGTTGCCTATACAGTTCATAGACAAGTTAATGGTTACTACTAAAAGACTCAAGATATGTGTGAGTACCGAGGATGGCCCTCTCGTAGGATGACGAGGGAGGATCCCCGGTGGAGTATTGTGTTGGTGAGTAGTGGACTCGTGTGCGAAAACTATTTTACTAGTGGAGTTCCATAGGATAGATTAGCCAAGAGTCAAAGCTAGCCTGCTGCAATAACCCCACCACCTTCTTGAGAATGAGCATGTATAGTAGGTTCTGTTGTAAGACTTGCTGAGTACCTTTGTACTCATGTTTGCTTAATTACTGTTTTCAGACGACAACACCGCCCCCTCCGATGGGTTCTACATAGACCTTGATGTCGACGAGTGACTAACCACCCAGGTGGTGATCCTGGCCATGGAGGGCCCTATGTAGATAGACAGGCTTCGGAAGCCTTCTTGCTTTCTAGTGTCTGTACTCAGACTATTTACTTCCGCTTGTGCTTGTATGCTTGTATGACTTGAGTGTCGGGTCATGTGACCCCTACCTGTATGAACTTGTTATGTATGGCTCTCTGGAGCCTTCAAATAAAGTACTTGAGTTGTAGAGTTTTGTTGTGATGCCATGTTGTATGTACTCATATCGGGCATATTGTGTGTATGATTGAAATGCTTGGTATGAGTGGGATCCGACAATCTAGTTGTTTATCCTTGGCAGCCTTTCTTATGGGGAAATGTAGTCTAGTGTTCCTCGAGCCATAGTAGTCCGCTACAGCCCGGTTCACCGGAGTCCTGCTAGCCCAGCACTACTGCTTAGGACACTTGACTGGCCGGCATGTGCTTCACTTTGTTCCTATGTCTGTAACTTCGGGGAAATGTCACGCGGTGACATCCGGAGTCCTGCCTAGCCTGCTATAGCCCGGGTTCCCCGGGGTCCTGTTAGCCCAGTGCTACAGCCCAGATTCACTCGCTGATGACCGACATGCTCGATGTGATTCATGTATGCCTGTCTCCATAGGTCTGTGCCGCTTTGGGTTCACGACTAGCCATGTCGGCCCGGGTTCTCTGTCATATGGATGCTAGCAACACTATCATATACATGAGCCAAAAGGCGCAAACGGTCCCGGGCCATGGTAAGGCGACAACCGTGGGATACAGTGCATGAGGCCGCAATGTGATATGAGGTGTTACCGACTAGATCGATGTGACTTGGAATCGGGGTCCTGACAGCGTTGGTATCAGAGTCGGACTGCCTGTAGGTTTGTTGAGCCAAACTGGTCGATGTCGAGTCTAGAAATGCTTTAGTTATATCTAGGGGAATTGATTGTGGGAGGGAACGTAAGGATCTTTTACTCCTTTACCTTATGCCCTCTGATCCGAGTCATTCTCTTCTCATTCAACATGGGTTAAGGACTAGGCTCTCTCCTTCTATCAGGTTCACGTGTTACTAATCCGTAGTAGCTTATAGGATTGTTGTTACAAGCCTCAGTACAGTTTCTACTACTTTTAGTACCAGTTGAATCAGAACCTTGATATGATGTTGTCGAGTGGTATTGCAAACTGTTGTGGATGTCTCAAATCTCTTTCTGAGCATTTACAACTGTTATGCTGCCCAATTTTCCCTAGAAATTCTAATGTCTTTGCATTGTGGTTGTGCTTTCAGATGGCCACTCGTGCTCAAAACCAAGTGGTTCACCTGACCTGGTTCCTTGATGTGCCCGGTCATACTTCTATGTTAGTCCGGGTAATGATCGAGACGGGTTACCGTTGGTATCCCGAATACACTGTTGAAGAGCAGTTCCGAGACATTAATCAAAGCCAATATTTCTGCACCGTCAGGATATTTCCTTCTTATCCTGGATCTACCGAGCCCCTCCACTGTTCCTATGGACTCGGGGTTACTGTTGAGATGGCTGTGCAGGATGCTGCCTATTCCATGATGACCATCATGCGAGTCCGGACTGGCCTGCTTCGGAACACCGACTTCCGTTACATGCCAGCTTCACTTCCGGGAGCGCAAGGGTATCTTCACGCTATCTATGTTGACTCCACTCAGGAGGACTCATTATCTCGTACCACTGCCGAGATGCTCGAGGATAAGGACCGAGAGAATCGGGCCTTGAGGCTGGAGCTTTTCAACACCCGTGCTGATCATTGGGCCACATTGACTCGGTTTGCACCTGCGGTGCAAGCTGGATGTATGGATAGAAGGGATCTGTATCCTGTGAGATCTGCTCTGCCGGACATGGTGGATTGGCGTGATGTGGGAGGCATCACCCCTCCCCGTGGTCCCCGCAGGCCACCGTTTGTTGGTCCAAGACCTCATCCTAGCCCCTTTGGTCCACAAGCTCCTCAGGGCCGTCTATTCCCGGATGATCACGTTGAACTTCTAGGCTATGGAGGTGACTTCTATGAGGTCTACTACGGAGCTGTCTGAGTTAGTAGTAGTATCACTAGTATTGTAGTAGTTGTATCTCCACTGTCCTGCGTGACTTGTGGAATATGACTTAGTGTGTAATCAATTCCGGAGGTGTAGACAAATAATGTATAGGAGCTTGGAATGCCTCCGATGAGATGTAACATCTTTCATCATAGTTGTACTGTAGCCTGGGCTTGTACTAAACTATGTATGGTGTGTATGACCGTTGGTATATATATGGAAGTTCTATATTACCATGACATACGGATTAACATCTCTGCATTCCGTGTTATCCATTACATTCTGCACTTCGTTTCTAAGTTTGTGCCATCCTTATCTAAAGCGTTGTCTTGTTTTCTCCTAGGATGGTCAACACCCGCAGTAACCCTGCTGCCCCGGAGCAGGGGGAAGCCAGTGCAACTAGGGGTGAAAATCTACCTCACCTGCCTTCTCTAGCCGAAGTGATGCTAGAGGCGGAAAGAAACAAGCGTGAGACTAACCGCTTACTGGAGCGGATTGAGCAGAACACTGCACGCCATCCACGAAATGACTTGGTGTCAATCAATGACTTTATCAAGCTGTACCCACCAAAGTTTAACCATTCCGTCGAGCCCCTCGACGCGGATGACTGGCTTCGCAGCATCACCCGCAAGCTACGTTCTGCCAACGTAGCCGAAGCTGATAAGGTTACTTACGCTGCCTACCATCTCGAAGGCCCTGCCAGCCTCTGGTGGGAAGATTTTGAAGCTATGCGCCCAGTCGGCCAAATCACGACTTGGGTTGAATTCAGTGAGGCTTTCCATGAGCATCACATTCGGGAAGGTCTCATAGATCACAAGAGGGAGGAGTTCTGCAATTTCACCCAAGGAAGAATGACTGTGGATGCATATAGTCGTGAATTTGGGAATCTGGCACGTTCTGCTCCTGAAGAGGTATCTACCGACGCTAAGAAGCAGGCAAGGTTCCGCAAGGGACTTAGCCCTGAGCTTCGCCGCGATCTTCGTCTGCACGAGTGCACATCCTTTCAGAAGTTGGTCAATAAAGCCATCAGCGCTGAGACAGGCCAGACTAATTATGACGCTTCATGCAAGCACTCCCGTGATTTTGGCTCTTCATCCAGCTCTGGAACTCAGAAGCGCCGGGTGTGGATCCCAAGCACGGCACTGCCACCCAGGTTCATTCCGAGGCCATCCTTTGAGGCGCCTCATCTCGACCAGCAGTTTGCACCGCCCAAGCCCTATGGTGGCACCGCTGCTAATGCTGCTCCATGCCCCAATGTGGTGACGTGTTTCAAATCTGGAGAGCCAGGTCACTATAGCCAAGAGTGTCCCCAGAACAACAACCCCAATCAATCTGGAAAGTCCGTTGGCCGTGGTAAGCCAGCAGGAAAGACATTCTATGCCAAGCTAGTCACTACTACACGTGGCCATGTCAACTATGTTTCAGCCGAGGGGGCTCATGAGGATCCTAACGTCGTCCTTGGTACACTCCTTGTTAATTGCCATCCAGCATCTGTTCTTTTCGATATTGGAGCATCTCATTTATTCATATCCGAGAACTATGCTCGATTGCATAACATGACATTCTATGACATGCCCTCTACCATGGAAATTCAAACCCCTAGCTCTAGATGGCAAACTTCTAGAGTAAGCCATGGGAATGAAATTCTAATTGATAGACTTGTCTTCCTTGCAGCCTTAATAGCTCTCAAGTCCTCGGACATAAACATCATCTTGGGTATGGACTGGATGTCAGCTCATTATGCTAAGATTCATTGTGCCACTAGAACCATTCAACTTACCCACCCATCGGGCAAGACAGTCAATGTATAAATTCGAGTGGCCAAGCGCCAGCTTTACTCCCTAAACGCCAACCCCCTTCCAGACCTTGAAGATGTTCCTGTAGTCCGAGACTTTCCAGATGTCTTTCCAGAAGAACTGCCAGGTGTTCCACCTGACAGGGATGTCGAGTTTGTGATAAACCTTGTTCCAGGAACCGTTCCAATGTCTAGGAGACCCTATAAGATGGCACCCTTAGAACTAGCCGAGCTTAAGAACCAACTCGATGAGTCCTTGAAAAAGGGTTTCATCCGTCCTAGTTCCTCTCCTTGGGCTTGCCCCGTCCTCTTCGTCAAGAAGAAGGATGGGACGGATCGAATGGTTGTAGATTACCGACCTATCAACTTGGTCACTATCAAGAACAAGTATCCGCTTCCCAGGATCAACGATCAGTATGATCAGCTCGCTGGATCCTCAGTCTTTTCCAAGATGGATTTTAGGTTGGGCTACCATCAAATTAAAATCATAAACGGGGACATTCCCAAAACGGCCTTTGTTACCCGTTATGG
Source organism: Triticum dicoccoides (assembly GCF_002162155.2). NCBI lineage: Eukaryota > Viridiplantae > Streptophyta > Magnoliopsida > Poales > Poaceae > Triticum > Triticum dicoccoides. Next base: position 457,115,830 of record NC_041388.1, on the reverse strand, counting down.
CCAATACGAGTACACCGTTATGTCCTTCGGTTTAACAAATGCCCCAGCCACCTTCTCCCGGTAAATGAACTCGGTCTTCATGGAGTATTTGGATAAATTCGTCATACTTTATCTCGATGACATACTCATCTACTCCAAGAATGAAGAGGAACATGCCGAACATCTAAGGCTGGTATTGATGAAACTTCGAGAGCATCGCCTTTATGCCAAATTCTCCAAGTGTGAATTTTGGTTGCCAGAAGTGATCTATCTAGGCCATGTAATCTCTGGTAAGGGTATTGCTGTCAATCCCGAGCGAGTTCAAGCTGTCCTTGATTGGACTCCACCTGAGACGGTCAAGCAAGTTCGGAGCTTCCTTGGCTTAGCGAGCTACTGCCGTCGCTTCGTTGAGAATTTCTCCAAGGTTGCTAAACCTCTAACTGAACTCCTCAAGAAAAATAAAAAGTTCGAGTGGACCCCACAGTGCGAGCTCAGCTTTCAGGAACTGAAAAGACGCCTAACATCTGCTCCCGTACTGGTACCACCAGATTTCTCCAAGGACTTTATTATCTATTGCGACGCCTCGCGACAAGGACTAGGTTGCATACTCATGCAAGATCATCAGGTAATTTCCTATGCTTCACGGCAATTACACCCACATGAGGAAAACTATCCCACACATGATCTAGAGCTTGCAGCTGTCGTCCATGCACTCAAAACTTGGCGACATTACCTCCTCGGTAATCGTTGTGAGATCTTCACCGATCACCAAAGTTTGAAATATATCTTCACCCAACCGGATTTGAATCTTAGGCAAAGACATTGGGTCAAGTTGATCTCGGATTACGACTTAGGAATAACTTACACCACGGGCAAAGCCAATGTCATGGCTGATGCACTAAGCCGTAAATCCTATTGTAACAACCTGATGTTACAACAAAGTCAGCAACTTCTCCATGAGGAATTTCATAAGCTTAATCTTCACATTGTTCCTCGAGGATTCCTATCCACCCTGGTGGCGAAGCCTAATCTTATGGATCAGATCGTAACCGCCCAGCGGTATGATAAGGGCATATCCCGGATTAAGGAAAACATCGCCAGCGGAGTTGCTAAATGTTTTTCCATGGATGAGCGAGGTGCTGTATTCTTCGAGAATCGCTTGGTGGTTCCCAGGAAACAACATCTACGCCAGTTGATTCTTAAGGAAGGTCATGAATCCCCTCTCACCATTCATCCCGGTAGTACTAAAATGTATTAAGACCTATGCTAGAGGTTTTGGTGGACTAGGATGAAGAGAGAAATTGCTCAATACATTGCTAGCTGCGACGTCTATCGTCGTGCTAAAGCGGAGCATCAATGGCCTGCTGGCACCCTTCAACCTTTGGCTATTCCTGAGTGGAAATGGGATAAAATCAGTATGGATTTCATCACTGGGTTTCCCAGGACCAAGAGAGGGAATAATGCCATCTTCGTCATGATCGACCGTCTTTCCAAAGTAGCCCACTTTCTACCTGTTCGTGAGAGTATCACCGCTAGCCAGCTAGCCGACCTATACATCTCCCAAATAGTGTCTCTTCATGGTGTTCCATTGGAAATTAACTCAGACTGTGGGAGTCTCTTCACCTCTCAATTTTGGGAAAGTTTCCAAAATGTTATGGAACTCATCTCTCTTTTAGCACCGCCTTCTATCCTCAATCAAGTGGTCAAGAAGAGCGAGTCAATCAAATTCTGGAAGATATGCTCCGAGCTTCTGTCATCTCATTCGGAATGGGTTGGTAGAATTGCCTTCCATTCGCGGAGTTTGCTTATAACAATAGTTATCAAGCTTGTTTGGGTAAAGCTCCTTTCGAAGTCCTCTATGGACGAAAATGTCAAACGCCTCTTAACTGGTCAGGAACCGTGGAAAGACAACTCTTTGGCCCGGATATGATTCAGGAAGCAGAAGAGCAGGTTCGCGTTATTCGTGCGAAATTGAAAACAGCCCAATCTCGTCAAAAGAGCCAATATGATCGTAAACATAAGCTCATGACTTTTGAAGTCGGCGAGAAGGCTTACCTTCGGGTTACTCCGTTAAAGGGAACCCATCGTTTCGGCATCAAAGCAAATTGGCTCCTCGCTACATCAGACCCTTTCGCATTCTTGCCAAATGAGGAGAAGTTGCCTACCAATTGGAACTACCTTCGCATCTTTCCAGAGTTCACGATGTCTTCCATGTTTCTCAACTCAGGCGTTGCTTCGCGGATCCTATCCGTGGAGTGGACCACGAAATGCTTGATCTACAAGATAACCTCTCATATCGGGAATATCCCGTTCGTATCCTTGATCAAGCCGAGCGTACCACTTGACATCATAATATCAAGTTTCTCAAGGTTCAATGGTCACACCATTCCGAGAAAGAAGCCACCTGGGAAAGGGAGGATCGTCTTCAACTCGAGTACCCCACCTTCTTCCCGGAGGATCCTAAATCTCGGGACGAGATTCTTTTGAGTGGGGGTGAGTTGTCACACCCTACCTAGTTCAAGCATTAGAGTGTGCATCATGTTTAAATTCCTCTTAAATTTGAAATGGGGAAGACAGAACCCCCAGCACCCCCTTGAACAACTAGGGTTCACTAAAAACTTTTTCAATGAACCTGAAATGCCCTTCTAAAAAGCCCACCCCTTTTTTAGGTTAAAACCTTTGACAAAAATGGTGCACATTTTTCTAGGACATCTAAGGTCATTGGATTAATCCTTATGGTATTTGCATTTGGGCATTTAAATGCTATAAAATATTTTAAATGCTCAAATAATCATAAACTAAAATGTTTGCTGTTGGATATATTCTAAGCAGTAGCCATGATTAATTTTATGATTTATGGAAATTCCCCGGCATTTTTAATAAAGCCCTGAAGCTACAGAAATAATAGAATAAATAAGAAAAATAGAAAAAAGAGAGAGAGAGAGAGAGAAACTTACCTGGTGCAGCCCAGCTAACTCACCAGCCGGCCCACCTGGCGGCCCAGCACTGTGCTGGCCCACGCCAGCCAGCTGCTTCTTCCCCGCCAGGCAGGCAGGGAGGTGACGCCGGGGTGCCCGAGCTCGCCACGGCGTCACCTGCTTGCCGCCCGCGCCCTGCACGCCTGGACGCCTCCATATCACACTCCGAAGCCCCTGGACACGCCATTCCCCCTGTCTCTCTCCCTTCGCCGTTCCCCACCATGGCCGGCGCCCCTGTCGCCGCACCGTCGTCGTAGTCGTGCCCTCCGTCGTCCTCGCACCGCATCATCGTGTCCACGAGCTCCGCCGTCGTCGATTACATCGAGCGGGTCAAGCCCCGAGGTCTCTTTCGCCACCGGAGATCACCCTCAACTCTGCCCACCGGAGATCCCTTTCGCCACCCCCGCCGCATCAGCTCATCCCCGAGGTCTCCGACTGCCTCGACAAGACCCCCGTGAGCACAACCACCTCCCCACCCTCTTCGTTCTCTATCTCGAGCCCCATAGCGACTACATGTACATCACCCTGACACACTGCCGCGGAGCTCGTCGCCGACGAGCCTCCGGCCACCCAATGGCCACGCCTCCCTGTCCACTAGTCCTACCGCACCTCCAGGAACTCAATGCACCAAATCTCGCACCTCCCCATGCCCCCTAGCGACTAGTTCATCCTCACCCGAGCTCCAGTCGCCGCCAAACTCGTCGTCGGTGACGTTTCCGGCCACCCTAGCTCCACCCACTGCCACCACTCGACGCGGCTTCCTCCCCGCATCACGTAGATAGTCTCCGCCATGCTTTTGGTCGCCGGAGTGCAAATCCCGCACTGCTCCGCCGTGTCTGGCCTCGCCGGCGGCTAGACGCCAGCGAGTTGACTCTGTTTGACCCCCGTGTGGGCCCAGGTTGACCCCCCCTGAGTCTATGACAGTTGGGGTCAGCCTGCTAATTAGTTTAGGATTAGTTTTAACTAATTTTAATTAGTTTAGTCACTAACATGTGGGCCCAGGCCCCACTGACAGCTAATTAGTGTTAATTTAATTCTGTTAATTAGCTGAGTCACTGACAGACAGGGCCCACCAGTCAGGTTTGACCTGGCCGACCCAGTTGACCCACTGACGTCACACCTATGTCATGCTGATGCATTAATTCAATTACTGGATTTATTCCTTAATAGGAAATTCCAAAAAATAGCCACAACTTCTAAAAATCATAGAAAATCAACCATAGCTCCAAATGCAAAGATTTATATATGAAAAATGATCAGAAAAATTCAATCTATCCATCTGTAATGGTTTCATGCATGACAAAACAAGTTAACCTTGCTGTTTAAGTAGAATAAGATAATGCACTAATAAGGCTAAGATAAATGAACTATCATTTGAATCTTTGATTCAAATGGGTTCATTCCTTTCTGTTTTAGCTTGCATTAGGCCAGGACACATTCATTTTGCCATGTCATAGCATGCATCATATTGTTGCATATTGTCATGTGTTGATTATGTTCGTGTGTTTTTCGTGGTAGGTTCTGCCTCCAAGGATAACCTCGAGTATCCGTCTGAAGGGCAGTGCCCTACTACCACTACAACAGGCAAGCAACCCATTGATCATTCTGATACAACCCATGTTCTCGCTTTTGCTCTTGTTTACTGCATTAAGACAACACGATTCAAACTGTTGTGTGCTACGGTAGTTGAACCCTTATCCTCTGCATGACCTGTCATTGCCACAGTAACTAGATGAAACCCACTAGCATGTGTAGGAGTTGATTGAGCCATGTATGTGATTCCTAACTTGCTATGCCTGCTATGCTTAGAGTTGTGTCAGGTCTGGTTCATCAAGGTGATGGGCAAGAGTGGAATGATTATGTCGGTAATGTGAGGGATGTGTTGAACATGTTTTGGTAAATGTATCGATGAGAGGCCATGTAGGAGTACATGGTGGGTTGTTTCATTGAGGTCGTCCCTAAGAACAGAGATCTGTATGTGTGATTTTAAGAATCAGCTACTACCATGCATTGGGATCCTTAATTGACCCTCTCGGCATCTTAATCACCCTAGTACTCTGTCCAGGAGTTGAAATAGTTTCTGGTGTTTGTAGGTTATCTGTTGGCGGCCGTGCGTACCGCTGACCCTAGGGGTGGGCTATGTTGCGGTAGATACACCGTGGTCGGGTATGCCGGGCGCCTGTTTGGCGTCTCGGGACCCTATTCACATCGTTCGGGGCCGTATGTGGAAACCTCGGCCGGACTCCCTGCGGATGGAACCTGGATAGGCGATGAACCTGGGCTAGAGACTTGAGTGTTTAGGTAGGCCGTGGCCGACACCCTCGTTGGGCTTCCGCTTGAAGGTTGTCGAGTACATGTCGTGTCAGACGGCGGTAAGTGGTGAAAGCGTGTATGAAGAAGTACACCCCTGCAGGGTATAAAAACAATTCGAATAGCCGCGTCCGCGGTAAAGGACTACTTGGTTGCCTATACAGTTCATAGACAAGTTAATGGTTACTACTAAAAGACTCAAGATATGTGTGAGTACCGAGGATGGCCCTCTCGTAGGATGACGAGGGAGGATCCCCGGTGGAGTATTGTGTTGGTGAGTAGTGGACTCGTGTGCGAAAACTATTTTACTAGTGGAGTTCCATAGGATAGATTAGCCAAGAGTCAAAGCTAGCCTGCTGCAATAACCCCACCACCTTCTTGAGAATGAGCATGTATAGTAGGTTCTGTTGTAAGACTTGCTGAGTACCTTTGTACTCATGTTTGCTTAATTACTGTTTTCAGATGACAACACCGCCCCCTCCGATGGGTTCTACATAGACCTTGATGTCGACGAGTGACTAACCACCCAGGTGGTGATCCTGGCCATGGAGGGCCCTATGTAGATAGACAGGCTTCGGAAGCCTTCTTGCTTTCTAGTGTCTGTACTCAGACTATTTATTTCTGCTTGTGCTTGTATGCTTGTATGACTTGAGTGTCGGGTCATGTGACCCCTACCTGTATGAACTTGTTATGTATGGCTCTCTGGAGCCTTCAAATAAAGTACTTGAGTTGTAGAGTTTTGTTGTGATGCCATGTTGTATGTACTCATATCGGGCATATTGTGTGTATGATTGAAATGCTTGGTATGAGTGGGATCCGACAATCTAGTTGTTTATCCTTGGCAGCCTTTCTTATGGGGAAATGTAGTCTAGTGTTCCTCGAGCCATAGTAGTCCGCTACAGCCCGGTTCACCGGAGTCCTGCTAGCCCAGCACTACTGCTTAGGACACTTGACTGGCCGGCATGTGTTTCACTTCGTTCCTATGTCTGTCCCTTCGGGGAAATGTCACGCGGTGACATCCGGAGTCCTGCCTAGCCTGCTACAGCCCGGGTTCCCCGGAGTCCTGTTAGCCCAGTGCTACAGCCCGGATTCACTCGCTGATGACCGACATGCTCGATGTGATTCATGTATGCTTGTCTCCATAGGTCTGTGCCGCTTTGGGTTCACGACTAGCCATGTCGGCCCGGGTTCTCTATCATATGGATGCTAGCGACACTATCATATACGTGAGCCAAAAGGCGCAAATGGTCCCGGGCCATGGTAAGGCGACACCCGTGGGATACCGTGCGTGAGGCCGCAATGTGATATTAGGTGTTACCGGCTAGATCGATGTGACTTGGAATCGGGGTCCTGACACCCAAAGCTAGCAAATCCTACATCCAGGTGTATCCATCCTTCAACACATAACCAAGAAACCTTCGGAAATCATTTACCTCAACCTTCGAAAAGCATCAGTTATACGAGTTATGACAATACTCCCGAACTCCTGCCCCAGTACTGGGTGGCGTCGAGGTTATCTCACCAACAACTACATAAAAGAGATTTTCGATGTCGGCGAAACTCAGGTATTCTAGAATCTCAACGATAAAATTGTGACGACAACACCTTGGAGCTCAACTCCCCGGGACATTGCCACAACCCCTAAATGTCAGGAGGCACCAAGAACAATGTTCTCATCACAAAACCATCGGAACGATTCCAAGATACCCGCGTGATCCTAAATTTTTTTACTGAAATTTGAGAAGAGAAGAGTCAAAACTCTATGTCAGGATGCCTCACCAGAGCGACGAAGGGACTGAGGAGTAAAAAGAATCCTACTCTCTGATATATATAGTCCTAAATGACTCAAAAAAATTTCTAGACTCAACAACACGAGCGATTCGATCAAGCAGGGGGCTCCTAAGGTCGGGGAAGGCTCTGATTACCAACTTGTAACGCCCTCGATGCGGCTATATCTCCCACGTGTCGAAGCACGACTTAGAGGCATAACCGCATTGAAAGCAATGTCGCAAGTGAGGTAATCTTCACACAACCCATGTAATACATAAGGGAAAGAGATACATAGTAGGCTTACAATCGCCACTTTACACAATACATGAATAAAGCATTACATCATCCAGATACAATCAAGGTCCGACTACGGAACCAAAATAAAAGAAGACTACCCCAAATTCTACACAGATCCCCGATCATCCCGACAGGGCTCCACTACTGATCAACTGGAAACGGAATGACACAACGAACAAGGTCTACATCGAGCTCCTCCTTGAGCTTGGTTGCGTCACCTGCACGGTTCAACGGCACCTGCAAGCTGGTTTTGGAAGTAATCTCTGAGTCACGGGGACTCGGCAATCTCACACCCTCGCGATCAAGACTATTTAAGCTTATGGGTAAGGTAAAGGTATGAGGTGGAGCTGCGGCAAGTGACTAGCATATATCGTGGCTAACCTTACGGAAAAGAGAGCGAGAAGAGAAGGCAAAGCACGGTCGATAAACTATGATCAAGAAGTGATCCTAGAACAACCTACGTCAAGCATAACTCCAACACCGTGTTCACTTCCCGGACTCCACCGGAAAGAGACCATCACGGTTACACACGCGGTTGATGTATTTTAATTAAGTTAAGTTTCAGGTTCTCTACAATCGGACACTAACAAATTCCCATCTGCCCATAACCGTGGGCACGACTTTCGAAAGTTCAAATCCCTCCAGGGGTGTCCCAACTTAGCCCATCACAAGCTCTCACGGTCAACGAAGGATATTCCTTCTCCCAGGAAGACCCAATCAGTCTCAGAATCCCGGTTACAAGACATTTCGACAATGGTAAAACAAGACCAGCAAAGCCACCCAGATGTGCCGATAAATCCCGATAGGAGCTACAAACATCTCATTCTCAGGTCACACCGGATGAGCAAGATGTCAGGTAGGCCAACCTAGAGTTGCCCCTGGTAACCCCGGACATCGCTCAGTTGGACCAACACTTAGAGAAGCACTGGCCCGGGGGGGTTAAATAAAGATGACCCTTGAGCCGGCCGACCCAAGGGAAAAAAGGCTAGGTGGCAAATGGTAAAACCAATGTTGGGCCTTGCTGGAGAAGTTTTATTCAAGGAGAACTGTTAAGGGGTTCCCATTATAAGCCAACCGCGTAAGGAATGCAAATCCGGGAACATAACACTGATATGACGGAAACTAGGGCGGCAAGAGTGGAACAAAACACCAGGCATAAGGCCGAGCCTTCCACCCTTTACCAAGTATATAGATGCATTAATATAAATAAGAGATATTGTGATATCCCAACAAATATCCATGTTCCAACAATTAACAAACTCCAATCTTCATATGCAACTAACAACGCTATAAGAGGGGCTGAGCAAAGCGGTAACATACCCAAACAATGGTTTGCTAGGAAAAGCTGGGTTAGAGGCTTGGCTTAGCAATATGGGAGGCATGATAAGCAAGTGGTAGGTATCGCATCATAGGCATAGCAAAATAGCAAGCAACTAGCAAGCAAAGATAGAAGTGATTTCGAGGGTATGGTCATCTTGCCTGAAATCCCGCAAGGAAGAAGAACGAGTCCATGAAGGAGACAAACGGACATAGTCAAACGGTTCCTCACAAACGTGACGTTATCGGAACCAACCCGAAGAAGCCACACCGGAAAGAAGCACACAACATAGTAAACAACCAACACATGAACATGGCATGATATGCGGGATGCGGTATGCGGTGCATATGCATGATTAGGAAAGGAAATATTGAACATGGCCTCAACTTGGAAATCCAAGAGTGCCACTGGAAAGGTGAGGTGATTTCGGTCGAAATCGATATAAAGATCATCGGAATCGGATGCACACTTTGGAAATGGCATGCAAGACAAATATGGCCCCGGTCTGCGATTATCAGCATAAAGCCATCTAAATGCCTCAAGATAATTAAGCTACTGCACTCCAACTTGGCAAAAAAATACATGGCAGGGATCCACTCATGATGCTTGACAAAAGATGAACACTAAGCTATGGCTAATTCACTCAATAGCAGGTTCACACAAGCATGGCAAAAGAGCAAAAGATATCAGGTTACAGACTTGGTGGAATTTACAGCATGTCAGGAATTTAAAATTAGGAAGCAATGTTTAGAGCAAGATAACTACATGCTCCAGGAAAATATCATGGCAAATCAAGGCATGGCATGAAGCTACTCTAAGCATATAACAAAAGTCCCTTAGTGACCATAAGCCAAAATGTATCAGAAAATACAATTGCAAGCATGTGAACATAGCAATTAACGAAAACAGATCCAGACTTAGTGAAAAACTGGAGCATGCAAAATATATATCAAGTAGACATGTTTACGAGCTCGATGCGCTCACTACGAGGCATTGCATGACAAACTAAGCATACACACAACAAGTAGACATGACATAGAAGCTAGACATGGCAAGAACAACAACATAGAATGCACGGATCAACAACAACAAGCTTGGCAAGATTGCAAAACATGTTAACAATCTGCCAAGAACATTTTATAGCAAAAGTAGAACTCGACTGACTCAAGCTAGGTTGCTCCATAAATGCAAACAAATACATGGATGGATTGAGCACCACAATATCTGCAAAACATCCTTACTGATCATGCCCAAAAGAGGCACGGATCACTAGGAAACAACATGAACATATGGCATAAAAACAATAACAGGACAAGGACTTGGTGAAATTCTAAGTCCCTGAAATTAGCAACATTGAGTAAGCTACTTTGCATGCTTGCGCTAGTCAGCACAAAGATCACAAAAATACATGGCATACAGATGGCATGGCATACATCAAAACATATGGCGGCGGGGCTCCTTGGCGGGCGGCGCGGAACCAGCGGAGGCGGAGTGATCTAGGCGGCAGGGCGCAGGGCTCTCTCCTGCGGATCAGGCCCGGAGGTCCAGATCCGGGCCACGGCGGGTCTGATGGCACGGGAGGAGAGAGAGGGCGCGGCGTGGGCTGACGTGGCAGGCTCCCATAGGCTGGAGCGACGTGACGGCAGCGGCGGACACGTCCAGCGACGGGACGGACATGTCCGGCGGCGCGAGGTAGAGGAAGTCTAGGGTTTGTATTGCGGATTTTTCGGAGGGGATCACATATATATAGGTAGAGGGAGCTAGGAGAGTCCAAATGAGGTGCGGTTTGCGGCCACGCGGTCGTGATCGAACGACCTAGGTGATAGAAGAGGTTTAGGTAAGTTTTGCGCCACTTTGGAGGGGTGTTGGGCTGCAACACACACGAGGCCTTTTCGGTCCCTAGGTTAACCGTTGAAGTATCAAACGAAGTCCAAATGGCACGAAACTTGATAGGTGGTCTACCGGTAGTAAACCAAGGCTGCATGAAAAGTCTCGGTCCAATCCGAGAACGTTTAACACCCACAAAAAAAGAGGTAGAAAGGGACACCGGGTGACATAGGAGCGCCGGATTGCAAAACGGACAACGTGGAAAATGCTCGGATGCATGAGACGAACATGTATGCAAATGAAATGCACATGATGACATGATATGAAATGCATGACACACAAGCAATGACAAGGCAAAAATAGCGAATAACTGGAAGACACCTGGCACATCAGTCTCGGGGCGTTACACTAAGATCTGGAACGCACATGTGAGAAGCCTCATCTTTCCCGACGGGCCCGCGTCGCCCCGTTCCATCGAGCTCGCCCAAAGCACCCTAATCCAAGCTTGGTTAGCACCTAGATGGAACCGATGGACCTCCACGCTGACGCCTAACTCCCTAAACCTCCCCGACCAAGCTCTGCGCCGCCGTAACCTTCACCGGAGATCCCCGTTCACGGCCACCGCCTCGGATCGCCTATAAAAAGGACCCCGAGCTCGCTCACGAGCACACACCTTCACTGCACCTCTCCAGGACCCTGCCAGGCCACCAGGAGGACCTCGAGGAGGTCTCCTCCCCCAACTCCAACCGCACCGATCCGCCTCGGCCACCAGCTCCATTCGCTCCGGTGAGGCCGTCCCCGGTGCCCTAATCTCGTCTATAGCCTCCTCTAGCACCCAGTGAGCTAACCCCAGTGTCAATTTGGCCTTCGCAGCTCTCTCCAACGAGGCCCTCGACCACCCGAACCGCCGTCCGCCGGAGCAAGGCTCGCCGTCGACGTGGTACTCGCCGGCGACCACCACCACCACCAACCGACGCGGAATGGCGCCCTGAACACGGAGGTACTATCCGGTCCCCCTGCCTCGCCGTGGATCGCCGCCGGCGACCACCGCGGCTCTCGGGCACCGTCGAGCTCTGCCGCCCCATTTGAATATTCAAACCTGACGGGTGGGACCCGCCTGTCAGCCCCTCTGTCCTTTCTAAACGAACCATTTTCTGAAAGCATCTTCTGCCAAAATGCGCTTTCCCTCTAGGCTGGCGTATTCTCTATCGAAGCGTTTTCTGTTTTTATAAGTGAGCCCCTGGAAGTTTTCTGTTTCATTACAGATGAGTCCCTGGACTAAAACCCTTATAACTTTTTAACAGAAAGGAATTTTTGAGTGATTCTTTTTCTGTACTCTTCAAATTTTTGTCTAGTTTTTTATCATATTTACTTGAAAAATATTTGGAATAATTTTGTGCACCTCACGGTATTCATGATAGCGCGTATATTTTCTTTATCCCATAGATACCGAAGGAGGTGACGGGACCGCAAACTTCACCGAGCTAGGCTCCGACTACTCTGAACCAGGCAAGCATGTTTGAACTTTTGATATGATGATTGTTTTGGCATGTTTGCATTAAGTAGTTTCATGGCATGTTGATGAGCATACCGACGAATGTCATGTTACATGCAACGATGAGGCAAGTGAGTTTCGAAAATCCATAAGTGGATGGATGTGAGTATGCATGGCCATGTGTTGGCATGAGGATGGGTAAGATGGCAGTGTTGTAGCATGCCAGTCTGATGCCAGACTATATGACTTCAGAGTCAACCCGTATCTGTCCAGTACCTTCCATTCTTCATTCCCTGTATTACCACATGTTTTCCGCAAGGAATATGGCTTAGTAAGTTGCAAACCGCTTTCCTGGTACACACCAAAAGGAGAGGCCGTGATGATGGTTCCATGGCCCTGGATTAAAGCCAGTCATCCGGTCAGGGGTCATGGGTGTTTCTGGTTGGGACCGAGAGGGGGGCACCCCTTAGAGCGCGCGTATATAAATTTGATCCCATGCTATTCGAGATTGTGATCTCCCCGTCTCAAAAGTTTTTCTTGGACGATGTCTAGGGTGATTCCTGGCATCGAGAGGTAGGATGGGTGTGTACTGGTTAGCTGTGTTTTCTTCCGAAATACCGTAAACGAAACTAGTCCTTCGTGACTACGGAAATCCATTGGCTGTGGGAAATTCTTTTGTACAAATTCTGCAGAGTCATATATTCCTTTGAATCATCTATTCCATGTCGAAGTTCGGTATTATCTTATCCTGACAAATGTCAGTTTTGATGTCAGAGACTCCGGTGAATCACATGAGTGCTAAGTACGGTTAAATGTTTATTCATGTGGATGGACTAACCCGTTTATTTTCATGAATTGAATATTTATTATCAGTATTATTCACTTGTGAATAAAAGCCCTTTCTGTGATGTCGCTCAGACATCCGACTGTGGCATTGTTATTATTTACTTTCAATAAAAGCCTTGTCTATGATGTTGCTCAGACGTCCGACTATGGCATTGTTATATTTTACTTTCAATGAAAGCCCTTTCTGCGATGTCGCTCATACGTTCGACTGTGGCTTTTCTTTTAAAGCCCTTTATGTGGCATCGCTCAGACGCCCGACTGTGGAATTTCTTTTAAAGCCCTTTATGTGGCGTCGCCCAGACGCCTGACTGTGGCATTTCTTTTAAAGCCCTTTATGTGGCGTCGCCCAGACGCCCGACTGTGGCATTTCTTTTAAAGACCTTTATGTGGTGTCGCCTAGACGCCCGACTGCGGCGTGATTTATTTATTTATCTTCCTATTGAGGTGTCGCTTCAGACACCCGATTGGGTTTACAGTTATTTTGTTGGGTTTTCGAGCGGACTACCGCCGACCCCCTTTTCACCTATCTTGTTTTTACGAATTAATGTGCCACTGTTAAAATTAATCATGACGCATCCATGCATGCATTTGTTATATCTTATGTCCGAACTGTCTTGCGAGTACTTTCAAAGTACTCACCTGGCTTGTTGATTTGGCCAGATGCTGACGAAGGCTATCTCATGGATGAAGAATTTGATAGCGAGTCCGACGCCTAGCGGAATCCCAGTCAGTCTCGTGCGACCCTGGATTTGGTCACTGTATTATATCCGCTTCCGCTACCAAATAAATTCATCGAGCCTCACCTCGACGCTCGATGAGATGCCAGTTTTAGAGTCATGTATCTCACTCCCCGCTGTGTTTTTCCACCACCACCCTATCCTCGAGTTAGTAGTATGCCTCCACACCACTGTGTCATGTCCGCCATTATGTATAATTATTGGCGTGCTTGTAATAATTTGGTTGAGCAACCGTAGCTCGACCCTGTAATATATTTTATGCTACTGGCTTATTGTATCAAGAATTTGTCTACCGGTAAGGAGGATTGTTCTCATACTGGACTCAAAAGATTGGTTTCTCAATAAACATTTTTATTGGAAAACCAGTCGTGACAAGCTTGGTACCAGAGCCAGGCTGACTGTAGGAAGCCACTAGGTGCGATCGCTAATTGGTTATTAGCATGATAGAGCCTATTTATATTTTTTTTGCAATTGTAGTCATTTTCTGACAGTCAACATAAATTTATGATCTGACCATTCAGAATTTTTGCCTACTTTTGTAGATGGCCGACAACAGCTGTGAGTCTCAGACTTTCACCAACGTGCCCGATGGGTTCATCAAGCTTCTCTCCTTCATCGTTCAGGTCACGATGGGGCCATCTGTGCGCCCAGTCTTCACACTGTGCCAGCACCGAGTCAACGACAGTCTGACCATGCACCAGGCCGCGGTGCAGTTCAAGGGAGGGCGTGGTGAGTTACTCCGCTTCCGGTTCTTGGGAAGAGCCATGCCTACGGAGAGGCATGCTATGCAGATGGCAGCCCATGAGGCGATAGCTCGTCTCAGGGATGTCCTCCCCGTGATGAAGACTCGTCGTTACCGTTATCTTCCATGCCATGTGCCTTACACCTGTCACTACGCATTCTCCTGCCCCAAAGGAGAACGAGACGAGGCTTTTGAGATGCTTATTGAGTATCTCCGGGCCCTGGAAGCAGCCTTCGACAACCTGATGGACGACTTCGTGGCTGCCCGATGGACTCAGTCCATGGCTATGCCGCCAACAGGAGGCAGCTCCTACCCACCGCACCGCCACTGACTTTTGTCTCGTCCTCAGCATCTTATGCACCTACTCGTCGCCTGCCTTCTACCGAAGAATTCAACCAAGTCATTGCACCCACTCCAGCGCGCACTGCACCACCCTTCGCGCCCACTCCTGTTCGTGTTGTTCCGCCCCTGGCACCCGCTCCATCTACTCGGCGCAACACTACACGTATGGAGCCTATTAGCAAGGAGGAAGTCGAGTCCCCAGCCTCGCTACCCCTCACCCTCGGCAGGGCAAAGGAGATCGTCAACATCTCCGCCTGAGTACGCTTAGCCGCCATGCAATGTACCGCTTTGTATGATATGTTTATATGTACATAGGTTGTGAGAAGTAGCCTGTTTGCCCATCATGTAGGATCTGGAGGAGCGCACTAGGCTAAATAACATGTCAAGATTATGTACGCATATCCTGAGTGATGTATTGTATAATTACCGCCCGCGTGTAAGATATGTAATGAGCAGTCCTTCTCCGTGCGCAAATCGATTTGTTTCTCTTAAGTAAGCTTGGTTATTTAATTTATTTGCCAACTTTGTGCATTTATGGAATTGTTTTTGCGACCCTTTTCGCTTTTCTTACGGGTTTTACAAAATATATCCCCAGAGTGAAAAATGTCTCGTCCTTGGACTCGCTCCATGCCAACTCCACCAGAGGAAAATTATGATACACAACCCAGCAACAAGTTCGCACAGGGACAGTCAAGCCAACAGGACAGTGAATCAGCACTTTCACAAATGTGTCGCCTTTATGAGCAGAGTCAGCAACAACATCGGGAAATGATGAACCAAGTCATCAACATGGGAAATCACCATGGACAGTATCAGCAGCATTCCAAATTATCTGAGCTACAGAAGACACGTCCCCAAACATTTTCTCATACTGACAAGCCTCTTGAGGCCGAGGATTGGCTTCTAGATATGGAGAGAAAATTAGTTATTGCAAAATGTTCAGACCCCGAGAAGGTACTATATGCCCCGCACTATCTCACAGGAGCAGCTGCATCATGGTGGGAGAATTTTCTGCACATGCACCCCAACGAAAATGATATAACCTGGGATGATTTCAAGGAAGGTTTCCTTGGTGCACAATTCCTAAGAGTATTATGAAAATCAAGAAGAGAGAGTTCGATGACCTCAAACAAAGGAACATGACAGTGTCAGAATACAACGGTCAATTTACTCTATTGTCTCGCTACACCAATGAAGAATGTATGACTGAAAGCAAGAAGATGGAGAAATTCCTTGACGGTCTGGCGCCTGCGCTTAAATGCCAACTGGTCGTACACACTTTTCCAGATTTCAGGACACTAGTGGACAAAGACATTACTCTGGAAAATGAGAGACATAGCTTGGAGGATTTCCGCAAGCGAAAAAGAGACCAGACTACTCTTGCACGCAACCACCGAAGCAAGACAGATTTTCAGAAAGGTGGGACACACAAAACTATGACAAATGTCTCACGCCCAACCAAGAATTTCCATGCAAGGGACAAGGAGTTCACATATCGCCCAGGCGTTACTTGCTA
Organism: Triticum dicoccoides; assembly: GCF_002162155.2. Lineage (NCBI taxonomy): Eukaryota > Viridiplantae > Streptophyta > Magnoliopsida > Poales > Poaceae > Triticum > Triticum dicoccoides. The sequence continues at coordinate 457,099,673 of NC_041388.1, read as the reverse complement.
CACTTGTGGAGAGGAAGGGCACTTTGCCAAACAGTGCCCCAAGCCAAGGAACTCGACCCCGAAGCCAAACAACGGTGGAAATAATTCAGCGCCCAAGCGCAACAGTTTCAACCCCAACAACAACCACAGGAAGGGTCATCTGAACCACGTAACCAAAGAGGAGGCACAAAATGCTCCGGATATCGTACTCGGTACGTTTCCTGTCAACACAATACCTGCAATGGTTTTGTTTGATTCTGGAGCTTCTCACTCATTCATCTCGAAAAGTTTTGCTTTGCAAAATAATTTTTCAATGTTTCCCTTGGAAAAATCCATGATCATCAAGTCCCCTGGGATTCAGCAAGTTACTCAGAGTTACTGTCAGAATGTGGTTATTGAGTTTGAAGGATTGAAGTTTCACGCCAATCTTATTGTATTGGAAAATAAAGGACTGGATGTCATCCTAGGGATGGACTGGTTAACCACCAACAAAGGTTTTCTTGACTGTTTCAACCGGACCGTAATTCTCACACACCACCACGGGAAGACAATAAAAGTATTAGCCAAAGAAAGAAAAATACCCCGGCAGCCGAGATTGAATAAGGTGGACATTTCTGAGCTAAACAAGGTTCCAGTAGTATGTTAATTTCCAGACGTATTTCCCGAAGAACTACCAGGCATGCCACCAGACCGAGAGATAGAATTCAGCATTGAGCTAGCACCAGGAACCACCCCCATATACAAGAAACCATACAGAATGGCACCATCCGAGTTGATTGAGTTGAAGAAACAAATAAAGGAATTGCTGGACAAGGGATACATTCGAGCCAGCTCCTCACCTTGGGGATCACCCATTTTATTTGCCAAAAAGAAGGATGGAACACTGAGATTGTGCATAGACTACCGAGCACTTAACATGGTCACAGTCAAGAACAAATACCCGATGCCACGGGGAAATGATTTATTTGATCAGCTCGCTCAGGCCAAGGTATTCTCAAAAATTGACTTAAGGTCAGGATACCATCAATTAAAAGTGCAAACAGAAGATATCCCCAAAACAGCCTTCACCTCCAGATATGGACTATATGAGTTCACAGTAATGCCTTTTGGATTAACGAACGCCCCCGCATATTTTGTTCACCTCATGAACAAAGTGTTTATGAAGTTTATGGACAAGTTCGTTGTGGTATTTATCGATGACATTCTGATATACTCCAAGACACCAGAAGAGCACGCGGAACATCTCAGGATTGTGCTAGGAGAACTCAGGAAACACCAATTGTATGCCAAGTTCAGCAAGTGTGAATTTTGGCTAAGACAAGTAGGCTTTCTAGGCCACGTGCTGACCCAAGACGGTATCGCAGTGGACCCGGAGAAAGTCAGAGCCATACTTGGCTGGAAGTCACCAGCCAGCGTAACGGACATACGAAGTTTCTTGGGAATGGCAGGATATTGCCGTAGATTTATTGATGGATTCTCCACCATAGCCAAGCCAATGACGCAGTTACTCAAGAAGGACAAGAAATTTGAATTGACAGAAGCCTGCGAGAAAAGTTTCCAAGAGCTAAAACGGAAATTAACGACAGCACCGGTATTAATTGTGCCAGACATACACAAGAATTTTGAAGTGTATTGTGACGCATCCCGAAAGGGCCTCAGGTGCGTGTTGATGCAAGAAGGCAAGGTTGTCGCATACGCTTCAAGGCAACTTCGCAAGCATGAGGAAAATTATCCCACTCATGACTTAGAAATGGCAGCAGTCATTCATGCACTTAAGGAATGGAGGCATTTCTTACTTGGAAATCGATGTGAAATATACACGGACCATAAAAGTCTCAAATATATTTTCACACAGCCAGAACTAAACTTACGGCAACGACGCTGGTTGGAATTGGTAAAGGATTATGATGCTGGCATCCACTATCATCCAGGAAAAGAAAATGCCGTGGCCGATGCTCTTAGTCGGAACCCCAGCTCCAACGAAAACAGTCTGCAAAGATTGAGACCTGAATTCCAACAAGAATTTGCTAAACTCAACTTGTTAATGATCACGGAAGGCTCCATATGAACCTTGGAAGTATAGCCCGACCTTGTGGAGAGAATTAAAGAAGCTCAGCCTGGTCACCCCAGCATTGAAGGAATTAAAAGAAAGGTGAGTATGGGCAAGGCCTCAGAGTTCGTCATAGACGATGGAGGAATATTATGGTACGGAGACAGACTCTTCGTGCCAAACATAGAGGACCTCAAACAGCAAATTCTAGCTGAAGCCCACACCTCCCCATATTCGATCCACCCTGGGGGAACCAAAATGTATAAGGATATTCAGGAAAGATTTTTGTGGCACGGTATGAAGAGGGACATAGCCACATACGTTGCATGTTGCGATTCTTGTCAACGCATAAAAGTTGAGCATCAAAAACCAGCCGGACTACTGCAACCAAACAAAATACCTGAGTGGAAATGGGATGAAATAGGGATGGATTTCATTGTCGGACTACCTCGGTCACGACACGGGAATGATGCCATATGGGTCATCACCGGTAGATTAACCAAGGTGGCACATTTCATTCCAGTGAAGACAACCTACAACACTCAGAGGCTTGCCAGGATTTATCTCTCCCGTATAATTTGTCTGCATGGAGTCCCGAAGACTATAATATCCGACAGAGGTACTCAGTTCGTCTCGAGATTCTGGGATCATTTACAACAGGCTCTGGGAACTCAACTGGCCTTCAGTACAGCCTACCATCCCCAGACTGATAGACAGACTGAACGCGTAAACCAAATTTTAGAAGACATGCTGAGAGCATGTGTCCTCACCTATGGAACCAGTTGGGAAGAAAGTCTGCCATATGCCGAGTTCGCATACAACAACAGTTACCAGGCCAGCCTGCAAATGGCACCATTTGAAGCTCTGTACGGACGGAGATGTCGTACCCCGCTAAATTGGTCGGAGACCGGAGACAGCCGTATCTTCGGCCCAGACATGCTCAAAGAAGCCGAGGAAAAGGTCAAGCTAATCAGGGACCGACTCAAGACCGCTCAAAGCCGACAGAAGAGTTATTACGATCAGAAACATCGTGGGGTCAATTTTGCACCCAGTGAATTTGTGTACCTACGAGTATCACCTATGAGGGGACTGCAACGGTTTAAGATTAAGGGGAAGTTAGCACCAAGATTCATTGTACCATTCTGCATAGTGGCACGAAGAGGCACTGTAGCCTACCAGCTAGACTTACCCGAAGAATTGTCCGACATCCACGACGTGTTCCACGTCTCTCAATTAAGGAAGTGCGTAAGCAAACTAGAGAAGCAAGTATCCCATGAGAACATTGACGTGCAGCCAGACTTCACCTATCGAGAACGCCCAGTAAAAATATTAGAGGAGTCTGAAAGGAGGACCCGACAGAAAAATATCATGTTTTTCAGAGTTCAGTGGAGCAATCACACCGAAAGTGAAGCAACCTGGGAAAGGGAGGATTTCCTTCGGACAGAGCATCCACACTTATTTAAGGATCAGCTGAAATCTCGGGGACGAGATTTTTCCTAAGGGGGTAGGTGTTGTGACACTCCAAAAAAATTTATTTGGTTTTTCAGCAAAAACTTTGTTGGTTTTTGAACAGAGGCCATTTAAATTTTTTCCAGAAAACCTTCCTCTTAAAAACTTCTTTGGCAAGGATTTTATTTTTGTATCTTCTTCAAACTATGGTGTTTGATCATTTAAAAACTCCTTCTGATGGTTCCCTTCTCAAAGTATATTTTTGGAAATTATTCTTTTTCTTATAAAAAGAACTTTGTGAATTTTGAGGTTTTTCTTATCTTGAAACCACCCATGGTTTTACCATGTCCTCTATAGTAAATCTACTCAAAATCCCTCCCTCCACCTTTGGACAATCTAGATTCTCTGTCTCAACAAGTCCAAACAAGTTTTGGATTTTATTTCAATTATTTTATCTCTCAAATCATCTCTGCCAATTATTTTGAGCCTGAGTGATTTTCAAAGCAAGTACCTCATTGCCTTTGACTTTTTACCTCAAATCAACTTCCCTGGATAGTCCTTGGTACCCACAACCTAGAACCATCTTGATCCACTCTTCTTCTTTTCAAAAATTTCAAATTTCACTCACTGCAAGTTTGGACCAGATTTGACAAATTTGGTGAAATTCATATCTACACTTCTCCATAAATTCCACAAAAATTCAGGCAGCCTCCTGGTGCAATGAGAGGCCACCCCACAAAAATTCAGCTCAAGGAAAATTCTCCACATGCTAAAATCATTTCGTCGAACACTTGGCCGGCACTGTTTCCGTAGACTTTTAGAAAAATTCAGATTTTCATAATTCAGTCAGTGTCGTTTTTCGTCAGTGGCTTGTCATCCATCACCAGTGCCCCCTGGCGCGTTGCGCACGGCCTCTCCTCCCTGGCCAGAGCACCGCACACCCCCTTGGACGGGCACAGGTGTCGGTGGCGGCGAGCATCGCCGGAGTTGGCAGTTTCTGCGGTGGCTGCGCCACCCGTGGCGGCCAGCGAGGGCCCGAGCCCGCTCGCCACGCCACCCGGCGCCGCCCAACGCCCCTTGGCTCTCCGCGTGTCCTTGCAATGCCAGCGCACGCCCGTGGCACCATCGCCGTGGCCCGGCAAGCACGGAACGTGCTCCCTGCCGCCGACGGGCCCGCGTCGCCCCATTCCATCGAGCTCGCCCAAAGCACCCTAATCCAAGCTTGGTTAGCACCTAAATGGAACCGGTGGATCTCCACGCCGACGCCCAACTTCCTAAACCTCCCCGACCAAGCTCTGCGCCGCCGTAACCTTCGCCGGAGATCCCCGTTCACGGCCACCGCCTCGGATCGCCTATAAAAAGGACCCCGAGCCCGCTCACGAGCACACACCTTCACTGCACCTCTCCAGGACCCTTCCAAGCCACCAGGAGGACCTCGAGGAGGTCTCCTCCCCCAACTCCGGCCGCACCGATCCGCCTCGGCCACCAGCTCGATTTGCTCCGGTGAGGCCGTCCCCGATGCCCTAATCTCGTCTATAGCCTCCTCTAGCACCCAGTGAGCTAACCCCAGCGTCAATTTGGCCTTCGCAGCTCTCTCCGACGAGGCCCTCGACCACCCGAACCGCCGTCCACCGGAGCAAGGGTCGCCGTCGACGTGGTACTCGCCGGCGACCACCACCACCACCAACCGACGCGGAATGGCGCCCTTAACACGGAGGTACTATCCGATCCCCCTGCCTCGCCGTGGATCGCCGCCGGCGACCACCGCGGTTCTCGGGCACCGTCGAGCTCTGCCGCCCCGTTTGAATATTCAAACCTGACGGGTGGGACCCGCCTGTCAGCCTCTCTGTCCTTTCTAAACGAACCATTTTCTGAAAGCGTCTTCTGCCAAAATGCGCTTTCCCTCTGGGCTGGCGTATTCTCTATCGAAGCGTTTTCTATTTTTATAAGTGAGCCCCTGGAAGTTTTCTGTTTCATTACAGATGAGTCCCTGGACTAAAACCCTTATAACTTTTTAACAGAAAGGAATTTTTGAGTGATTCTTTTCATGTACTCTTCAAATTTTTGTCTAGTTTTTTATCATATTTATTTCAAAAATATTTAGAATAATTTTGTGCACCTCACGGTATTCACGATAGCGCGTATATTTTCTTTATACCATAGATACCGAAGGAGGTGACGGGACCGCAAACTTCACCGAGCTAGGCTCCGACTACTCTGAACCAAGCAAGCATGTTTGCATTAAGTAGTTTCATGGCATGTTGATGAGCATACCGACGAATGTCATGTTACATGCAACGATGAGGCAAGTGAGTTTCAAAAATCCATAAGTGGATGGATGTGAGTATGCATGGCCATGTGTTGGCATGAGGATGGGTAAGATGGCAGTTTGTAGCATGCCAGTCTTATGCCAGACTATATGACTTCAGAGTCAACCCGTATCGGTCCAGTACCTTCCATTCTTCCTTCCCTGTACTACCACATGTTTTTCGCAAGGAATATGGCTTAGTAAGTTGCAAACCTCTTTCCTGGTACACACCAAAAGGAGAGGCCGTGATGATGGTTCCATGGCCCTGGATTAAAGCCAGTCATCCGGTCAGGGGGCATGGGTGTTTCCGGTTGGGACCGAGAGGGGGGCACCCCTTAGAGCGCGCGTATATAAATTTGATCCCATGCTATTCGAGATTGTGATCTCCCCGTCTCAAAAGTTTTTCTTGGACGATGTCTAGGGTGATTCCTGGCATCGAGAGGTAGGATGGGTGTGTACTGGTTAGCTGTGTTTTCTTCCGAAATACCGTAAACGGAACTAGTCCTTCATGACTACGGAAATCCGTTGGCTGTGGGACAAATTCTTGTACAAACTCTGCAGAGTCATATATTCCTTTGAATCATCTATTCCATGTCCAAGTTCGGTATTATCTTATCCTGACAAATGTCAGTTTTGATGTCAGAGACTTCGGTGAATCACATGAGTGCTAAGTCCGGTTAAATGTATATTCATGTGGATGGACTAACCCGTTTATTTTCATGAATTGAATATTTATTATGAGTATTATTCACTTTTGAATAAAAGCCCTTTTTGTGATGTCGCTCAGACGTCCGACTGTGGCATTGTTATTATTTACTTTCAATAAAAGCCCTCTCTGTGATGTCGCTCAGACGTCCGACTGTGGCATTGTTATATTTTACTTTCAATGAAAGCCCTTTCTGCGATGTCGCTCAGACGTCCGACTGTGGCGTTTCTTTTAAAGCCCTTTATGTGGCGTCGCTCAGACGCCCGACTGTGGCATTTCTTTTAAAGCCCTTTATGTGGCGTTGCCCAGACGCCCAACTGTGGCATTTCTTTTAAAGCCCTTTATGTGGTGTCGCCTAGACGCCCGACTGCGGCGTGATTCATTTATTTATCTTCCTATCAAGGTGTCGCTTCAGACACCCGATTGGGTTTACAGTTATTTTGTTGGGTTTTCGAGCGGACTACCGCCGACCCCCTTTTCACCTATCTTGTTTTTACGAATTAATGTGCCACTGTTAAAATTATTCATGACGCATCCATGCATGCATTTGTTATATCTTACGTCCGAACTGTCTTGCGAGTACTTTCAAAGTACTCACCTAGCTTCTTGATTTGGCCAGATGCTGACGAATGCGATCTCATGGATGAAGAATTTGATAGCGAGTCCGACGCCTAGAGGAATCCCAGTCAGTCTCGTGCAACCCTGGATTTGGTCACTGTATTATATCCGCTTCTGCTACCAAATAAATTCATCGAGCCTCACCTCGACGCTCGATGAGATGCCAGTTTTAGAGTCATGTATCTCACACCCCGCTGTGTTTTTCCACCACCACCCTATCCTCGAGTCAGTAGTATGACTCCACACCACTGTGTCATGTCTGCCATTATTTATAATTATTGGCGTGCTTGTAATAATTTGGTTGAGCAACCGTAGCTCGACCCTGTAATATATTTTATGCTACTGGCTTATTGTATCAAGAATTTGTCTACCGGTAAGGAGGATTTTTCTCATACTGGACTCAAAAGATTGATTTCTCAATAAACATTTTTATTGGAAAACCGGTCGTAACTAGTATAAAACCCTCTCTCGTGTCCTTTGTCCCGATTAACCCCTTTAAGCTTCCTAGTGCGATGGCCCCACGACTAAGTCCTTGCTCTAGGACATCTTCAGTGACAACTGCACGATAGTTGGCGCCCACCGTGGGGCCAGCGCACGGTGGATTTGAGTTCTTGAAGGGCAACTTCGAAGGGCTCAAGGGATACGCTGTGGGCCGGATGACCAAGAGTCGTCACGGCAAGATCTACATCGACGACGAAGGCTGGGGCCCTGAGGACGGCTCAATCGAGTACGGGTACCGGGTCCCCTTCGGCGGAATTCACGTCTTCATTGGCCGGATCGGCGACGAGTCAGGCCCTGAGCCGGATGTCCAAACCGACCTCATCGAAACGGCTCAGCGCGCCGGGTCCGCCCGTGTTCAATCTGTCGTGAAGCATGCCTTCGTATGCTGCATCCATGGCGGTGAATACTCCGAAGAATTGATGGAAGGCGGGGAGACGACCATCTGCTCCGATACTACATCATCAACTGGTGAGACGGACTCATTGTACCAACTGCAAGACGGCATGCTCAGGGACTGTTCCAATGGCAGCAGTATTCCGGACCCCCTTGAGCCGCCGAATTGGGCCGGAGCATGGCAGGGACACAGCCCGGGCAGAACTCGACCGCAGCAATAGCGGCAGCCACCGGGTCGGCATCTGCCAAGTCAGGAGACCCCGCGTGCCCCCCGACTCAGGTTCTCATGGACCTCATGGATAAACTGATGACTCTGTTAACCGCTGCCGTAGAGCCAGCGGATAAAGCCCAGCTTGACGCGGAAGTGGCATGCGTACGGGAGGAGATGGTGCAAGATAAGGAAAATCTAACCGCGGAGGAAACCCGGATGGCAGTAGAACGAGCAGCTTTGGATGCTTGTGCTCAGCAGCTTCAAGCAGAAACCTTCCGGCTCTGGGTGGATCTTAATGCATCAAACGAGGTCATGAGGAGAAGGTGTCAGAAGACTCAGTCGCGTCTGCCTCTAATGCTGGATCCGAGGAATCTGTTCCATACACCCCGAGGCAAACCGTGTCACGACGCCCGGTGCACCAGTTCAGCCACGCACCATGGAGACGCTGCGCATGAATACAACTCCTCCTTGTTATATAGCAGCGCCCCTGGGTCACTTCTCCAACCCCATGGAGAACCTCTTTGCGGCGTCAGCTCGTTTGGCAGCTCTCCTAATGGAAGGCGACTCGCCAGCAGCAATTGAATACCGGAGGGTGAGAGAACTACTTCAGACGGCTTTGGCCCAGGAGGATGCATACTCCTACAGTCGAGACATGATTCATTCAACTCCTTGCCCAAGCCGGAGCCCGAGTTACAGTAGGCACATGGAAAGTGCGGAGATGTCAAGTAATGCTGAACGCCACAACCGGCCATATAGGCATGAGCCGGTGCGGGCTGGAGCCCTTAACTTGGCGATCAGGGGAGGATTCCTCAAGAGGAGGAACGGGCGGCTCAGATAGCAGCAGAGCAGGCGGCTCACCAAACCTTTCCGGCTTATCCAGCAACCTCGGTTGAGGCAGGAGTGGTTACGAGAACCGGAGGCGTACCTTGCCTGGTCCCAGCCATACGCAATGAGCGGTTGCCCAAGGACTTCAAGGGACCTCGTAAGGTACCTAACTACACGGCTGACTTACAGCCGGGGGCTTGGATTGAGAGTTATGTGATGGCTATTGAGCTGTTGGAGGTTAGTGATGCTGCAATGGCCAAGTACTTTACCATGATGTTGGATGGAACAGCTCGAACCTGGTTAAAAGGATTACCACCCAATTCCATCGGCTCATGGGCAGAGTTGAAGGCACGGTTCATCCAGAACTTTAAGGACACCTGTAAGCAGCCAATGTCAATTGTGGACCTGACCAATTGCAAGCAAGAGGATGAAGAATCTACAACACATTGGGTGCGCCGGGTCAAGGACATAATTCATTCTTCTAATAAAATGGACGCCGGCTCAGCAGTTTTGATGTTGGAGAAAAATTGTCGTTTCGAACCTCTGAAGTAGAAGTTGGAGCGGCTTAAACGTGACTGCAATTACATGGGAACGTTGATGGCGGCTCTTGTCAAGTATGCCAATTATGCTACCACCAAAGACCCGACGTCTGACGAAGAAAAGGCAACGAAGGGAAGGAAGAACGGCAATGGCAAGGGTCACCAGCATAACCCGGCAAATCAAGGAGGTAATAAGCGTAAGGATGATGAGTTTGTTTCTAATACTAATGCACAGGGTGGTAGTCAGCGGCGTAAGGGCAGACAGCCCCCTCGATCGGGCGGGTTAGGCCCCACCCTTGAGCAGTTGTTGAATGAACCTGGTCCAAGACACGACACACAGGAGAAGCCAGCTACCCACTTGTGGAAGGATTGCACGATCATGAAGGCGTTTAAAAATTCAAACGCATTTGATGGGGGTCACGGCCCGGTGGCGGCTCAGGCGGCTTTCAAGGCCCGGGCGTCGGTTCAAGCAGAGGAGGTTTTCATGGTCATCCTGGTCATTAGGGAGGATATAATGAGCAACACGGCCAAGGGAATCAACAGCAGCAACAATCCGGGTATCAGAGCAACCCGAAGCAGTTGAGTAGTGGACAGTATCATGTCTTTACTACCAATTTATGTAAGAGAGACCAGAAACTCCACAAGAGGGCCGTCAATGCCGTTGAGCCGACAGTTCCACGTTATTTAGGTTGGTCGGAGCAGCCCATTGTGTGGAGCAGAGAGGATCACCCGCCCCGGGTTGATAATCCGGGTCACTTGGCGTTAGTAGTGGCACCTCAGGTTGGTGGGTACAAGTTTACTAAGGTACTCATGGATGGAGGCAGCAGCATCAACATCCTTTACTATGAGACGTTTCACCGGATGGGATTGACGGACAAAAATCTTAAACAATCCAACATTGTTTTTCATGGTGTGGTGCCTGGTAAGTCGGCATACCTAGTTGGTGAGATCGAGCTGGAAGTAGCCTTTGGAGATGAATATGACTCCAGAGCAGAAAAATTAACCTTTGAAGTGGTTAAAATCAAAAGGCCATATCATGCTCTATTTGGGCGGTCGGCTTATGCCAAGTTCATGGCTCGGACGTGTTACGTATATTTGCAGCTCAAGATGCCGGGTCACAAGGGCACCATTACAGTCCATGGGAGCTGGAAGATAGCCTTGGAATGTGAAGAAGGGGATGCTGCCTATGCTGAATCTGTTTGTGCAACAGAGGAGTTGAAATTCTACAAGGATCATGTTGACCCGGCGGACATGACATCATTCAAGAAACCAACAACAGAGCATGAGCTGGAGTTAAAGTTCAAATCAGCTGATGACACTAAGATGGTTGACTTTGTGCCTGGCGATTCATCCAAACAGTTCATCATTAGCGCGAACTTGGATCCGAAATAGGAAAGCGCGCTCATCGAGTTCATCCATGAGAACTGGGACATCTTTGCATGGAAACCTTCAGACATGCTGGGTGTCTCGAGGGAACTCACTGAGCACACGCTTAATATTGATCCAAAGTTCAAACCTGTCAGACAGTTTCTTCGGCGGTTCAGTGAAGAAAGGCGCAAGGCCATTGGAGAAGAGGTGGCCCGGCTCTTGGCGGCCGGGTTCATTGTGGAGGTTTTTCATCCAGAATGGTTAGCTAACCCAGTGCTCGTGCTCAAAAAGAATGGCACCTGGCGTAAGTGTGTGGATTACACAGACTTAAACAAGGCCTGTCCGGCTAATCCTTTTGCTCTTCCTCGTATTGATCAGATCATTGATACTACGGCGGGTTGCGCATGGTTGAGTTTCTTAGATGCTTACTCCGAGTAACATCAGATTAAGATGGCAGTCAAGGATCAAGAGAAAACAACGTTTATAACACCTTTTGGGGCTTTCTGCTATGTGTCTATGCCTTTTGGGATCAAGAGTGCTCAGGCGACTTACCAACGGTGTGTGCAGAATTGTCTTCATGATCAAATTGGGTGCAATGTTCATGCCTACGTGGATGATATAGTGGTGATGTCCAGGGAAGAGGAAACCTTGGTCACAGACCTGAAAGAGACTTTTGATAATCTTCGAGTTTACAAGATGATGCTTAACCCGGCCAAGTGTGTCTTTGGAGTGCCAACTGGCAAGCTCTTGGGCTTTCTCGTGTATAACCGAGGTATTGAAGCTAACCCGGAGAAGATCAAGGCAATTACATCTATGGCCAAACCAACATGCGTCAATGATGTTCAACGACTGGCGGGTCGTGTGGCTTCTTTGAGCCGGTTCATAAGCTGGTTAGGGGAAAAGGCTATGCCTCTATATGAGTTGATGAACAAAACGGATGTGTTTGTTTGGAGCGATGCTGCGAATGCTGCTTTTGAGGATCTGAAGGCACAACTGGCTGAGTCGCCGGTCCTAGCTGCTCCAATTGAGAAAGAGCCGCTATTATTATACATAGCTGCTAACTCATGGGTTATTAGTGTGGCTATGGTGGTAGAGCGCAAGAAGGCTGGCAAAGAGCATCCGGTTCAGCGGCCGGTTTATTATGTCAGTGAAATGCTAATTGAGTCTAAGCAACGATATCCACATTGGCAGAAGCTTGTTTCTGGGGTGTTCATGGCAAGACGGAAGCTTAAGCATTACTTTCAGGGACATCCAATCACTGTGGTTAGCTTTGCTCCCTTGGGAGACATTATTCAAAACAGAGAAGCTACAGGGTGAGTTGCCAAGTGGGCAATTGAGCTTGGGTCTCATGGGCTGACGTATGTTCCACGCACTGCGATTAAGTCTCAGGCTCTGGTTGACTTCATCAATGACTGGACAGAGATGCAGATGCCAGAAGAAAAGCCGGACAACACATATTGGACTATTCATTTTGATGGGTCCAAGCAATTGGAAGGCTCGGGGGATGGAGTTGTATTAACTTCCCCACGAGGTGATAAATTTTGTTATGTGTTACGATTGATGTTTCCATGCACTAAGAACGCAGCAGAGTATGAAGCATTTCTCCATGGTCTTCGAGTGGCAAAAGAGATGAGCTTGAGCCGGGTCAGATGTCTTGGTATTCAGATCTAGTGGCTCAGCAGGTGTCTGGCAAGTGAGATTCTAAAGACCCTCTCATGGTGGCTTATCGCCGAAAGGTCGATGCCGTGGCAGGATATTTTAAAGGTTATCAGGTGGAACACATTGACCGTCGAAAAAATGAAGCAGCCGATGCTTTAAGCTGGCTGGGGTCTCAACGTAAGCCGGTACCACACAACACCTTTTTAGATGTTTTGCATAACCCCTCTGTCAAGTTGCCCACAGAAGAAGATTTAGCTGTTCCTGACCCAGAGGCGCAATTGGTGGTGGCTCTTCATGTCATCCCAGATTGGACGGTGCCGTTCTTGGCTTACATGACCCGGGGAGAATTGCCAGCGATGAGATCCTGGCTCGACAGATAACCCGGCGGTCTAAGTCCATGACGATTTTAGATGGAGAGTTATTTCATCGCAGTGCTTCTGGAGCGTTTCAACGGTGTGTTTCCCCCGAAGAAGGTCAAGAAATCCTTCGTGAGATCCATAAATGCGATTGTGGTCATCACGCCGGGTCAAAATCCTTAGTGGCCAAGGCGTTTCGTCACGGTTTTTACTGGTTGACGGCTCACGCTGATGCAGAAGATCTGGTCAGTAGATGTGATGGATGTCAGAAATTCGCACGACTAGCGCATGTGCTGGCTCAAGAGCTCCGGATGATTCCAATCACTTGGCCGTTTGCAGTCTGGGGGCTTGACATGTTGGGACCTTTCAAAAGGTCTAAGGATAAGAAGACACATCTCTTGGTGGCTGTTGATAAGTTCACTAAATGGGTTGAGGTGAAGCCTCTGAGTAAGTGTGATGCAGCCACGGCGGTTCAGTTCATGAAGAAAATAATCTTTCGTTTTGGTTTTCCACACAGTATTATCACAGACAATGGCACTAATCTATCCCAAGGGGCTATGGAAGAGTTTTGTCAGCGAGAGCACATCCGGCTTGATGTTTCTTCTATAGCTAATCCTCAATCCAATGGTCAAGCTGAGAGAGCCAATCAGGAAATTCTGAAAGGGCTAAAGCCCCGGCTTATGGTTCCTTTACAGCGAATGCCGGGTTGTTGGGTAGAGGAGTTGCCTTCATTGTTATGGAGCATCAATACTACACCCAACAGGTCTACGGGTTACACACCCTTCTTCATGGTTTATGGGTTAGAAGCAGCATTGCCCAGTGACATCCGTCATGACTCACCCCGGGTGGCGGCTTATGTTGAAGCTAACAATGAAAAAGCCAGACAAGATGTGCTTGACTTGTTGGATGAAGAAAGAGACTTAGCAGCAGCACGGTCAGCAACCTATCAATAGGACTTGCGGCGTTATCACAGCCGCCGGGTTAAGACCAGGACTTTTCAGGAAGGCGATTTGGTGCTCTGGCTCATCCAAGATCTTTCAGATGCACACAAGTTATCCCCACCTTGGGAAGGACCCTTTGTGGTCAGTAAATAATTAAACAATGGGTCTTACTACCTCATTAATGTTCGAGAGCATGAAGACTCATGTAAGTCGGAAGAGGAGACCCGCCGGCCATGGAACATTGCTCAACTTCGGTCGTACTATACCTGAGTCCCTGGCTCTCATCATGTACATACGTTCACATTGTATATGTGATGATAAGCAATCAAGTTAGACCATCCGTCTCTTTTCTTTTCAAAGATTATGCATCTTTATTATTTTTTCACAAATAACTATTAAGGATCTGATCATATTTGAATCAAGTTTAACCTTTTCTTGTCTGGCTTATGATCGTATTTGAATCTAGCTGTAAATCTCATGGTCACTTGGGGGCTTCCTGTTCAAACATAGGTCGTATTCGAACCAAAGAGAACATAACTGTCTTAACCCTCTTGGTCAGCTCAAGGCCAAACTCACTTGGGGGCTTCTTGATCGTATCCGAATCATAGCTTAACCCCTTTTGAGCCGACTTGGATCGTATTCGAATCAGGGTCGTTAAAAACCTCGCAAGGTCATTTGGGGGCTTCTTGTCCAAACATAGGTCGTATTCGAACCAAAGAGAACATAGCTATCAGTACCCTCTTGATCAGCGCAATGCCAAAGCCACTGGGGGCTATATGGTCGTATTCGAACCTTAGCTTAAGCCCTTTGGTCTGGTTTACTGATTGTATTCGAATCAGAAACCCCCAATCTTTTGAACACAGAGTTAAAATTATGTTTGTTATCTGTTGCTTGCCTTTGAGTTTTTGTTGTTTCAATATTACAAATGAGATAGCCTGGTTTTCTTCGCCGGCTCAATTATTGGACAATACAGCCGCCCGGGTTATTCAAGCCGGTGGTCTAAGGATCCAAAGGTATCAGCGACTAAGATATGATGATTATTGAATATTCGAGGAGTATTAACTGTTATACATATTGAATTATAAAATTCATCACCCGGGTTATTTGAACCGGCGATCTAAGAATCAACAAGGACAAGATATGGGCTGTCAATTAGGTGTTCAAACCCAGTTGGTTCTAAACCGCCTTGCCAGGTTTTTCCTTGTGTTCACAGGAACATAGTTTAAACATTGCAAAGACAAGCATTAAACGTGCATAAGAAAGCATTAAACATTGGCATCCGGAAGCACAGATTCACATAGAAGTGTTTTATGCGCGATTGCATAAGCAAACATGCGGTGTTTTAAACAGCTGAGCTATTACAAGGCTTTAGAAGCCCATAAAGATGAGCACTGTCCTTCCCTCACCAGTTCACCATCTCGAGTCTGCTGGAAGTTGGATTTGGACCAATCAAAGCCGTTCATGGCGACAAATTCAGCTTCGTTGTCAATCAGGCCGATGCTATGTCTTGAGCTTGCGTTGGTTTTCCCCGAAGAGGAAGGGATGATGCAGCAGAGTAGCGTAAGTATTTCCCTCAGTTTTTGAGAACCAAGGTATCAATCCAGTAGGAGGCCATGCGCAAGTCCCTCGTACCTACACAACACAAAGAGCTCAACACAACCAACGTGATTAGGGGTTGTCAATCCCTTCACGGTCACTTACGGAAGTGAGATCCAATAGATAATATTTTTGGTATTTTTGATATAAAGATGCAAAGTGAAAAGTAAAAGGAAAAGTAAAAACAAAACAAGATTAAAGTGATGGAGATTGATATGATGAGAATAGACCCGGGGGCCATAGGTTTCACTAGTGGCTTCTCTCGAGAGCATAAGTTTTCTACGGTGGGTGAACAAATTACTGTTGAGCAATTGACAGAATTGAGCATAGTTATGAGAATATCTAGGCATGATCATGTATATAGGCATCACGTCCGTGACAAGTAGATCGAAACGATTCTGCATCTACTACTATTACTCCACTCATCGACCGCTATCCAGCATGCATCTAGAGTATTAAGTTAAAAACAGAGTAACGCTTTAAGCAAGATGACATGATCTAGAGAGATAAATTCATGTAATATGAAATAAACCCCATCTTGTTATCCTCGACCGCATGATCGAACCCAAAGCTAAGCACTTCTCCCATGGAAAGAACTACCAATCTAGTTGGCCAAACCAAATGGATAATTCGAAGAGACTTTCAAAGATAACCAATCATACATAAAAGAATTCAGAGAAGATTCAAATATTGTTCATAGATAAACTTGATCATAAACCCACAACTCATCGGTCTCAACAAACACACCACAAAAGAAGAAGATTACATCGAATAGATCTCCACGAGAGAGGGGGAGAACATTGTATTGAGATCCAAAAAGAGAGAAGAAGCCATCTAGCTACTAACTATGGACCCGAAGGTCTGAGGTAAACTACTCACACTTCATCGGAGGGGCAATGATGATGTAGAAGCCCTCCGTTATGACGGCCCTCTTCGGCGGAACTCTTAACAGGCCCCAAGATGGGATCTCGTGGATACAGAAAGTTGCGGCGGTGGAATTAGGGTTTTGGCTCCTGTTCTGATCGTTTGGGGGTACGTGGGTGCATATAGGAGGAAGGAGTACGTCAGTGGAGCACGAGGGGCCCATGAGGTAGGGGGCGCGCCTTGTAGGGGGGCGCCCCCTACCCTCGTTACCGCCTCCGGTACTTCTTGGAGTAGGGTCCAGGTCTCCTAGGTCTTATCCGAGAAGAAAATCATGTTCCAAAAAGGATTTTTCTGTTTGGACTCCGTTTGATATTATGTTTCTTTGAAACACTGAAATAGGCAAAAAACATCAATTCTGGGTTGGGCCTCCGGTTAATAGGTTAGTACCAAAAATAATATAAAAGTGGAAAATAAAGCGCAATATAGTCCAAAACAGTAGATAATATAGCATGGAGCAATCAAAAATTATAGATACGTTGGAGATGTATCAGGCATCCCCAAGCTTAATTCCTGCTCATCCTCGAGTAGGTAAATGATAAAAAGAGAATTTTTGATGCGGAGTGCTACTTGGCATAATTTCAATGCAAAATTTGTTTATTGTGGTATGGATATTCAGATTATAAAGATTCAAGACAAAAGTTCATATTGACATAAAGAATAATAACACTTCAAGCATACTAATAAAGTAATTATGTCTTCTCAAAATAACATGGCCAAAGAAAGTTATCCCTACAAAATCATATAGTCTGGCTATGTTGTATCTTCACCACACAAAGTATTTAAAGCATGCACAACCCCGATGACAAGCCAAGCATTTGTTTCATACTCTAACTTTTTCAAAACTTTTTCAATCTTCACGCAATACATGAGCGTGAGCCATGGACATAGCACTATGTGGAAGATAGTCTAACATCAACTAGGCATATCAACGGGCTATGGAGAGGCCCATCAATAGATATCAATGTGAGTGAGTAGGGATTGCCATGCAACGGATGCACTAGAGCTATAAGTATATGAAAGCTCATCAAAAGAAACTAAGTGGGTGTGCATCCAACTGGCTTGCTCATGAAGACCTTCGGCAATTTGAGGAAGCCCATCACTGGAATATACAAGCCAAGTTCTATAATGAAAAATTCCCACTAGTATATGAAAGTGACATAACGAGAGACTCTCTATCATGAAGATCATGGTGCTACTTTTAAGCACAAGTGTGGAAAAAGGATAGTAACATTGTCCCTTCTCTCTTTTTCTCTAATTTTTTTATTTGGGCCTTTTCTCTTTTTTATGGCCTCTTTTTTTGGTCGGGAGTCTCATCCCGACTTATGGGGGAATCATAGTCTCCATCATCCTTTCCTCACATGGGAGAATGCTCTAGAAAATGATGATCATCACACATTTATTTTTCTTACAACTCAACAATTACAACTTGATACTTAGAACAAATATGACTCTATATGAATGCCTCCGGCAGTGTACCGGGATATGCAATGAATCAAGAGTGACATGTATGAAAGAATTATTGTGACGCCCCCGATTCAATCGTACACTAATCATGCACGCAAATGTGTACGATCAAGATCAGGGACTCATGG
The DNA here is from genome assembly GCF_002162155.2 of Triticum dicoccoides. Lineage (NCBI taxonomy): Eukaryota > Viridiplantae > Streptophyta > Magnoliopsida > Poales > Poaceae > Triticum > Triticum dicoccoides. Next base: position 457,081,658 of record NC_041388.1, on the reverse strand, counting down.
GAAGATATCACAACACAACTCTACAAATAAAATAAGTCATACAAGCATCATAATACAAGCCAGGGGCCTCGAGGGCTCGAATACAAGTGCTCGATCATAGACGAGTCAGTGGAAGCAACAATATCTGAGTACAGACATAAGTTAAACAAGTTTGCCTTAAGAAGGCTAGCACAAACTGGGATACAGATCGAAAGAGGCGCAGGCCTCCTGCCTGGGATCCTTCTAACTACTCCTGGTCGTCGTCAGCAGCCTGCACGTAGTAGTAGGCACCTCCGGTGTAGTAGGGGTCGTCGTCGACGGTGGCGTCTGGCTCCTGGACTCCAGCATCTGGTTGCGACAACCAAAAAGAAAGGAAAGGGGGAAAAATGGGGGGGGGGAGAAAGCAACCGTGAGTACTCATCCAAAGTACTCGCAAGCAAGGAGCTACACTACATATGCATGGGTATATGTGTAAAGGGCCATATCGGTGGACTGAACTGTAGAATGCCAGAATAAGAGGGGGATAGCTAATCCTGTCGAAGACTACGCTTCTGGCAGCCTCCGTCTTGCAGCATGTAGAAGAGAGTAGATTGAAGTCCTCCAAGTAGCATCTCCAAGTAGCATCTCCAAGTAGCATCGCATAGCATAATCCTACCCGGTGATCCTCCCCTCGTCGCCCTGTGGAAAAGCGATCACCGGGTTGTCTGTGGAACTTGGAAGGGTGTGTTTTATTAAGTATCCGGTTCTAGTTGTCATAAGGTCAAGGTACAACTCGAAGTCGTCCTGTTACCGAAGATCATGGCTATTCGAATAGATTAACTTCCCTGCAGGGGTGCACAAACTTACCCAACATGCTTGATCCCATTTGGCCGGACACACTTCCCTGGGTCATGCCCGGCCGCGGAAGATCAACACGTCGCAGCCCCACATAGGCCCAACAGAGAGGCCAACACGCCGGTCTAAACCTAAGCGCGCAGGGGTCTGGGCCCATCGCCCTGAGCACACATGCACGTTGCGTGGGCGGCCGAAAGCAGACCTAGCCTAGTGGCGTTCCAGTCCAATTCGGCGCGTGCCGCTCCGTCGCTGACGTCTGAAGTGCTTCGGCTGATACCACGACGCCGAGTGCCCATATCTTTCCCACGTAGTTGGTTAGTGCATATAGGCTCGTAGCCAACTCAGATCAAATACCAAGATCTCGTTAAGCGTGTTAAGTATCCGCGAACGCCGAACAGGGCCAGGCCCACCTCTCTCCTAGGCGGTCTCAACCTTCCCTGTCGCTCCGCCACAAAGATCCACTCGCGGGTGCTCCACCAGCCAACCCGACTTTAGTCTCCACATGTATCATGTATAAAGTATATAGTATATACCCGTGATGACCTCCCGAGTGATCACGGCCCGATAGTATAGCACGGCAGACGGACAAGAATGTTGGGCCACAGATGAAAATAGTAGCATCCTATACTAAGCATATAGGATTACAGGTAAAGGTAACAACAGTAGTAACAAGGCCAGGCTATGCATCAGAATAGGTATAACAAAAAGCAGTAACATGCTACACTACTCTAATGCAAGCAGTATAGAGTAGATAGGCGATATTTGGTGATCAAGGGGGGGGGGCTTGCCTGGTTGCTCTGGCAAGAGAGAGGGGTCATCGGTGACGTAGTCGACCACAGGGGCATCAGCATCGGTCTCGGAGCCTACCGAAAAGGAGTAACGGAGGGGGAACACAATAAATAACGGAGAAATCAAATGTAACACAAAGCAAGACGCGGCAATACGTTGTGCTAGGGGTGACCTAACGTAGGGATGGGCGATACCGGTGAAGGGGGAAACATCCGGGAAAATATCCCCGGTGTTTCGTGTTTTCGGGCAGAGGAGCCGGAGGGGGAAAGTTGCGAGTTTGATATGTTAGGGGTGCGTGGCGGACGAACGGACTGCGTATCCGGATTCATCCCGTCGTTCTGAACAACTTTCATGTTGAAAATATTTTAATCCGAGTTACGGATTAAAAGATATGATTTTCTAAAGATTTTATTAATTTCTAGAATTTAATAAATTATTTAATCCAACATTATCCAGAATAGTAAATGCTGATGTCAGCATGACATCAGGGTGATGTCAGCAGTCAATGTTGACCATTGACCTGGTCAACCTGACGTGTGGGTCCAATGGGACCCACCTGTCATTCTCTATGATTAACTAAAACAGATTAATTAGTTTAATTAGTGATTAGGTTAATCTAATCAGGATTAATTAACTTAATTAATTACTTAATTAATTAATTAATATTTTATTTATTTTAGTTATTATTTATTTATTTATTTAATATATTCTTTTTATATTATTTTTTTCTAATTCCTTTTCTTTTCTTTCTTTCTTTTTTTTAAACCTTCTGGGACGGGGCCCCCTAGTAAGTGGCCCGGGGGGCCTAGCGGTGGCTACGGGCGCAGGCACCCGGCCCAATTGGGCAATGCCCAGATCGACAAGGGGAGGCGCCGGCCACGGGCACGGCAAGCCCGGACGACGCGGGCGGCCGGTGGGCGAGCACGGCGCGCGCGGAGCCTCAGGACGGGGCGTCGGCGAGTGTGCACGGGAAGGCGAGCACGGGCGGACGGGCGAGGCGCGACGGCCGTCGTGATCGGTGCAGGGAGGCAGCGCACGACGAGGATGACTCGGGCATGGGGGGGGCTCGGCGCAAAGGGCGTGCGGGGCACGGTGAGAGAGTGCTCACCGCGGGCGCGCGTGTGGGGGCGTCTACCGTGCGGTGACCGCGAGCGAGACGGGAGGCAGAGAAGGGGAGAGGCCCAGGGCCTCACCAGCGTTGATGGGGAGAGGGGGCGCCGAGGCTTGCTGGCGGCCGGCGGGGAAGAGGCCGAGGACGCGAGGTCCGGCGAGGAGGGGGGGTCGAGGTGGCGTCCGACGCGGGGTAGGACGTGGCGACGCCGGTGAAGATGGTGGGGC
>NC_041388.1:457071150-457078248 GCF_002162155.2 Triticum dicoccoides | reverse complement strand
TCTGGTCTTCTGTTTTTTTGTTTGTTTTGTTTGTTTTCTTTTATTTATTTTCTCCTCTGTTTTAATTCAATTAAAAATATTTATGCATCTTATAAAACTATGTCTTGTACACCATAATTATCTATGTGATATCTAGTACAAACCGAACAATTTTATTTTAATGTTTGAAAACTTTTATTATTTAGCAAATTTTGAATTTGAATTTGAATCGGTTTCGAACTAACTCGAGATTAGCAACTATAATCGAGGTGACGTGGCATCACTAGCAGAGGATCACTGTAGCTTAATTACCCGGGCGTCACAATTCTCCTCCACTACAAGAAATCTCGTCCCGAGATTTAGGAGCGGTTATAAGGGGGGAAGGGATTTGGTTATGAAATTCTAACGAATCTTCTCGTCTTTGGTTGCTCTTCTCGAAGAGGTGGATCCATTACATTGAAGTCTTCATTTCTCTGCTCCAGGTCATCATGATGGAGCCGTCATCCTTTCTTCGGGATCTCCAACGTACTAACGAATCAATAAGGAGAAACTCGGCTACGACAAAAAGGCTTATGAGGGAACAATCTGGGGGTTAACCCAAGAATCAGCATAAGAGTATCTCTCGAGTTGAACATATAAAATACATCGAGAGTAAGGTACGAAGCTACAATAAGAGGTTCCAAGCGGATAGATAGTTGCTCGAGGCCTAAACCAGAGTGAGAAAGGGGCTCAGATTAGCGAGAGTAGGTATTGTGTCAGATACCATAATAGAGCACTAGGAAGGTGGCCCATGAATTAAATACGAAGCCAAGCATGGGGAATAACCATTGGAAACAGGGTTGTACAGGAGAGTCAGGTTTCGATCCTGGGGCCTGTGGGTTATGGGCCCACCATGTGGTTTAAAAGTAGGAAGGGCGTTGACATCTTGCACAGTCATGTAAGCAAGGCATGTCAGAGGTTAGTCTGCCAGTTATGTCGACAACAACATCGGTACCAAGGGTGAGGGATGAAGAGAACCATTTCCCTGCTCGTTGAACGAGGCGGACCAATAGGCAAAGTTCTCGTCCATCGGTGGTTATCGGGATGTCATCAACAATAGTAACAGGGTCTTATTTACAGAGTTGTACAACTGAGGTGTTTATATAAGCAGCGAATCATTACCTCTTAGATCATATAAACCACGAGAAATGTTAAACAAGACAATGGAAAGGAAAATTTGATCATCAGATTAAACAGAACAGTGGAAAGAAAAATGTGTTCAAACACATATGTCAGGGGTATATCCTTCCAAAGGACAAGCAGAACATGATAACCACGACATGATATTAAGTAGAAAAGCCTCTAGGTGAGGGGAGAGAAATTTTCATGACATTATCCATACAGCGGTGTTTGGATAATTGAGCAAGAAACGTTTAGCATTGGGCTTCAAATGTTCTTGTTGAAAATCGGAGTACCACAGACATGCTTCGAGATAGCATTGACATGGTGTTTCAATCAAGGGCCAGACTTTGGATATAGGAAGGATCCATTAGGAACAACTTGTAGGATAAGTCTTACAATCTCCTCCAGGAGGAATGGTTATCTTGCAAAAGAAATTATAATGATAGGTCCTCCCGCCGGGGGGGGGGGGTGCTATGCATGACATCATGTTACCGGGTCATCAAAGGATCAACATCCTAACCCTTGGAAAGTTGTCCCAACCATCATATCTGACCGAGATTCATATCCAATTGGTGTCATGGTACCTCAGACTCAGGATGTCCGAGAAGAAAAGGGGCAACACAAATCGTTGAAATGGCATTGCAAGATTCTCGGGAAATGAACTATGGGAGCAGGTTCCTGAAACAATAGTTCATCATTAAACCAAGGAGAGGTGAGGAGGTGGCTGATTGACTCAGCGACAATTCATTGAGATTTTCAAAAGATGGATTTCCACAATAATGTGAACAAGAAGATGACACTTGTCAATTCAAATGATATAACGTTGTATGCTCTAGGGAAACATACACCATCAATCATTAGTTGAAAGGTGTGCCCGAAATATGACCTTAGGCAGCAAGATCAATGTTAGAGGGACGATTCAATAATCAAAGGTCTAAGAACGAACTATCGATCGTTAACTTCAAAGCAATGGGGTTGCTAGAAGTACAGAACTCAAACAGCATCTATTGGTATGCTGGTTAAAAACAACACTGGGACCAAGGAAGAATGATGATGGTGAGAAGTATCACCATACCAAGAATTCTCAAGAGGTGGTGAAATTCCCACGACCTCCTTGACATAAAAGATGGCAATATTCCAAGGTAAAGGAGAACAATTGCTGGATAGCAAGGGTCTCAAGGTATATCACAAAGCACGAACAAGTTTGTGTTGGAGGGACGGCAATAAGTGGTCGATGATAACACAACTCATCGAGGGAAAGGATGGTATTTCTCTTCATGAATCCGGTTGATATCCTGGAAGGGCTCTTAATGCCGATGATGATCACGACACAATTGTCGAGATATTTCATGAAGATGTAATTGAATGGCAATGACATCAAGTCAAAGGAATGATGAAGCGAAAGGTTATTGGAACCACGAGTACGACACAAACTCGAAAATCAAGCTTGTTGTTCAAGGCGAAATGATATGACGAGAAAAATCAACGTAAGCTTAGCCCATCATCAAAATTGTGCTCTGAGAAGGACCAGGTAGCACAGTTAAAATCATCAAGACAATGATATAGCCAAACAGGCTAGGAATGGCGTGATCAGGTACAAACTCGTACTTAAAGAAGATTACTAAGATTTGTTGAACCATAGTGCGGACTCGGCTCAGTTATCGGTGTCTTTGAGTGTTTAATAACTCAGAGCCCATGAAAAATTGTAATCAGTGAGAATGTAGTACTTGATGAAGAACTCATAAGAAGTTATGCAGTTCCAAGATAATCTTGAGATACCAGGGGGATAATACTCGAAGACGGATCAAAGTAGAGGTTGGACCGGGGTATTGATCCACAGAAGACAAGTGCTTACACTTGCATCAAAAATGGTATTTAAAGGAGAACATGGTCGGAACCACGATTGTAAAAGGGCAGACCCTAGATATAAGATGAACTTATATCAAGGGAATAATTAGTTTTAAAAGAAGCTTCAATGAGAAGATGTACATCGTGTCCATGGGCATGAACATAAAGTTCAAGGTCGACTCCCACTTCTCCAATGTATAACCTTTCATTCACTTCTCACTTTCGAGGAAGTTGTAGTGTTGAAATTTTATCTGGCAAAATACCAGGAGCGTATGACTCGTGAAAACTTTCGGGTTCACACGGTTTAGAGAAGGCATATGTTCAACCCATCAGGTTATCATGGAAATATATACCACAAGCTTCAATAGTAGATATCACCAGCTCGAGAGCATAGCATGGTTGGCCAAATCAGAGAATAGGATTTACCAACGACATTATGTATCAGGGAAAGAACTTCCAAAGTGATTGAATATGAGGGACGTTGTCGGGTAAAATCTAACAAAGGATCCGATGGTTCTCAAAGGATCTGCTGTAAGCATCGGTACTCAACAGAGGAAGAAACAATGCAAAGGCATTGGATTCTAGAAACAACTAACTAATCAAAGCTTAATGCAAAGAAATTTTATGATTTCCAAATCAAGGGATCAGAAGCAATCGTTCTGATTGAAAATGAATAAGTTCAATAGACTTAAAAGCACAACTAATCAAGGCATTGATTGGTTAAGAACCAGCTCATGTTTAAAATGACGTCTGAGCCGGGAAGATAATTTAAAAGGATCAACTGATGATTGAGTGCTTTCACACACATGTTGAATCGATAGGATCAAAATGATGGTGTCAAAGGATACTAATGAATATTGCTACACATATGGAAAGCATCCATATTGCAAGCAGACAAGTATTTGCCGAGCAATAGTTTGAGGAGGATACTCGGAAGATCGGGTAGTATTTCCAAGTATTTTGAAAAGCATATGAACAACTAGGGATAAGCGGATACTCGATAAGTGCGAGAATTATCCGTAGGGGTATTCAGGTGACAAAGAACAGCAAGGCGTTAAGCTCAAAGGATTATCGAAACAATTACGAGTATTTCGGGGTATCTTGTAATAACAAGACCAACTGAGAATAAAAGTAAAAATGACAGGCGTAAGTATTTATCCATAGGGATTTTTCGGTGGTAGGGAATTGCAAAAGCAATAGGCATAAGGTCTCGAGAAAATATCGGAGTCAGAATATTCCGTTGAAGCAGTCGACCATCCGTAATGAAAGGGTTCTCCGACAGGAAGTGGTAGCGAGAACCTAGAGTTAGATTTTAGCAAAATCATTTAACCCGAATAGAAGAGAGATTAGAATCCCAGAGTATAGACGAGGAGTAAAAGATCCTAATACCACCCAAATGGCGACGTGGGCCCATGGGCCGCACAGCCATGTTAGTAAAACAGTTTTCAATGTCTAGACTCGACTTTGGCCAAGGAGTTGGAAAGGGGATTCCTACAGGCAGTCGGCTCTGATACCAACTTGTGACGCCCCCGATTCAATCGTACACTAATCATGCACGCAAATGTGTACGATCAAGATCAGGGACTCACGGGAAGATATCACAACACAACTCTGCAAATAAAATAGGTCATACAAGCATCATAATACAAGCCAGGGGCCTCGAGGGCTCGAATACAAGTGCTCGATCATAGACAAGTCAGCGGAAGCAACAATATCTGAGTACAGACATAAGAGGGGGATAGCTAATCCTGTCGAAGAATAAGAGGTGGACTGAACTGCAGAATGCCAGAATAAGAGGGGGATAGCTAATCCTGTCGAAGACTACGCTTCTGGCAGCCTCCGTCTTGCAGCATGTAGAAGAGAGTAGATTGAAGTCCTCCAAGTAGCATCTCCAAGTAGCATCTCCAAGTAGCATCGCATAGCATAATCCTACCCGGCGATCCTCCCCTCGTCGCCCTGTGGAAAAGCGATCACCGAGTTGTCTGTGGAACTTGGAAGGGTGTGTTTTATTGAGTATCCGGTTCTAGTTGTCATAAGGTCAAGGTACAACTCCAAGTCGTCCTGTTACCGAAGATCATGGCTATTCGAATAGATTAACTTTCCTGCAGGGGTGCACCAACTTACCCAACATGCTTGATCCCATTTGGCCGGACACACTTCCCTGGGTCATGCCCGGCAGCGGAAGATCAACACGTCGCAGCCCCACCTAGGCACAAACGAGAGGCCAGCACGCCGGTCTAAACCTAAGTGCGCAGGGGTCTGGGCCCATCGCCCTGAGCACACCTGCACGTTGCGTGGGCGGCCGAAAGCAGACCTAGCCTAGTGGCGTTCCAGTCCAATTCGGCGCGCGCCGCTCCATCGCTGACGTCTGAAGTGCTTCGACTGATACCACGACGCCGAGTGCCCATATCTTTCCCACGTAGTTGGTTAGTGCGTATAGGCTCGTAGCCAACTCAGATCAAATACCAAGATCTCGTTAAGCGTGTTAAGTATCCGCGAACGCCGAACAGGGCCAGGCCCACCTCTCTCCTAGGCGGTCTCAACCTGCCCTGTCGCTCCGCCACAAAGATCCACTCGCGGGTGCTCCACCAGCCAACCCGACTTTAGTCTCCACATGTATCATGTATAAAGTATATAGTATATACCCGTGATGACCTCCCGAGTGATCACGACTCGATAGTATAGCACGGCAGACGGACAAGAATGTAGGGCCACAGATGAAAATACTAGCATCCTATACTAAGCATATAGGATTACAGGTAAAGGTAACAACAGTAGTAACAAGGCCAGGCTATGCATCAGAATAGGTATAACAGAAAGCAGTAACATGCTACACTACTCTAATGCAAGCAGTATAGAGTAGAATAGGCGATATCTGGTGATCAAGGGGGGGGCTTGCCTGGTTGCTCTGGCAAGAGAGAGGGGTCGTCGGTGACATAGTCGACCACAGGGGCATCAGCATTGGTCTCGGAGCCTACCGAAAAGGAGTAACAGAGGGGGAACACAACAAATAACGGAGCAATCAAATGTAACACAAAGCAAGACGCGGCAATACGTTGTGCTAGGGGTGACCTAACGTAGGGATGGGCGATACCGGTGAAGGGGGAAACATCCGGGAAAATATCCCCGGTGTTTCGTGTTTTCAGGCAGAGGAGCCGGAGGGGGAAAGTTGCGAGTTTGATATGTTAGGGATGCGTGGCGGACGAACGGACTGCGTATCCGAATTCGTCCCGTCGTTCTGAACAACTTTCATGTTGAAAATATTTTAATCCGAGTTACGGATTAAAAGATATGATTTTCTAAAGATTTTATTAATTTCTAGAATTTAATAAATTATTTAATCCAACATTATCCAGAATAGTAAATGCTGACGTCAGCATGACATCAGGGTGATGTCAGCAGTCAATGTTGACCATTGACCTGGTCAACCTGACGTGTGGGTCCAGTGGGACCCACCTGTCATTCTCTATGATTAACTAAAACAGATTAATTAGTTTAATTAGTGATTAGGTTAATCTAATCAAGATTAATTAACTTAATTAATTACTTAATTAATTAATACTTTAATTATTTTAGTTATTATTTATTTATTTATTTAATATATTCTTTATATATATATATATATATATATATATATTTTCCTAATTCCTTTTCTTTTCTTTTCTTTCTTTTTTTTAAACCGTTCTGGGACGGGGCCCCCTAGTCAGTGGCCCGGGGGGGCCTAGCGGTGGCTACGGGCGCAGGCACCCGGCCCGATTGGGCAATGCCCAGATCGATAGGGGGAGGCGCCGGCCACGGGCACGGCCAGCCCGGACGACGCGGGCGGCCGGTGGGCGAGCACGGCGCGCGCGGAGCCTCAGGACGGGGCGTCGGTGAGTGTGCACGGGAAGGCGAGCACGGGCGGACGGGCGAGGCGCGACGGCCGTCGTGATCGGTGCAGGGAGGCAGCGCACGGCGAGGATGACTCGGGCACGAGGGGGGCTCGGCGCAAAGGGCGTGCGGGGCACGGTGAGAGCGTGCTCACCGCGGGCGCGCGTGTGGGGGCGTCTACCGTGCGGTGACCGCGAGCGAGACGGGAGGCAGAGAAGGGGAGAGGCCCAGGGCCTCACC
>NC_041388.1:457048878-457070616 GCF_002162155.2 Triticum dicoccoides | reverse complement strand
CCGGTGAAGACGGTGGGGCGGCTCCGGCGAGGTGGCGTCGCGGGGGAGGACGGAGGCGCGGCGGGGCGGCAACAGGCGACGGGGCGGGAGGTAGGAGGAGCACGGGCTTGGGCGCTGCCCTGCGCGTGCGCTAGTGTGTGGCGGCGCGTGGGGAGCGAGGGAGGAGAGGAATGGGGTTGGGGGTCTAGGGTTCGGGGAATGGAGAGGCAGGCCATATAGGCCACGGCCGGGGTGGGCCGGTTGGCTGGCTAGCTAGCTGGGCCTCATGGCCCGGCGGGGGGGGGGTTCTGGTCTTCTGTTTTTGTTTGTTTGTTTTGTTTGTTTTCTTTTATTTATTTTCTCCTCTATTTTAATTCAATTAAAAATATTTATGCATCTTATAAAACTGTGTCTTCTACACCATAATTATCTATGTAATATCTAGTACAAACCGAACAATTTTATTTTAATGTTTGAAAACTTTTATTATTTACCAAATTTTGAATTTGAATTTGAATCGGTTTCGAACTAACTCGAGATTAGCAACTATAATCGAGGTGACGTGGCATCACTAGCAGAGGATCACTGTAGCTTAATTACCCGGGCGTCACAATTATGAATGGTGGCTTTGCCACAAATACGATGTCAACTACATGATCATGCTAGCTGTATGACAATGATGGAGCGTGTCATAATAAACGGAACAGTGGAAAGTTGCATGGAAATATATCTCGGAATGGCTATGGAAATGCCATGATAGGTAGTTATGGTGGCTGTTTTGAGGAAGGTATATGGTGGGTGTATGATACCGGCAAAAGCTGCACGGTATTAGAGAGGCTACCAATGGTGGAAGGATGGAGAAAAGTGCATATAATCCATGGACTCAACATTAGTCATAAAGAACTCATATACTTATTGCAAAAATCTAGAAGTTATCAAAGAAAAGTATTACGCGCATGCTCCTAGGGGGATAGATTGGTAGGAAAAGACCATCGCTCGTCCCCGACCGCCACTCATAAGGAAGACAATCAATAAATAAATTATGCTCCAACTTCATCACATAACGGTTCACCATACGTGCATGCTACGGGAATCACAAACTTTAACACAAGTATTCTTTAAATTCACAACTACTAAACTAGCATAACTCTAATATTATCACCTCCATATCTCAAAACAATTATCATGCTTCAATCTTCTCTTAGTTTTCAACGCACTCAAAAGAAAATTTCACATATCTTGAACACCAAGCATATTTATATTAAGCAAATTACAATGCTATTAAGACTCTCAAAATAATTTAAGTGAAGCATGAGAGATCAATAGTTTCTTTAAAACAAACCACCACCATTCTATAAAAGATCTAAGTGAAGCACATAGAGCAAAATTATAACGCTCAAAAGATATAAGTGAAGCACGTAGAGCAAAACTACATAGCTCAGAAGATATAAGTGAAGCACATAGAGTATTCTATCAAATTTCAATTCAAGTATGGCTCTCTCAAAAGGTATGTAAAGCAAGGATGATTGTGTCATACTAACAAACAAAGACACAAATAATACAAGACGCTCCAAGCAAAACACATATCATGTTGGTGAATAAAAATATAGCTCCAAGTAAATTACCAATGGAAGTGGACGAAAGAGGGGATGCATTCCGGGGCATCCCCAAGCTTTGAATTTTTGGTGTCCTTGGATTATCTTGGGGGTGCCATGGGCATCCCCAAGCTTAGGCTCCTGCCACTCCTTGTTCCATAATCCATCAAAAGAATTCACCCAAAACTTGAAAACTTCACAACACAAAACTCAATAGAAATCTCGTGAGCTCCGTTAGAGAAAGAAAACAAAAGACCACTTCAAGATACTGTAATGAACTCATTCTTTATTTATTTTGGTCTTAAACCCACTGTATTCCAACTTCTCTATGGATTATAAACTATTTTACTAACCATAGATTCATCAAAATAAGCAAACAACACACGAAAAACAGAATCTGTCAAAAACAGAACAGTCTGTAGTAATCTGTAACTAACGCAAACTTATGGAACTCCAAAAAATCTACAAAATTAGACGACCTAGATAATTTTTTTATCGATCAGTAGCAATGGAATCAGTATTTTATCACGTTCTGATGATTTTTAGTAATTCGGGCACTGAACGCAAAGTTTCTGGAAATTACAGGAAGATCAAATAACTATCATCCAAGAAGATCCAATAGGTCTAGCTTGGCACAAACAATAATTAAAACACAAAACCACATCCAAACAGAGGGTAGATGGGTTATTTATTCCCTAACATAAGAAAAAAACAAAAAACAAAAAATAAAATTGGGTTGCCTCCCAACAAGCGCTATCATTTAACGCCCCTAGCTAGGCATAAAAGCGAGGATAGATCTAGGTATTGCCATCTTTGGAAGGCAATCCATAAGTGGATCTCATGATGGTTTCATATGGAAATTTTATTTTCTTTCTCGGAAAGTGTTCCATGCCCTTTTTCAATGGAAATTGGAATCTAATATTCCCTTCCTTCATATCAATAATCGCACCAACCGTTATAAGGAAAGGTCTACCAAGAATAATAGGGCAAGAAGGATTGCAATCTATATCAAGAACAATGAAATCTACGGGCACATAATTCCTATTTGCAGCAATAAGAACATCATTAATTCTTCCCATAGGTTTCTTAATAGTGGAATCAGCAAGATGCAAGTTTAGAGAGCAATCATCAAGATCACGGAAATCTAGCAAATCACACAAGGTTTTGGGGATAGTGGAGACACTAGCACCCAAATCACACAAATCATAAAGCTCATGATCTTTAGTTTTAATTTTGATAGTTGGTTCCCACTCATCATAGAGTTTTCCAGGGATAGAGACTTTCAACTCAAGATTGCATCAAGGCATCAACAATATGTTCAATGAAGGCTTTCTTTTGACTATAAGCATGCGGAGAATTTGGCACGGATTGCAACAAGGAAATACAATCAATCAAAGAGAAACTTTCATAATTAAATTCCTTGAAATCTAATATAGTGGGTTTAGCAACATCTAAATTTTTATTTCTTTCAATCCCACTTTCGTCAATTTCATCATAAAGATCTAAATACTCCGAATTTTTGGAACGCCTTCTAGGTAAAGGAAGATCATATTCAGTTTCATCAAGATTCATATTGCAAAACAAAGATTTTATAGGGGACACATCAATAACTTTTAGATCTTCATCTTGATTTTCATAAGAATTAGAAGAACACGCTTTAATAAAGGCATCTTTGGAAGCACGCATCCTAGTGGTTCTTTCTTTACACTCATCAATTGAAATTCTCATGGCTTTTAGAGACTCATTAATATCATGCTTAGGTGGAATAGATCTAAGTTTCAAAGCATCAACATCAAGATCAATTCAATCAACGTTCCTAGCCAAATCATCAACCTTAAGCAATTTTTCTTCAATTGTAGCATTAAAATTCTTTTGCAAATAAATAATTTATTTAATATTAGATTCAAAATCAGAGAGAATCTTATTATAGTTTCCATAAGAGTTGTGGTAGGAATTCCCATAATTATTAGAAGGATTACTAGGATAAGGCCTAGGATTAAAATTCCCTACCAACAAAATTTTTCCTACCAACAAAATTCACATCCATAGATTCATTGTTATTCTCAATCAAGGTAGACAAAGCCATATCATTAGGATCAGAAGAAACACTCTTAGTAGCAAATAATTTCATAAGTTCATCCATCTTTCCACTCAAGACATTGATTTCTTCTATTGCATGCACTTTTTTATTAGAAGATCTTAGTATGCCATTGAGAATAATTAACCATAATATTATCTAGGAGTTTAGTAGCATCGCCTAAAGTTATTCCATAAAAGTGCCTCCCGCGGCCGAATCTAAAAGATTTCTAGAAGAAAAATTCAATCGTGCATAAAAAATTTGTATAATCGTCCACAAATTTAAACCATGAGTAGGGAAATTACGTGTCATTAATTTCATTCTCTCCCAAGCTTGTGCAACATGTCCATGATCAAGTTGCTTAAAATTCATAATATCGTTTCTAAGAGAGATGATCTTAAAGGGAGGAAAATACTTAGAGATAAAAGCATCTTTGCACTTGTTCCAAGAATCAATACTATTTTTAGGCAAGGATGAAAACCAAGCTTTAGCACGATCTCTAAGCAAAAAAGGAAATAGCTTCAATTTAAAGACATCATTATCGACATCTTTTTTCTTTTGCATATCACATAAATCAACGAAGCTATTCAGATGAGTAGCGGCATCTTCACTAGGAATGCCGGTGAATTGATCTTTCATAACAAGATTCAACAAAGCAGTATTGATTTCACAAGATTCAGTATTGGCAAGAGGAGCAATTGGAGTGCTATGAAAATCATTATTATTGGTATTGGTGAAGTCACACAATTTGGTAGTATCTTGAGCCATCGCGACAAACAAGCAATCCAACACACGAGTAAACAAAAGCAAATGGGCAAAAAGAGGCAAATAGAGAGGGAGGATAGGGAGAGAGAGGGTGAATAAAATGGCAAGGGTGAATTGGGGGAGAGGAAAACGAGAGGCAAATGGAAAATAATGTAATGCGGGAGATAGGGATTGTGATGGGTACTTGGTATGTTCACTTTTTGCGTAGACTCCCCGGCAACGGCGCCAGAAATGGCTCATTGTCGGGAGTAAAATCTTGACTTGCCCGAACCTCCCCGGCAACGGCGCCAGAAATCCTTCTTGCTACGTCTTGAGCTTGCGTTGGTTTTCCCCGAAGAGGAAGGGATGATGCAGCAGATAGCGTAAGTATTTCCCTCATTTTTTGAGAACCAAGGTATCAATCCAGTAGGAGGCCACGCGCAAGTCCCTCGTACCTACACAACACAAAGAGCTCAACGCAACCAACGCGATTAGGGGTTGTCAATCCCTTCACGATCACTTACGGAAGTGAGATCCGATAGATAATATTTTTGGTATTCTTGATATAAAGATGCAAAGTGAAAAGTAAAAGGCAAAGTAAAAAAAAGATTAAAGTGATGGAGATTGATATGATGAGAATAGACCCGGGGGCCATAGGTTTCACTAGTGGCTTCTCTCGAGAGCATAAGTTTTCTATGGTGGGTGAACAAATTACTGTTGAGCAATTGACAGAATTGAGCATAGTTATGAGAATATTTAGGCATGATCATGTATATAGGCATCACGTCCGTGACAAGGAGATCGAAATGATTCTGTATCTACTACTATTACTCCAATCATCGACCGCTATCCAGCATGCATGATGACATGATGTAGAGAGTTAAAAACAGAGTAACACTTTAAGCAAGATGACATGATGTAGAGAGATAAATTCATGCAATATGAAATAAACCCCATCTTGTTATCCTCGATGGCAACGATACAATATGTGTCTTGCTGCCCCTTCTATCACTGGGAAAGAACACCGCAAGATCGAACCCAAAGCTAAGCACTTCTCCCATGGCAAGAACTACCAATCTAGTTGGCCAAACCAAACGGATAATTCAAAGAGACTTGGAAAGATAACCAATCATACATAAAAGAATTCAGAGAAGATTCAAATATTGTTCATAGATAGACTTGATCATAAACCCACAATTCATCGGTCTCAACAAACACACCGCAAAAGAAGAAGATTACATCGAATAGATCTCCACAAGAGAGGGGGAGAACATTGTATTGATATCCAAAAAGAGAGAAGAAGCCATCTAGCTACTAACTATGGACCCGAAGGTCTGAGGTAAACTACTCACACTTCATCGGAGGGGCTATGATGATGTAGAAGCCCTCCGTCATGACGGCCCTCTCCGGCGGAGCTCCGGAACAGGCCCCAAGTTGGGATCTCGTGGATACAGAAAGTTGCGGCGGTGGAATTAGGTTTTTGGCTCCTGTTCTGATCGTTTGTGGGTACGTGGGTATATATAGGAGGAAGGATTATGTCGGTGGAGCACCGAGGGGCCCACGAGGCAAGGGGCGCGCCCTGTAGGGGGGGGGCGCCCCTACCCTTGTGACCACCTCCGGTACTTCTTGGAGTAGGGTCCAAGTCTCCTGGGTCTTATTTCCAAAAAGGATTTTTCTGGTTGGACTCCGTTTGATATTCTGTTTCTTCGAAACACTGAAATAGGCAAAAAAAATAGCAATTCCGGGCTGGGCCTCCGGTTAATAGGTTAGTCCCAAAAATAATATAAAAGTGGAAAATAAAGCCCAATATAGTCCAAAACAGTAGATAATATAGCATGGAGCAATCAAAAATTATAGATACGTTGGAGACGCATCAGCCGACCGGGTCAATTTCTGGGGCGAATGTATCGTCTCTCATAGGTGGAATCAGATCGACAACTTTGTATGAAGGAGTGGCCATCTTCTTATTTGCACTGTCAAAACCCGGCTGGTATTTGTCCACATTGGTGTCATCTCCAAGGCTAGTCGCCTAAGGCCGAACTTCACGGACGCAGGCTATAAAGTCATCTTGATCAAAAGGAGACCCGTCCTCCTTCACAGTAGGATAGCCCCTTGACATGTCCGCCGGGTCTAGGTCTGGCACCCAAGCTTTGGAACGACTTAGGGCAGTCAGTGCACCAGCTCATGCACAGGAGCGTTTTACCTCTTGGAATCTAGCAGGAAGGATGGACAGCTTCTTCAGGACATAGCTAAGCCGGTTGGATCGTTGATTTACTGGAGAGATAGCGGCCAGAGCCCGTTGTGCACCAATCTATAATTGTGAAACCAAGGTGTATACTGCCTTTAGCTTAATCAACGGGTCTTGGCTCAGATTTTTGCTTCGTGGACTTGTATATATTTTTAACAAAGTCAGTTCGCGGATCATATTCCGGTTTGACAAAAATTATATTCAAGATCAATTCAGATGGCTTACCAAAAATCGCAGCAACCATCTGAGATACCCGGCCTTTCAAATTGTTCAGCTCTGTTGAAATTTCTGTTAGAGCTCTTTTGTAACATCCCAAATTTTCAATTTGGAATGTTATACATTAGACCATCATTGCATATCATAAATTATTTGCTTTTGGTTTGATCCTAAAAATTCCACGCAACTCAAGGACCCACGGAGAGAGTTGGGGATTTCGTTATTTTCATATTTGAGTTCTCTCAAATTTTGCGAATAGGATCATTTGATTTTAATTATTTTATCATCAATTATTTCTATTACAAATTTATGAGAGAGGGAATAAAATGACTTTCCCAAAATAAATAAATAGTGAGGATTTAATAATAAAATCAAATAAGATTTTATTTCGGAGTTTTTTGGTATTTTATTTGAATTTAGGAAAAATGTGCGTTTTCCAAAATTGTATTTAGGCCCCAAATAAATGTTCACCTTGTGCGTCTTGATTTTAGAAGACCGGGAAAATTTATTTCTGGATTTTTGGAATCCGTTTAGTATTTCTTTTATTTGTTTTTCTACACGGAATAATAATAATAATAGAAAAACGCGAACCGACTTTGGGCCGTACCCGAGCGGGACTCCGCCGGGGGGCAGCCTTTAAATAGCCGCCGCCCGAGCCGCCCCAGCCCACCAGAGCCGCCACCAACCCTAACCCTTGCCGCGCCTCGATCTGCGCGCCCGCCGCCACCGCCGGAGCCGTCGGAGCCGCCGCCGACCTGCCTCACGAGGTAAAAAAAAGGGAGTCGCAGTTTTATTTTTTTTAGTTTCGGTTTTTTTAAATAGATCGGTTTTTCCGTTTTATTTATTTAGCGAGCGTTCGTCCGTTCGTTCGTTCTAGCGAACGTTCGTCGTTTTTCTTTTTCTCGGATTAAATCCGCGATTTTTCTGATCGCGATTCATGATCTGATTTTTGTTTTAGTGTAACTTTTCGCTCGTTTATCGGAATCAGGCGATTCAAGCGCCTGGAGTTTCATCTCGAAACCCTCTACCCGTTTAACCAACTTAAACAAGTTTTTGCCACTGTAAAAATTGCCCTAGATCCCGAATAGTAAACGAAGCCTGTTGTTTTCGCCGTTTGACTTTCGTTGCTTCGTTTGATTTGATTCTTTTTTTGCAAACCGGAGTTCTTAAGTTGAACCTTCTGGTTAGATTTCTTGTTTGTGTTTTACCCATGCATTAGATGAATACTTATTTTATGCTTGTTTGTTTGTCTGCGGTAGAATACCCGGAGTGCGCCGCCTGTTACTTCGAATCTCTAGGTTTCGCGAATCATCAGCAAGGCAAGTTCACACTTTGATCATACCTCTTACTACCCAGTTTTATTTGCATTAGATATATCCTCAAACATTGCATGATTAGGATCTAATTAAATTGTGGGATGGGAAGTAGCTAAGGTAGTACCTATTATCTGTTTATCATCAAACCCTTGGGAGTTACTATTACGTTATGCTTACATTGCCATGCTATGCTCGTAGACGTGGATTGGGTTTTGAGAGTATCCATGACAGCTGTGAGATTGTTAATTAATGGTTTACTTAAGGTGGCAACTTAAACAAACATCTGGGAGGATTGAGGCACCTGGGTATTCCCGGATTGCCTGTCTAGGCACCGGGGTAGACCAGGATTGCCTGTTTTTCTTATGGACCGCCACCCAGGCTCAAAGGGATCAGAGATTATTCATACTAGAAACTTCCGTGTGCAGCCACAAGCTACTATGGGCTCTAGCATAGTTGATTAAGTCGTGCGAACTCTTACAGGGTAGACTAGCAGATGTAGGGGAAAGTAAGTGTAACGGTCTATCCATCGTAAGGTGCTAGCGCTTCTGAAAGACTATGTCTCGGTCATCCGTTTCTCAAACACCATGTAGTGCGAGAAACCAAACGGAGGCGATCGAGTCTTGTGGGGAAAAGTGCGCAAACCTCTGCAGAGTGTATAAACTAATCATGGTTAGCCGTGTCCCTAGTTATGGACAACTTGAGTATCTAGTACTTGGATTATCATGTGAATCTCAACATGGTACTCTAAAAATTAATTTTGTTGGGTTTAATGATGATGCTTAATTGCGATTGAGAATGCTATCAACCGTTCTCAATGTTTAACAACTACCATGATAGTTAAATAAAATTTATTCCTTTGCAGTAGGGAAAAATTGGCTTTTCGCAAAACTGTAACCATAGAGCTTTCCACCAGCCAAATATGCTCATAGTATAGCTGTTTCATTCCATTACTCTCTATGTGTTATTTTGCCTGCATATTCTATGTGCTGACCCGTTTCGGGCTGCAACGTTAATGTTGCAGACTTTTCAGACGACGATTAAGGAGTTTTAGGTCGTGGTTCTATACTCAGTGATGGCGTTGGAGTTGATGGACTCCCTTATCTTCCAAGCCTTCCGCTGTTATAGTTATTAGATGGCCTTAAGCCATATTTATTGTAATAAATTCTCTATTGAGACACTTGATGTAATAAGTGTGTGATTGCTACTCTGTTATAAATCCTCCGGGTACTGTGTGGTGTCAGGATTACCGATCCAGGGATGACACCTGAGCACAGAGATCAAACTGTTTGAGGTCTGGTCGCTACAGAGATGGTATCAGAGCACACGCTGACCGTAGGACACGACCACTAAGCTAAAGACCTAGATCACTATTCACTCTCTTCTCTTCTGAGCTCTCATCTTTTCTAATGTTTAGGATCGCGGATGCAAGGAACAAGTTCACGCAACCGGATGACGATACACACTTTGGACGTCACTTGAAGGAAGTCACTAGATACCTAAACATAGGAGTACCAAGCTTCACCGGAAACTACAACGCCACTTTACCTGAAGAAGAGCGCTGGATGATTCAAGTTCAAATTCCAGGAAGGACGTTCATGCAATTCACTGAGCCCATAGTGTTTTCTTTTGATGCACCAACTTGGAGTCTAGGAAAGAGCATGGAAGCTCACATCGCCATGGGACGCATTGGAGAAGTCTACCGCAATGATCTCAAGGATACTATCTACCAGATTTGTGGGCGCCGAGATGAACACTGGGAGATGATCAGCAACAGGAAGGATAGATCAATTGCAACTTTTATCCAGGAGTTAAACCAGCATATTCGGTGACAGGAAAACCAGATGTGCGCCGACATGATAGACCTGAAGAAGGCAAGGACAAGAATCAAGGAACTGGAGGAAGAACTCAAGGCTACACGTGAAGATTATGAAGAAGAAATTGAAGTATTGGTGGATAAGAAATTGAAGTATTGGTGGAGAAGATCGGGATATTTATGGGAGGCCCTACACCAGTAGATGAAGACGAAGAACCCAAGGAGATTCGTCCGGAAGACTACATCATCATCAACGACACCGACTCGGATCCAGATGATAGCGATGATAACTATGCTGATGAAGCCGAAGCAGATATCATGGAGTCTGCAACTGAAGAATATTTCTAGTAGACCACCTCATCAGTAGTAGTAGTCCACCATGTAAATACAGTAGTCCGAAGCACTTTCGTGATAGTTAGATCGATTGTATGCCCTTGTTTGATTGAATGAAGTGAATTGTTTGCTTTTGCCTCATGTGCATATTGGTAGTGTTTTCTCTTTAAACCCCCTCTATTCTTAAATCTCATCTTTTCTAAACCCTCAGATGCCTCCAAGACGTGACCCCGGATTTACCTCTCCACCGGAGCTCACCCAGTTGATCCAGCAGCAGAACACATTGATGCAGTTGCTAGTCCAGAATCAGAATCAGGGAACAACAACAACAACCCACCACCACCACCACCTATTGATCACGTAGCCTGTTTTCTTAGGCTGAATCCGCTGGTGTTTTCCAGTAGCACAGAGCCGATAGTAGTAGATGATTGGCTCCGCAAGACAGCAAGAGAGTTGACCACAGCAGGATGCAAAGACGCGGAGAAGGTGAAGTTTGTCGCACGTGAGCTTGAAGGACCTGCAGCATCATGGTGGGAGAATTTCACAGCCACTTTCCCTCTCGACACTGCCACTTGGGACCAGTTTCAGCAGGCTTTTCGAACTGCCCATGTTTCAGCAGGAGCTATGGCCATGAAGAAGCATGAGTTTCGCAACTTGCGCCAAGGAGGACAGACAGTTGGCCAGTATGTGGAGGACTTTAGTAAATTAGCACGTTATGCCCAAGATGACGTTGCTACGGATGCAGCTAAGCAGGAGAAGTTTCTGGAAGGACTGAATGATGAGTTGAGCATGCAGTTGATGGTAGCAACCTTCAACAACTACCAGGAGTTGGTAGACCGTGCTCTTATGATTGAAGGCAAGCAGCAGCAAATTGAGAATCTCAAGAGGAAGTATGGACAAGGGAAGTACAATTCTGGAGCTCAGCAGAAGCCATGTTTTACCCCTAGATCGGGAGGACATTTTCAGCATACCCATGGAGGAGGTAGCTCGCACAATCATAATGGCACCAAGAATGGTAATGGGAATGGAGGATGCAATGGCCAGAACCGTACCAACCCATCAACCCCAGCCAAGAAGGACCTGAGCCAAGTCACTTGCTTTAAGTGCCAGAAGATCGGACATTATGCCAATGAATGTCCTGAAGGCCAGAATGGCAATGGAAGCTCTGGGAAGTAGCTGAACCCTTTCAACAGGGGAGAGGTGAACCACGTTAACATGGAGGAGGTTGAAGAGCAACCGGGTGCAGTAATCGGTAAGTGTTTGGTTAAGTCATTTACTGCACTCGTTCTTTTGATACTGGTGTATCACATTCATACATATCAAGGGGATTTGTGGATAAGTATAACTTGCCCACTAAGGTTCTTAGAACACCTATGCTAGTAAGCTCACCAGGAGCGGAGTATATGGCCAGTCACGGATGTTTTCAAGTGCCATTGAGTATAGATAGGCATGTTTTTCCCTCGGATTTAATCATTTTGGAATCACAAGGATTGGATGTAATTCTGGGTATGGATTGGCTATCGATGTACGTAGGAAACATCCATTGCGCTAGTAAGACAAATTTTGCTTACCACCCCAAAAGGGAGAAGGATCAAGTATGTATCGCGGCATGTGCCAAAAGGGACTCAAGTAAATTGTTTAACAAGAGTTGTGCAGGAGGAAGTACCAGTGGTAAGGGATTTCCCTGAAGTATTTCCAGAAGAGTTGCCAGGAATGCCACCGGATAGAGATATTGAGTTTTTGATTGAGCTATTGCCAGGCACAGGGCCAATATCAAAGAGACCATACAGGATGCCTGCAAAGGATTTGGTGGAGATTAAGAAATAGATTAAGGAGTTACTGGATAAAGGTTACATTCGCCCAAGTCCGTCGCCTTGGGGATCACCAGTACTTATAGTGGAGAAAAAGGATGGATCGTTAAGGATGGTTGTTGATTATCGAGGATTGAATGAAGTAACCATCAAGAACAAGTACCCACTAGCAATGATCAATGATCTGTTTGATCGATTGCAAGGAGCTAAGGTATTTTCTGAGATCGATCTGCGATCAGGATACCACCAGTTGAAGATTCGAGAACAGGATATACCTAAGACAGCTTTTACCACCAGGTATGGGTTGTACGAGTATACTGTTATGTCATTTGGTCTGACTAACGCACCTACCTATTTTATGAACATGATGAACAAAGTGTTTATGGAGTTCTTGGATAAGTTCGTTGTTGTGTTCATTGATGATATTCTGGTTTACTCGAAAAGTGAAGAAGAGCATAAGGAGCATTTGCGATTGGTACTTGAGAAGCTCAGAGAACATCAGTTGTATGCCAAGTTCAGCAAATGTGAGTTTTGGTTGAAGGAAGTAGGATTCCTCGGACACGTTATATCCGGAGAAGGTATATCAGTAGATCCCACTAAAGTTGATACCGTGACCAAGTGGGAAGTACCAACCACAGGTGGCAAGATCCGGAGTTTCCTTGGACTCGCAGGATTCTACCGGAGATTCATTGAGAATTTCTCAAAGATTGCGAAGCCTATGACAGAGTTATTAAAGAAGGATACCAAGTTCATATGGACCGAGGAGTGTGAGGCTAGTTTCCAGGAGTTGAAGAAACGCTTGGTTACTTCACTAGTGTTGATTTTGCCAGACCAGACCAAGGATTATGAGGTGTACTACGACGCTTCACGTCGAGGACTTGGAGCAGTGCTTATGCAGGAAGCACTACTAGAAAACCCCCTACTAATGGCGCACCTAATACGGCCATTAATGGCGCATCAGTGGTGCGCCATTACTAGCACGCCATTAGTAATTTTTACTAATGGCGCACCACTGGTGCGCCATTAGTATCTGGTATACTAATGGCGCACCTAGCAGTGCGCCATTAGTATACCATTCGGTGCTCCACTGATATCCCCTCTAGGTGCGCCACTAATAACCTTATAGGTGCGCCACTAGTAATAAAGGAAGGTGCGCCACTAATAAGGGCTTAAATGCGCCACTAGTAATGTATTTGGAAAACAAAAAAAAATCCAATTTTACAGAAAACAACCTATAAGGAAAATAATTTAAAAACAAAAAATGAAATAGAATCATATTTTTTATTATAGTAAGAATATTACAATGTCTTTACAAGTATCCAATAAAAGGAAAATTGCAAGGAAATAAAAGGAAATCCTAAAACTAATCTTCTAGTAATCTTTTCTTCTTTTTCTTCACTTTATCCCTGCAAAATGTAACAAAATAAACAGAAATACAAACAAACTATTTATAACATGTCAATATTGTCATTTTTTATAACATGTCAATACTGTCTTTTCCAGAATTACATGGTGTGAATATTGTATGAGTAAGATTATAATGGAAATGAATTGCAGAGGGCATATGAGGTTCAACACTAATCATCGACAAGATGGAAGCGCTATGTACATATATGGGGCATTCGTTCTTTGTTCTTACCTCTCCGACCGACCGCACCCACCCTACCAGGACTGCTCGGCGTTGCCCTCACCTGCATTGTTCCTTTCTTTTGAGAATGAAAGAGAGGGAATGAAAACCTGAGCGATTTCAAGCATGTGATGAAAGGATTGTTTTTGGGCCGATCGCCGTACCTTTTTCTCTTGCTCTTGTCTGACGAGGACGAGGTAGGGTTGCTGTGCCAGTTCCGCTTGCGCTGGTTGATGAACCAGTTGTTGATCTGCTTCAGCTGCAGCCCCGTCTCCTGCACCAGCCGCGCCTTGTCCTCCTCCTAGCAATACCCACCAGCGATGCTCATCAGTAGCACAACAAGAATTGCATGTAAAATGGTGACAAAGTTGCTGGCGATGACGGTATATGCGGGATGTCTATCACATACAGTTGGGTACGGCCATTTGGCGTGGGCTTGCCACCAAGCTTTCAGGGTAGACGCCGTGTCCCCTGGGAGCTTTCCGGCTCTTCGCTTCCGCAGTATCTCCTCCCTGATGTCCACAAGCTTTTCTCTATACCCCTGCAAAGTCAGGAAAATAATTTTGTTTACAGTTCAGTTTGGACACCAACATAGTGGCAGCTGACAGAATGGAAGGCAGCGAGTTTTAACTGTTTAAGCTCATGCTTCAGCTCTTGCCTCACGCGCTCGACCAAGGATCTCTCACCCTCGGTTAGCATTCCGAAGCCCATGCCATCTGACACATCATTCCCGTCAAACATGTTGCTCTCACTGTCGACCGGATTGTCTTCGTCATCGGATATAGTTGCCCCGGTGCCTTCACCAGGAGATGCCCCTATAGGAAGAATCGATATTAGCAAAACTCAGAACTGGCCAATCTCCAACTTATCCTGATCACATTTATATTGCGTCTTGCCTTGGCAGGTACTTATTCTTGCTCTAGTTTTTTTTCAGTACAATATATAACTAAGCCCATCCAGGCTTAATCTTGCTCTATTTTTTTTCTGACACAATTCTCATTATTATCTGAAGGCAAACTTCCATGTTCAAGCATATGCCTCTCATCGTAAACTGATTGATGATTACACATACAAACAGATTATGCAAAGTTCTATTGTCAACAAAAAAAAAGAAAAATCACTCCCTTTGGTTTTCACAGCGACACCAGTTTCCAGTGTGACTAGATAATGGCATGGTTTTCTCATAGGTGTGTGCCTCATGATGCCTATAGGCAGAATGGTGGAAAATGTGACGTAGCAAAAGGAACTAAAAACAGTACTATATGCAGACAATCAATATCCATTAATTAAATTCAAGTAAAGTACAATTCCACTAGAAATTTTGTAGCCATGTCAGTTCATTTTGACGATGAAGCATTATTCAATATGCAACACTTTTTTTGCACTACGCAAGGGGCTTCTTTTCCTATATGGATTATATGTCATTTTGACAAGCAACATAAAGTATCTGAAAGGGTAACCCTTGTGTGATGGTTCCCGATTATATAGTCCGTGACTGTTCCGTGTGGAAGCTAATTGCAGTAGACATATTAAGAGAGACTTTATCAGGACAGCTTAGCTAAGATTATGAACGCAAGGTACTGTCAGTTCGGTTGCATGATTGGTGCAACACAAGGTTCATGAATAACTGCCACATACACCGAACTGAAATCTCAAAAGGTACAGCTTTGAAGCCAGGTCCAACAGCTCAAAGTCTGCAACTCTTGTAACTAATAATAACATATAAGAAGGAACCGGTACTACTATAAAGGTGGACCTAGTATCTCATAGGACCTACAAGGGTGTGAATTATGACCTATATTTTATGTCACGACGCGCAATAATACAGGAAAATGGCCAGTCATCGAGCTCTTTCTAGTTGAGTTGAAAAACAAAATATAAGACGTTTTTGCAGTTCTTATATTCTGGTACAAAGGTAGTATTTGTGTTATGTTTGTACTCGCTGGATGCAGAGAGCAGAAGCAATGGATCCCTTCTTTTAAAAAAGAATTCCCCTATGGTTGAGATCCTATGAAACAGCGCCCCTCATGTAGCATGATACTTACTGTGACTATCAACCTCTTAATAAGCATGTAGTGTAGAGATTGTAAAACCCTCTTCCTAGAGAATTTAAGAAGCACTTATCTTGCTGCTGAACTAATGAAGTTAAGATGATGTATGGTACCTGTAAGACTTTGCAGAGTTTGCTCGAGCTCCCAGCAGGCCATCACCGCCTCCATGGCGTGGACGCGCACATGCTGCTGGAGCTGTTCCTTGAAGGAACAGAGGAGCAGCACATAGTGTGTCTGCAACAAGGAAAACAGAACCTTTAGAACACATATATAGAGAAAAAGGCAGGTGGTCGATAATAACCTTTACACAAGGAGAATTTCCATTTCCAGGCAAAGGAAGGAGCCCCTGCTTGCCTAGCAAAGGAACACTTGTAGTTGTTTTTTGGGGTTTGCTTTTGTCTCTATCGCAGAGGTGAGGCGCTTGTGGTTGAGGAAACAAAGTTGCTCACAGCTAGAGCCTAGAGCACGCAGTAAATTATTTTGAGGTGGGATGGGTAGCAATCAAGGGATGAACTAGCATAATACTCATAGTTGAAGAAGCTAACTTTAACCAAATCCACCGGCGGAGGTTAGCGAGTGCTAATAATCCCATGTGAGCTCGTGCGCAACCAATCAAACATGTTGTGTGCGTTGGAAGAAAAAGGTAACCTGGCTTAGCCTGTTTGAAATCCCAATCCTAGTCCCAACACGAGCAGGGAAATTTCATCGCCAAATCTCATCCAATCCCCAAATTTTCGAACCACACACGCACGCACGCCGCGTCAATCTACTACACATAACATAGAGCACGTGCGGGGCAGCCCGGCCCAGCCGGCGCGGGGCGTCTGTACGCGGCGTGAGCGTGAGGCGAGGAGGCCTGGTGTTGGTAGCAGCTCACCATGAAGAGGTCGAGCTCCTCGCCGCCGGCGGGCACGGCGGTGAGGGGCACGGGCGGCGGGGCGTGCGCGGCGATCTGCGCGTCGATGCGGGGGAGCTGGTCGACGGGGGTGGTGACGCGGAGGCAGGCGACGTGCGCCTCCAGCAGCAGCAGCCTGCCCTGCACATAAAACGAACCAATGAGGGGACAGGAGGGGAGATGAAGAAGATGGCCTGCAGCCACACGCACCATGGTCGGGGTCGGAGATCCGTCACCGGAGATGGCCTGCAGCCGTTGTCTCTGGCCCGGAGGTTGAGGCGTCGTACCTCCATGGCTAGGCTAGGCTAGGGTTTCTGGCATCTCCGTCCTGGCTTCTGTCGGCCCTGGATGGATGGTCGCAGCTCAGGTCAACGACGGGACGATGCGCCATGGATCTGGATCTGGGCGCTCCTCACCTCCCTGGAAGCTCGCCGGAGAAGGCCTTCCCTTCCCTCCCCTCCTCTCCTCTACTGGGAGAGAAGAGGAGAGAAGAGAAGAGAAGGTGAGGTGTGGCAGCGCTGCAGGGAGAGGAGGCCGCCATGACCGGGTTCCTCCTGCTGCCATGGTCGCCATGGCATCGGGCTAGGGTCTCTGCCCGACCAGGCAGACAGAGGAGAGGATAGGGAGGTCGCCGGCGCGGCGTGGATGGGCAGAGGAGGCTGCCGGAGAGGTGATGCGGAAGAGGAGATCGGCGGCGGTGTTGGGTCAGAGCCGGAGGAGAGGCGGGTGGCTGTGTCAGGAGGAAGGGGAGGGGAGAGAACGTGACTAGAGGGAGGGGATAAGGGGTGATAGCAATGGCGCACCGGTAGGGGGTGCACCATACGTATAGATAGCAATGGCGCATCTCTTACTGGTGCGCCATTACTAGTTAAAACTAGTAATGGCGCACTTTCCCCCTGGTGCGCCATTGGTAAGTCTGGGGAGGGGTGTGGGGCCAGGACAAAACTACTAATGGCGCACCACACACTAAGTGCGCCATTAGTAATATGGCCACTAATGGCGCACCCATATCTGGTGCGCCATTGCTATATAGCAGTGGCGCACCACATGTCTAGTGCGCCATTAGTGTCCATATCATCTATAGCCCTTTTCCTAGTAGTGAAGGGAGAGTTGTTTCATATGCCTCAAGACAGCTTAAACCTCACGAGTTGAATTATGCTACGCATGATTTGGAGTTAGCAACCATAGTGCATGCACTGAAGACTTGGAGACATTTCCTCATTGGAAATCATTGTGAGGTGTACACAGATCACAAGAGTTTGAAGTACATTTTCACGCAGAAGGAGTTAAACCTCAGACAAAGGAGATGGTTGGAGCTCATCAAGGATTATGATATGAGATTGCATTACCATCCTGGAAAGGCTAATGTAGTAGCTGACGCATTGAGCCGTAAGAGCCATGTTAATACACTAATGACGGGAGAAATACCAAGGGAGTTAGCCAAAAATCTTCATGAACTATGTTTGGAAATAGTTTCGAGAGGCTATGTAGCAGCATTGGAGATTCAGTCAACTTTGATGGATAGAATCACAGAAGCTCAGAAGACTGAAAAGGAGATTGCCTCTATAAAGGAGAAAATGAGCGAAGGAAAGGCTAAAGGATTTCGTGAGGATGAGCACGACACCCTATGGTTTGAAGACCGTGTTTATGTGCCCAATGACCCGGAGATCAGGAAGTTGATTCTGCAAGAGGCACACGATTCACCATATTCGATTCACCCAGGAAATACCAAGATGTATTTGGATTTGAAGGATATTTTCTGTTGGATCGGAATGAAGAAAGATATTGCAGAGTATGTAGCAGTTTGTGATGTATGTCAGAGAGTAAAGGCAGAGCATCAGAACCCAGCAGGATTGCTACAGCCATTGCCGATACCTGAATGGAAGTGGGATAACTTAGGAATGGATTTTATCACGGGATTACCCAGGACTCGTGTGACGCCTCCGATTCAATCGTACACTAATCATGCACGCAGACGTGTACGATCAAGATCAGGGACTCACGGGAAGATATCACAACACAACTCTAAAATAAAATAAGTCATACAAGCATCATAATACAAGCCAGGGGCCTCGAGGGCTCGAATACAAGTGCTCGATCATAGACGAGTCAGCGGAAGCAACAATATCTGAGTACAGACATAAGTTAAACAAGTTTTCCATAAGAAGGCTAGCACAAACTGGGATACAGATCGAAAGAGGCGCAGGCCTCCTGCCTGGGATCCTCCTAACTACTCCTGGTCGTCATCAGCGGGCAGCATGTAGTAGTAGGCACCTCCGGTGTAGTAGGAGTCATCATCGACGGTGGCGTCTGGCTCCAGGGCTCCAGAATCTGGTTGCGACAACCAGAAAGAAAGGAAAGGGGAAAAAAAGGGGGGAGAAAGCAACCGTGAGTACTCATCCAAAGTACTCGCAAGCAAGCATCTACACTACATATGCATGGATATATGTGTAAAGGGCCATATCAGTGGACTGAACTGCAGAATGCCAGAATAAGAGGGGGATAGCTAGTCTTATCGAAGACTATGCTTCTGGTCACCTCCGTCTTGCAACAGGTAGAAGAGGGTAGGTTGAAGTCCTCCAAGTAACATCACATAGCCATAATCCTACCCGGCGATCCCCTCCTCATATCCCTGAGGGAGAGCGACCACCGGTTGTATCTGGCACTTAGAAGGGTGTGTTTTATTAAGTATCCGGTTCTAGTTGTCATAAGGTCAAGGTACAACTCCAAGTAGTCCTGTTACCGAAGATCACGGCTATTCGAATAGATTAACTTCCCTGCAGGGGTGCACCAACTTACCCAACACGCTTGATCCCATTTGGCCGGACACACTTTCCCGGGTCATGCCCGGCCGCGAAAGATCAACACGTCGCAGCCCCACCTAGGCTCAACAGAGAGGCCAGCACGCCTGTCTAAACCTAAACACACAAGGGTCTAGGCCCATCGCCCATAGCACACCTGCACGTTGCGTACGCGGCCGAAAGCAGAACTAGCCCCCTTAATACAAGAGCAGGCTTACGTTCCAATCCGGCGCGCGCCACTCAGTCACTGGCGTCACGAAGTGCTTCGGCTGATACCACGACGCCGAGTGCCCATATCTTTCTCACGTAGTTGGTTAGTGCGTATAGGCTCGTAGCCAACTCAGATCAAATACCAAGATCTCGTTAAGCGTGTTAAGTATCCGCGAACGCCGAACAGGGCCAGGCCCACCTCTCTCCTAGGCGGTCTCAACCTGCCCTGTCGCTCCGCCACAAAGATCCACTCGCGGGTGCTCCACCAGCCGACCCGACTTTAGTCTCCACATGTATCATGTATAAAGTATATAGTATATACCCGTGATCACCTCCCGAGTGATCACGGCCCGATAGTATAGCACGGCTGATGGACAAGAATGTAGGGCCACAGATGAATATACTAGCATCCTATACTAAGCATATAGGATTACAGGTAAAGGTAACAACAGTAGTATCAAGGACAGGCTATGCATCAGGATAGGTATAACAGAAAGCAGTAACATGCTACACTACTCTAATGCAAGCAGTATAGAGTAGAATAGGCGATATTTGGTGATCAAGGGGGGGGGGGCTTGCCTGGTTGCTCTGGCAAGAGAGAGGGGTCGTCAACTCCGTAGTCGAACTGGGCCGCAGCAGCGTCGGTCTCGTAGTCTACCGGAGAGAAGAGGGGGAAGAAACAATGAATACCATGTAAACATATGCATATCGATGCATGACATGACAAGTAATGATGCTAGGCGGGCCCTAACGTGGTATGAGGTGCTACCGGTTAAGGGGGGAAACATCCGGGAAAATATCCCCGGGGTTTCGTGTTTTCGGGCATAGGAGCCGGAGGGGGAAAGTTGCGGGTTCGATAGGTTAGGGGTGTGTGGCGGACGAACGGACTGCGTACCCGGATTCGTCTCGTCGTTCTGAGCAACTTTCATGTTGAAAATATTTTAATCCGAGTTACGGATTCAAAGATATGATTTTATAAAGATTTTATTAATTTCTGGAATTTAATTAATTATTTATCCCAACATTATCCAAAATAGTAAATGATGACGTCGGCATGACATCAGAGTGATGTCAGCAGTCAACGTTGACCATTGACCTGGTCAACCTGACGTGTGGGTCCAGTGGGACCCACCTGTCATTCTCTGTTTAGGTTAATTACAGATTAGTTAATTTAATTAGTGATTAGGTTAATCTAATCAGGATTAATTAACTTAATTAATTAATTAATTAATAACTAATTTTATTAAACCATTTTTATTTTTAATTTTTATTTTTATTTTTAATTCTAATTCTCTTTTTTTAATAAAACATTATGGGGCGTGGGGCCCCATTGTCATAGGGCCAATGGGGGCCTTAGCATTACGGGCATGCGGACGTGCGCCCGAGTCCACCCGGGAAGGGGGCAACGGGCGCCTGGGCGGGCGCTCGCCCGCAGGGAGTGCGACGGGGTGAGGCCTGTGGCCAGGGCGGCCGCAGTGCTGGTGCGAGAAGGCGACGGCAGGACTGGCAGAGGAGAGGCCGGGCCACGGGCGGGTGCGGTGCGCGGGCACGGCGCGGTGAGCGCGCACACGGGACGGTGGGCATGGCGACGTCCAAGACGAGTAGGGGAAGAGGGGAGAGGAGCACGGGGAGGCGCTCATAGTGGCCGTAGGTGTTCGGGCAGTGGGTGTCGAGGAGGGAGACAGGGACGTCGTCGGCGTCGGGGAGGCAGGACGGTGGGGGAGGTCCGGCGAGATGATGGGGACGCGCGACGAGGTGGCGGTGACGACGGGCGACGCCGGCAAGGCGACGAGTGGGCGACGACCCGAGGCAGGGGCGCGGCGTCGATCTCGGGAGGAAGAGGCGCGGGAGGTCGTGGCGAAGCCCATGGCAGAGGGGCGATGCGGTTGGGATGGAGGGGCACCGGCGGGGAAGGGCCCCGTCGTGGCAGTGGTGGCGGAGGCGGGCGCAGCCCGGCGACGGCGGGGCGACGTCGGGCCCCGGCTTCGGGCTCGGGGGTAACGGGATCGGAGCGGCGTCGCC
>NC_041388.1:456942982-457048370 GCF_002162155.2 Triticum dicoccoides | reverse complement strand
CGAGGCAGCTCCAGGCGAGGGCCACGAGGCCATTCCCGATCCGATCCGGATCGGGGGAAGAGGGAGACGTGGGGAGTGGGGGGGGAGTGTGCGGTTAGGGTTTCGGGGATGGGGGTTATGGGGAGGCCGGTTGGGCCAAGGGGGAGCTGGGCCGGCCTGGCAGGTCGTGGCCCAGTTGGGCCGGTGGCCTGCTGGGCCGGAGCCCCGGGGGTTTCTCTTCCCTTTTTTTTGTTGTTCCTTTTTTTCCATTATCTCTTATTATATGTTTTCTGTTTAATTCATTTAAAAGTATTTAGGCATTTTATAAAAATGTGTTTTCTGCACTATAATTACCTATGCCATTTTTTGCACAGCCCGAACATGTTAGTTTAATATTTTGAAAACTTTTGTCGTTTGATTGATTTAGTATTTAAATTTGAAACGGTTTCGAATTAACCCGAGATTAATTACAGTGACAGAGGTGATGTGTCATCATTAGTAGGGGATTACTGTAGCTTGATTATCCGGGCATCACAACTCGTTCAGGCTATGCCTCGATTTGGGCTGTAGTTGATCGGTTGACGAAAGTAGCTCATTTCATCTCTGTAAAGACCACTTACACAAGTGCTAAGTTGGCAAAGATATACATGACCAGGATTGTATGCTTACATGGAGTTCTGAGGAGTATAGTATCAGATAGAGGAACCCAGTTTACCTCAAAGTTCTAGAATCAGTTGCATGAAACTTTGGGTACCAGGCTAGAGTTCAGCACAGCTTATCATCCACAAACAGATGGACAGACCGAGAGAGTCAACAGATTTTGGAGGACATGCTGAGAGCTTGTGCGCTAGATTATGGATCTAGTTGGGACGAGAATTTGCCGTATGCAGAGTTCTCTTACAACAACAGCTATCAATCCAGTTTAAAGGTGGCCCCTTTCGAAGCATTGTATGGAAGAAGGTGCAGGACACCGTTGTTGTGGGATGAAGTTGGAGACCGCCAGTTGTTTGGACCAGACTTGATTAAGGAGTCTGAGCAGAAAGTGAAATTGATTCGTGATAGGCTCAAGGTAGCTCAATCCAGGCAAAAGAGCAACGCAGATTCTAAATGCAAGGAGACAGTTTATGAAGTTAGAGATAGAGCTTATCTTCGAGTATCTCCACTTCGGGGAATAAAGCGTTTTGGTGTTAAAGGAAAGTTAGCGCCACGATTTGTAGGACCATACCAAGTATTGGAACGCATGGGAGAAGTGGCCTACAAGTTGGAATTGCCTGAAGGATTGTCAGGAGTTCATGATGTGTTCCACATTTCTCAGTTGAAGAAGTGCCACGCGGAGATGGCTGACATACCCTTGAGAGACACAGTGCCATTGGAAGCAATTCAACTGGATAACGATTTGACCTATGAGGAGAAACCTGTTAAGATTCTCGAGTTTGTCAGCCGAGTCACCCGCAGCAAGGTTATTAAGTTTTGTAAGGTTCAATGGAGCCATCACACGGAGGATGAAGCCACCTAGGAGCGAGAGGAAGATTTGCTCAAGGACTAGCCTCACCTATTTTCTAGCCAACCCGAATCTCGAGGGCGAGATTCATCTTAAGGTGGGTAGGTTTGTAACATCCCAAATTTTCAATTTGGAATGTTATACATTAGACCATCATTGCATATCATAATTTTTTTCCTTTTGGTATGATCCTAGAAATTCCACGCAACTCAAGGACCCACGGAGAGAGTTGGGGATTTCATTATTTTCATATTTGAGTTCTCTCAAATTTTGCGAATAGGATCATTTGATTTTAATTATTTTATCATCAATTATTTTTATTACAAAGATATGAGAGAGGGAATAAAATGACTCTCCCAAAATAAATAAATATTTAGGATTTAATAATAAAATCAAATAAGATTTTATTTCGGAGTTTTTCGGTATTTTATTTGAATTTAGGAAAAATATGCGTTTTTCAAAATTGCATTTAGGTCCCAAATAAATGTTCATCTTGTGCGGCTTGATTTTAGAAGCCTGGGAAAATTTATTTCGGGATTTTTGGAGTCCTTTTAGTATTTCTTTTATTTGTTTTTCTGCGCGGAATAATAATAAAAACGTGAACCGACTTTGGGCCGTACCCGAGCGGGACTCCGCCCGGGGGCAGCCTTTAAATAGCCGCCGCACGAGCTGCCCCAGCCCACCAGAGCTGCCGCCAACCCTAACCCTAGCCGCGCCTCGATCCACGTGCCCGCCGCCGCCGCCGACCTGCCTCCCGAGGTAAAAAAAGAAAAAAAAAAGGGATTCGTGGTTTTATTTTTTTAGTTTTGGTTTTTTTAAATAGATCATTTTTCGGTTTATTTATTTAGCGAGCGTTCGTCCGTTCGTTCGTTCTAGCGAAAGTTCGTCGTTTTTCTTTTTCTCGGATTAAATCCGTGATTTTTCTGATCGCGATTCCTGATCCGATTTTCGTTTTAGTATAACTTTTCGCTCATTTATCGGAATCAGGCGATTCAAGCGCCCAGAGTTTCGTCTCAAAACCCTCTATCCGTTTAACCAACTTAAACAAGTTTTTGCCACTGTAAAAATTGCCCTAGATCCAGAATATTAAACGAAGTCTGTTTCTTTTGCCGTTTGACTTTGCTTCGTTTGATTTGATTCTTTTTTTGCAAACCGGAGTTCTTAAGTTGAACCTTTTGGTTAGATCTCTTATTTGAGTTTTACCAATGCATTAGATGAATACCTATTGTAGGCTTGTTTATTTGTCTACGATAGAATAACCGGAGTGCGCTGCTTGTTACTTCGAATGTCTAGGTTTCGCGGATCATCAGCAAGGCAAGTTCACACTTTGATCATACCTCTTACTACCCAGTTTTATTTGAATTAGATCAATCCTCAAACATTGCATGATTAGGATCTAATTAAATTGTGGGATGGGAAGTAGTTGAGGTAGTACCTATTATCTGTTTATCATCAAACACTTGGGAGTTACTATTACGTTATGCTTACATTGCCATGCTATGCTCGTAGACGTGGATTGGGTTTTGAGAGTATCCATGACAGCTGTGAGATTGTTAATTAATGGTTTACTTAAGGTGGCAACTTAAACACACATCTGGGTGGATTGAGGCATCTGGGTATTCCCGGCTTGCCTGTCTAGGCACCGGGGTAGACCAGGATTTCCTGTTTTTCTTATGGACCGCCACCCAGGCTCAAAGGGATCATGAGATTATTCATACTAGAAACTTCCGTGTGCAGCCACAAGCTACTATGGGCTCTAGCATAGTTGATTAAGTCGTGCAACCTCTTACAGGGTAGACTAGCAGATGTAGGGGAAAGTAGGTGTAACGGTCTATCCATCGTAAGGTGCTAGTGCTTCTTAAAGACTATGTCTCGGTCATCCGTTTCTCAAACACCATGTAGTGC
This sequence comes from Triticum dicoccoides, assembly GCF_002162155.2. NCBI lineage: Eukaryota > Viridiplantae > Streptophyta > Magnoliopsida > Poales > Poaceae > Triticum > Triticum dicoccoides. The sequence goes on along the minus strand of NC_041388.1, from coordinate 457,044,985 downwards.
AAGAAACCAAACGGAGGCGATCGAGTCTTGTGGGGAAAAGTGCGCAAACCTCTGCAGAGTGTATAAACTAATCATGGTTAGCCGTGTCCCCGGTTATGGACGGCTTGAGTATCTAGTACTTGGATTATCATGTGAATCTCAACATGTTACTCTAAAAATTAATTTTGTTGGGTTTAATAATGATGCTTAATTGGGATTGAGAATGCTGTCAACCAATCTCAATGTTTAACAACTACCATGATAGTTAAATAAAATTTATTCCTTTGCAGTAGGGAAAAATTGGCTTTTCGCAAAACTATAACCATAGAGCTTTCCACCAGCCAAATATGCATATAGTATAGTTGTTTCATTCCATTACTCTCTATGTGTTATTTTGCCAGCATATTCCATGTGCTGACCCATTTCGGGCTGCAATGTTATGTTGCAGACTTTTCAGACGACGATTAAGGAGTTTTAGGTCGTGGTCCTATACTAAGTGATGCTGTTGGAGTTGATGGACTCACTTATCTTCCAAGCCTTCCGCTGTTATAGTTATTAGATGGCCTTAAGCCATATTTATTGTAATAAGTTCTCTATTGAGACACTCAATGTAATAAGTGTGTGATTGCTACTCTGTTAGAAATCCTCCGAGTACTGTGTGGTATCAGCATTACTGATCCAGGGATGACACCTGAGCACAGAGATCAGACTGTTTGAGGTCTAGTCGCTACATGTTTCGGCTGTCTCAACTCGGCGGGTCAGGAGTGTTTTCTCATTCTCCCAAGTTTTCTCTCTGGCAGCAAAGCTGGTCTTCAAAGTCTCCGTTTCAGAAAGGCTCATTTGCAATTTGGAGGTGGAAGATTTGATTTCTAACTCCTGACTTGTTAGCCGGGTCTTTGCATCAGTCAATTGGGACGTCAGTTCAGACAATGCATTCTGTGAAACATTCAGATAAGTCAAGATTTGGTTTTAAATTCCAGTATCCAAATTCAAAATTCGAAGTCCCAAGTACTTTACGAATAAACCACTTGGCACTTGGGGGCTAATGTATGCCAAATCAATTTTTTGTGACTCTACCAATATATTTGAAGTTCCAAGTCCTTTACAAAGTAACAACAATTGGCACTTGGGGGATAATGTACACAGTTCAGCAAGTTTTTCAAGGTTAAGCCAGAGTGTTAAAATACTTTAAAGACAATGTTAAATTTTAAAGTACCGATTCATTAATGATCAAAATGAACCGGTCCTTGTGGACTATGGGTGAAGTTTTGTTCTCTCAGTACAAGGAAAAGCTTCAGAGATAAAAGTTTCGGCTTATATTCTAAGTCTACAGGTCATTTCGTTTCTCTTATAATCTGAAGATTTGGGGGCTGAAGGAATATTGGTAAACCGGAAATAACATACCTCATACTTCAACTGAAGCTGCTTGACCATCTCAATCTCAGACTCATGACTGGAGTGTACATGACTAAGATAGCTGGATAAGATATCACTAGCATTGAGACGGTCATAGTTGGCGATATCAAAGCAAACCTTCTGCCGCTCCAATGCTTCTTGCTTTGCTGTGCACCGAGCCAACATCGTTGGATTCCCCGTCTCAACAAAGCGGCTCCCAGTAATTTGAACATCTGGAGCATGTGGAGACCGCGGGTCAGTTGAGCTTGACGGTCCGACTGTGGAAGCATTCATGGTAGCTTGGTCAAGGGACGGCTCCGAAGGATTCACTTCATGGATAATAGGCGGGTCTTCTGGGGCGGCAGTTAATGGAGAAGGTGGCCTAGCCGGCTCAGACATTGGTACTGGCGGGTCTTCCACCGGCTTTGTTACCTTCGCTTTCTTGGATCTGGCCTGGCCACTAATATATATATATATATATATATATATATATATATATATATATATATATATATATATATATTACAAAACAGTCAACATCAAGATACAATTGAACAGCCCGGAAGAAAAGAGGATTTTTGATTACCCAGGGGCAGTCTTGAAAGCCGGGAATTGTGTTTGTGAAGAGTCGCCTGAAGAACGAGACACCTCCTGAAAAGGTAAAAGAAAGGAGATAAAAGGAATACAATGAGCAGGATTCATTAAAACAAGTTAAAGACAGTAAAAGTAAACCTCGTTCGGGCGTTTCCGAGGGGTCTGTTGAAGGTCAACAGCCGGTTCATCATTAGTCTCAGCTTCATAGCGGTTTTCGTGTTGCTGCTTTTTCAAATGAAAGTTGGGATCCAAGTGAGCTAAAGGGTTAGAAATCCTTACTTTACGGATCACTCGTCAAACTTTGTTTCTTGATAAGGGCTCTGAGTCGGAGGAAATGATAGTTACGTCTGCTTCCCCGGCCTGACTGGTCCCAGTGTCATCCTGGTAAGGATCAGTGTCAATAAGATTGTTAAAAAATTGGCCAATGGAATCAAGGGATACCTCTGAGTCAGACGTATCATCAAGCTTCATTAAATCTTCAGCAGTAGTTTTCTTCTTTTTCTATGATTTCCGGGTCGTCTTCTTGGTGTTCATAGCGGCGGCTTTCGCCTTCTTGGCAGCTTCGTGGTCATATTTCACCTTCCAGAAGTCAGAATTGGCCTGTAAAGACAACAAGAAAGATCAGTATTAAGTACTAATAGCTGGGCAAAAAAAACAAAGAAGAAGAGATCAGAATGTACTTACTTCTGGCACCGGATTAATCTTGCAGAAGGGATTTAACCCAACAATACTGCAATCTTCGTACTTCCCATTTACCAAAAGGGTTGACATCGAAACAATGTCTTCTTCGGTGAGTTCAACTGGGCTGTGACGAAGAGGGTTGTCTGGGCTTTCGTCATATTCATACATCTGTTTAGATCGACGACTTAATGGAATAACCCGCCATGAGATCCAGCAACGGGTCAGATCTACTCTGGTTAAACCATTACCCAATAAGCCATTGTTTCTTCTAATGGAGGGAAAAAGCTTCCTACGTTCAGCAATGGTAAGCTTATCCGGAAGGGTGAACTTGGAGTCAGGACAACTAGGGCGGTAACCCGGCAGAGGCTTTTCGTTTGCTGGAGAAGTATCCTGACAATAAAACCAAGTTTGGTTCCAGTCCTTTGGATGGCTCGGTAAGACGATGAGTGGAAAAACAGCACCCTGACGGTGCTGAATCGATATGCCTCCAAGTTCTAAGATAGAATCATTGGTGCATTCGTTCTGACGATTCAGATAAAAATACTATCTAAACAGCTCTACGGTGGGCTCTTGCTGAAGATATGCCTCACAGAGCACTTGGAAGTTACAAATGTTGGAAATAGAATTGGGTCCAAGGTCCTGAGGATGGAGTTTGAAAAAATGAAGGACCTCTCTGAAGAATTTTGAACCGGGCGGTGAAAAGCCACGGTTCATGTGGTCAGTGAAGATAATCACTTCTCCGTCTTTTGGATTGGGACGTTCTTCCTCCGGGTCAGGAGCACGATAAGACATGACATTCTTTGAAGGCAGAAACCCAATGATGAAGAACTCTTTTAACCGTTCTTCAGTTATGGATGAAGGGACCCAGTTACAGACGGTGGGTGACTTCGATGGCATGATGTGCAACGAACTGAAAAACAAATAATAATATATCGGTTCAGTCTACGGTCAATTATAAAGCAAGTAATGGCGGTTTAACTAAGGGCTAATGACATATAGGGAAAAGAAAGCCAGAGTGGTAAGCCGCCATGACTACAGATTTTTTCAGAAGGCAGATTCAGTTAAGTGTTGGCATAAACAAGTTTCACCAAGTTATCATTATCATTTTGGATCAAAAGGCTGTTTCAAAAGGGGAAATATTCTAGATCTAGAAACCTAGTACAGATGAGTTCGTCGACTATAAAGAAGCATCTATACAGATAAAAGGGATCTACTGATATCAATAATGATTGCCAAACAGCTACGGCACGAGTTATATCTCTTTTTTGGATCAAAAGAAGTTGCGGAGAAGATCTACAAGATGATCCATGGCGAACAGGTGAAGAACACTGAAGAACTCACAAACCTAAACAGATCTAGGTGCGTGAGAGAGAAGAAAACTTACAAATTGCAGGCCTGCCGCGAAGAGTAGCTGCGTTCTCCGGACGGACTCAGGGTGATGCAGCGACCAAGCTTGACGATGACGATGATAGTTGCGGCGGCGGCGGAGCTCAAGCAGTGACGGAGGTTGCGAGAGGAAGAAGATGAGGAAGAAAGGAGAATGAGAAAGACCTAAGTTATGCCTATTTATAAGGGAATGCGTGAACAGGCGGTCGCGAAAATCAAGGAGACCCAACAATGATTATCCAACTTAACAGACGCCTCGATTCCCGGAAGGCATTAAAAATGAAAGATCCGTTAGAAGATGACGTCATGAAAGTTTTTTGTGTTTCAAAAAGATGACGTCACGGTGGGTTAAAGAAGTTTCCAGATAGAGGATGGATTCTTCCTAAGTATTGAAGATTGACAAGGAACAAAGTTCAAAGTCAACCTAGGGCCTAATGTTTGGGATATTACTATCAGCTGAGACCCACACAGGAGGGGCCGGGTCAACCTTAATGGCGGGTTACATAAGAAGCCCAATATATATACAGTCAATATGAGAGTTTATTAGTATATATAGAAAGCCCAAAGGCCTCGGCCCGGCTTAAGGACCGTTATTGTAAACCATAATATGGGTGGCAAGACTTGTAAAGGAAGGCATGTAAAGGAAGTCACCGACTCGGACACTATTATGAGCCGGCCGGGACTCTGTAAGCCACCAGACGTCAACCCGTGTATATAAGGGGACGACCCAGTGGCGGTTTAGGGGGAGAAACAACCAAGTCGATCACCAAGCCGGCGAGTTGAGCCTCTTGGAGATCGAAACCTCATCAATACCAATCCCAACTAGACGTAGGCTTTTACCTTCATCGTAAGGGGCCGAACTAGTATAAAACCCTCTCTCATGTCCTTTGTCCCGATTAACCCCTTTAAGCTTCCTAGTGCGACGGCCCTATGACTAAGTCCTTGCTCTTGGACATCTGCCGTGACAACTCCACGAGAAGGGTCATATCTCATTCTAGCATTCAAGGATTTTTCTTTTAGCTTAGCTAACAATTTCTTAAGGTCATATCTATCATTGCAAGATAAAAAGTCTCTAGCGGTTTCTTCATCAACCCTCAGGCACAACAGGCAATTCATATCTAGGGGGAGAATCTTCATCATCACTTTCATCAATATTATAAGTTTCAATAATTTCATTCTCTCTAACCCTAGCAAGTTGGTCATCAAGAAATTCACCTTATGGCACAGTATTATCAAGCAAAGAAGTAGTTTCAACATAAGCATCATGCAAAGCAGAAGTGGCATCATCAATAACATGCGACATATCAGAATCAATAGCAGGAGTAGGTGTCGCAAATTTACTCATAACAGAAGGTGAATCAAGTGCAGAGCTAGATGGCAGTTCCTTACCTGCCCTTGTAGTTGAGTGGATGTTCAAAGGCTATGTGTTGGAGCTCTTAGTGACTTGCCGGAGTACCCAACATGCTCGAAGGCTATGTGTTGGTTCGATGTTTGGCGTCGTATGTATCTGACAGGGCTTGTCGAGCAACTCATCAAGGACGGTTATATGTTCTGTGACGGGCTTGCTTTTCTTGTCAATTTGCTTGTGATCGGATGCCTCGTAATAGTGCATCTATTTTGCCCGTCCGGTGGGCTACTTAAAGGCAGGGGGTCCCCACTGGGCTATTGATAAACCACAAGTATAGGGGATCACAATAGTTTTCGAGGGTAGAGTAGTCAACTCAAATTTATTGATTTGACACAAGGGGAGCTAAAGCATATTCTCAAGTATTAACAGTTGAGTTGTCAATTCAACCGCACCTGAAAGACTTAATATCTGCAGCAAAATATTTAGTAGCAATGTAATATGGAAGTAACGGTAGAGGTGGCAATAGTAACAGTATTGGTTTTGTAGTGATTGTAACAATGACAATGGAAAAGTAACTAAGCAAAGATAAATATGTGAAAAGCTCGTAGGCAATGGATCAGTGATGGATAATTATGTCGGATGCGATTCCTCATGCTACAGTTACAACATAGGGTGACACAGAACTAGCTCCAGTTCATCGATGTAATGTAGGCATGTATTCCGAATATAGTCATACATGCCTATGGAAAAGAACTTCCATGACATCTTTTCTCCTACCCTCCCGTGGCAGCGGGGTCCTATTGGAAACTAAGGGATATTAAGCCCTCCTTTTATAGAGTACCGGACCAAAGCATTAACACCTAGTGAATACATGAACTCCTCAAACTACGGTCATCACCGAGAGTGGTCCCGATTATTGTCACTTCAGATTTACCGGATCATAACACATAGTAGGTGACTATTGACTTGCAAGATAGGTTCAAGAACTCACATATATTCATGAAAACATAATAGGTTCAGATCTGAAATCATGGCACTCGGGCTCTAGTGACAAGCATTAAGCATAGCAAAGTCATACCGACATCAATCTCAGAACATAATGGATACTAGGGATCAAACCATAACAAAACTAACTCGATTACATGATAAATCTCATCCAACCCATCACCATCCAGCAAGCCTATGATGGAATTACTCACGCATGGCGGTGAGCATCATGAAATTGTTGATGGGGGAAGGTTGATAATGATGATGGTGATGGATTCCCCTCTCCGGAGCCCCGAACGGACTCCAGATCAGCCGTCCCGAGAGAGATTAGGGCTTAGCGGCGGCTCCGTATCGTAAAACATGATGAATCCTTCTCCCAGATTTTTTTCTCCTCGAACGTGAATATATAGAGTTGGAGTTGAGGTCGGTGGAGCATCAGGGGGCCCACGAGACAGGAGGCACGCCCCCACCCTCGTGGACAGGGTGTGGCCCCCCTAGTGTTGATTCTTTCACCAGTATTTTTTATAAATTCCAAAAATATTCTCCGTGAAGTTTCAGGTCATTCCGAGAACTTTTATTTCTGCACAAAAATAACACCATGGCAATTCTGGTGAAAACAGCGTCGGTCCGGGTTAGTTCCATTCAAATCATGCAAGTTAGAGTCCAAAACAAGGTCAAAAGTTTTTGGAAAAGTAGATATGATGGAGATGTATCAGTTGTCTGGGCTTTCCATGCGCTTTCCATCAATTAGTACTTCTGTACTATGAGTGCCAATTCTATAAAGTGTTGTATGTGGCGGTGGTTGAGGGCGTTAAGAATTCCCTCGTCCGTATAGTTACGAGAAAAAACAAAAACCGTGTCGTCGTCGCAGCAATCTTTAATCCTGTTTTTAACAAGGAGAAATCTGACCTAGAAGTGATGGACCGTTTCCTCAGGTTGCTGTTGTATATACATTAGGTCACATATTTCTGGAGGGCCTGAATTACTTGGGGAATATTGATTGTGGTGGGTGGGCAGGTTAAAATCCGAATCCTAGCCCATGATTGAATTCATAGCTTGAAGGATCACCAAGGTCACTAGTTCAGGATCAGGAAGGTCCTAGTGACTTCCGGGCTCAATGCTTGATCCTACGTTCGGAGGACATGAGATCTCTTCGCGAGGATGGGTATCTAGCTCGCAGGGCTTGGAAAATCCGAACATAGTTGGTTCTTAACTTAGGGGAAGAAGTGTTCTCAGCTCATTCGTCAACGACCGCTACCAGATGGGTGATCGGTGGGGACTTTATCTCCATTTCATTGGGTTTAAGCCCAATCCGATCATAGTCTGTTGCGACCACCAGGGCGGCGATGTGATCTAGCAGATCATTCAAGGACAAGACATCTGCCGGATACACCTTTTTGGAGTGTTCGAGGCTGATGCAGAGACGATGTTTGGCAATTGTGGGGGCTTCCATTGGCTTAATGGCCGAGTGGGCGCCCATGGTAAAACTGCCGAGCTGGAGGACCTGACCTGGAGTTAGGGTCCTTCCAGAAGTGATATTGTCATTGATGACAAGGCGATCCATCGATCCTTCTGTTGAAAACACAATGGAACTCTCAATGAAAGCACCAATGTCGGTGTCAAAACTGGCCGATCTCGGGTAGGGGGTCCAGAACTGTGCGCTTGAGGATCGAAGGGAACAAGGGACACAGGGAACACGATGTTTTACCCAGGTCCGGGCCTTCTTAATGGAGGTAAAACCCTACATCCTACTTGGTTGTATTTGATGAGTATAGGGGTTACAAGAGTTGATCTACCTCGAGATCGTAATGGCTAAACCCTACATGACTAACCTGTATGAATTCTGATAGCCTCTACAGGCTAAACCCTCCGGGTTATATACACACCGGAGGGGCCTAGGGTTGTATAGAGTCGGTTTGCAGAGGAAGGAAATTACATATCCGGACACCAATCTTGCCATCCACGCACAGGAGACTCCTACCCGGACATGGGGCAAAGCTTTCTGCTAGGTATCTTTTACGGCCCAACAATACGGCCCATACCAAATAGCCCGGACACCCAAGGAGCCCTAATCTAGGACTCCCTCGGCAAGTTTCATTATATTTGAGCTAGGTTCCTTATATTTCTCCATTATTGACTACATTTATGTTGTCATCTTCTCTTTCGCATAAGGTTTAAAGATTATCACTAATGGAAATGTGGAACTCATATAGAAATAACTTGGAAAAAATTGCAACAGTTCTAGTAAACTACAAAAAAATTCATTACTTTGATAATGGTGAACAGTACATGCATTGTTCATTATTAAAACTTCACAAATTTTTCATTTTTGTGTAGCTCACATGTTAACATATTTCATCGTGAAACATTATACACTTGTGGAATGCATCCATATGAACATATGTATAAAAACCTATGTTTTTTTCAAACTTTGAACCATGGTTTTTGATATTTCTAAAATTCAAGCTCCAAAATCCCTCACTCGCAAAACCTACAAAGATAAACAGGGATGGAATTAATAAATTAGCAATAATAAGCAACCTTCCAAAAACTGCTACAATTTTTGGAAAATGTAACCCACTCATATGCACATAAGTGAAATTCCACCCAAAAGCAAGTTTGAACAAGTTCCCCCCAAAAAGGAAAACTCAATAAAATAATGGTAAAAAGAATTAGTTTGAGCACATGGTTACCACGCACATGCACAATGCAATATAGTACAAACTAATACAACACAAGTCATTATAACATTCATACATCAGAACAACAAATAGCTAAGTGAATTTATTTCACTCTTTACAAATATTGGCCCGAGCCCCTAATAGTTCCCAGCATGTAACTTTGCATCAGTTATCATTTTGTCCTTTTTCCTCCGCCTTCTTGCCAAGCTCCAGTATCATATTGGCAGCTGCAGAGCACCTCGCATGTTGTGGGGTCGGACGAGGATCGCCAGTGATGCTCATCTCAAGATGTGGGCATTTTAAACATACTTCGCCAATGTGCAGTCCAGAAAAGATAGGAGATTGACCGGTGAATAAGTACTTGAAAAACAATCCATGACTATGAATGACAGAATATGGCACTAAATCAAACAGGAGTTCCTGGTTATTGGTCGGTGGAGACCTATTCAGTTCTTGACAAGTGGAATACAATGAAGTGAGTAGAGGAGATCTCTTATAGACCGTACAATGGCGCAACACATGTCTTTGGCAATCATGGACTGATCTGTGTCGTTGAATAAACTGAACACCTGAACAGGGCATAGACAAGTGGTTTATAAATCTGACCACTCGAAATTTCTTTTTCCCAAGCATGTGAGCATAGTACACCATGTATGCTAACACTTTAATGCATGATACTAAGGGGACACTATAGGGATTCAATTCAATAAACACTAATCGAGAAGTACGTGGCACAAGACCCATTTTTATGGAATACTTTATTATTGTGCCTATATGGTGCATGAACCCAATGCTTGTCCATTTGGAAAATTAAAGAGATAAGAGTAAATGTATTTACACATACCATATGCTAGTGAAAGTACTACTGTGTATCTAGGGGCCATCCAATCACAATCACAACAGATCTCATCAGGCCCGTCCATTAACAAGTGTCAAAGATACAGATTGCATTTAAAAATTTAATGCATCCGTTCAGCACAAGGTTTCTTACCATGCATTTATCGCATTGGGAAAGTGCCTCCTTCGAGTTCAATCCCATCCCGTTATTGCTCTTGGTTTTGCCATCATCACAAGAGAAAGTAAGCTTGGCAACTTTCATTATATTTGAGCTAGGTTCCTTATATTTCTCCATTATTGATAACACTTGTGTTGTCATCTTCTCTTATGCGTAAGGTTTAAACATGATGAGTAATGGAACTGTGGAACTCATATAGAAATAACTCGCCAAAATTTGCCACACTTCTAGTGAACTAGAAAAAACAAATTCATAACTTTGATACTGGTGAACAGTACCTGCATTGTTCATTATGAAAAATTCACAAAATTTCCATTTTTGTGTAGCTCACATGTTAACATATTTCGTCGTGAAACATTATACGATTGTGGAATGTATCCTTATGAATGTATGTATAAAACATATGATTTTTTCAAACTTTGAACTATGGTTTTTTATATTTTTAAAACTCAAGCTCGAAAATGCCTCACTCGCAAAACCTATCAAGGTAAACAGGAATGCAATTGCTAAATTAGGAATAATAAGCAACCTTCCAAAAAGTGCTACAATTTTGGGAAAATGTAACCCACTCATATGCACATAATTGAAATTCCACCCAAAAGCAAGTTTGAACAAGTTCCCCCCAAAAAGGAAAACTCAATAAAATAATGGTAAAAATAATTCAGTTGAGCACATGGTTAGCACACACGTGCACAATGCAATATAGTACAAACTCATACAACACTAATCATTATAACATTCATACATCAGAACAACAAATAGCTAAGTGGCTTTATTTCACTCTTTACGAATATTGGCCCCAGCACCTACAAGTTCCCAGCTAGCAACTTTGCATTAGTTATCATTGTGTCCTTTTCCCTCCGCCTTCTTGCCAAGCACCAGTATCATATTGGTAGCTACAGAGCACCTCACATCATGTGGGGTCAGCCGAGGATTGCCAGTGATGCTCATCTCAAGATCAGGGCATTTCAAACATACTTCACCGACGTGCATTCCTGAAAGGATAGGAGATTCACTGGTGAATTAGTGCTCAAAAAACAATCTATGACTATGAATGACAGAATATGAAACTAAATCAAACAGGAGTTCCTGGTTATTGCTCGATGGGGACCAATTCATATCTTGACAAGTGTTATGGTATCAAGTGAGTAGAGGTGATCTATTATAGACCATACAATGGCGCAACACATGTCTTTGGTAACCATAGACCTAATCGTGACGTTGAATAAACCTAACACTTGAACAGGGCATAGACAAGTGGTTTATAGATCTAACCACGTGAAAATTATTTTGCCCAAGCATGCTAAGCATAGTACACCATGTATGCTAACATTTCAATGCATGATACTAAGGGGACACTATAGGTATTGGATTCAATAAATGCTAATCAGGAATTACATGGGACAAGACCCATTCATATGAAATTCTTTATTATTGTACCTATATGGTCCATGAACCCAATGCATGTCCATTTGGAAAATTAAAGAGATGAGAGTAAATGTATTTACACATACCGTTTTCTACTGAAGGTACTACCGTGTATCTATGGGCCATCCAATTACAATCAAAACAGATCTCATCTGGATCCTCCATTGACAAGTGTCAAAGATACAGATTGCATTTAAAAATTTAATGCATCCAATTATGCACAAGGTTTCTTACCATGCATTTATCGTGTTGGAAAAGTTCCTCCTTCAAGTTCAATCCCATCCCGTTGTTGCACTTGGTTTTGCCATCATCGCCTGAGAAAATTAGATTGGCAAGTTTCATTATATTTGAGCTAGGTTCCTTATATTTCTCCATTATTGACAACACTTGGGTTTTCATCTTCTCTTTTGCATATGGTTTAAAAATGATGAGTAACAGAAATGTGGAACTCATATGGAAATAGCTTGCCAAAATTTTCCACACTTCTAGTTAACTAAAAAAACAAATTCATAACTTTGATAATGATGAACAGTACCTGCATTGTTCATTATTAAAAATTCACAAAATTTCCATTTTTGTGTAGCTCACATGTTAACATATTTCATCGTGAAACATTATAAACGTGTGGAATGCATCCATATGAGTAGATGTATAAAAAGCTATGATTTTTTCAAACATCAAACTATGGTTTTTGATATTTTTGAAATTCAAGATCCAAAATGCCCCACTCAGAAAACGTATCAAGTTAAACAAGAATGTAAGTATTAAATTAGGAATAATAAGAAACCTTCCAAAAAGTGCTACAATTTTGGAAAAATGTAACCCACTCATATGCACATAAGTGAAATTCCACCCAAAAGTAAGTTTGAAAAAGTTCCCCGCAAAAAGGGAAACTCAATAGAATAATTGTAAAAATAATTCATCTGAGCACAAGGTTGGAACCCACGTGCACGATGCTATACAGTAAAAACTCATACAACACAAATCATAACGACATTCATACATCAAAACGACAAATAGGTAAGTGGCTTTATTTCACTCTTTACGAATATTGGCCCCAGCGCCAACTAGTTCCCATTTAGCAACTATGCATCAGTTATCATTTTGTCCTTTTCCTCCACCTTCTTGCCAAGCTCCAGTATCAAATTTGCAGCTCCAGAGCACCTTGCATCATGCGGGGTCGGACGAGGATTGCCAGTCATGATCATCTAAAAATCAGGGCATTTCAAACGTACTTCACCGATGTGCATTCCTGAAAATATAGGAGATTGACTGGTGAATAAGTGCTTGAAAAATAATCTGTGACTATGAATGAGAGAAGATGACACTAAATCAAATAGGAGTTCCTGGTTATTGCTAGGTGGAGACCTATTCAGTTCTTGACAAGTGGAATGCAATGAAGTGAGTAGAGATTATCTCTTATAGACCGTACAATGGCGCGACACATGTCTTTGGTAACCATGGACTGAACCATGACATTGAACAAACCTCACACCTGAATAGGGCATAGACAAGTGGTTTATAGATCCGACCACTAGAAAATTCCTTTTCCCAAGCATGCTAAGCATAGTACACCATGTATGCTAACATTTCAATGCATGATACTAAGGGGACACTATAGGGATTGGATTCAATAAACACTGATCAAGAAGTACGTGGCACAAGACCCATTTTGTATGGAATTCTTTATTGTTGTGCCTATATTGTCCATGAACCCAATGCTTGTACATTTGGAAAATTAAAGTGATTAGAGTAAATGTATTTACACAAACAATCTGCTAGTGAAGGTACTATTGTGTATCTAGGGGTCATCCAATCACAATCACATCAGATCTCATCTGGCTCCTCCATTGACAAGTGTCAAAGATACAGATTGCATTTAAAAATGTAATGCATCCATTCAGTACTAGGTTTCTTACCATGAATTTATAGCGTTGGGAAAATTCCTCCTTCAAGTTCAATCCCATCCTGTTAGTGTGCTCTTGGTTTTTCCATCATCGCCTGAGAAAGTTAGGTTGGCAACTTTCATTATATTTGAGCTAGGTTTCTTATATTTCTCCATTATTGACAACACATCTATTATCATCTTCTCTTTTGCATCAGGTTTAAAAATGATGACAAAAGGAAATGTGGAAGTCATATAGAAACAACTTGCCAAAATATGCCACATTACTAGTGAACTACAAAAAAGCAAATTCATAACTTTGATAATATTGGTGAACGGTACATGCATTGTTCATTATTAAAAATTCACAAAATTTCCATTTTTGTGTGGCTCACATGTTAACATATTTCATCGTGAAACATTATACACTTGTGGAATGAATGCATACGAACATATGTATAAAAACCTATGATTGATTTAAAACTTCGAACTATGGTTTTTGATATTTTTAAAATTCAAGCTCCAAAATGCCTCACTCACAAAACCTATCAAGATAAGCAGGAATGCAGGAGAGTAGAAACTCATAGAACACAAATCATTAGAACATCATACATCAGAACAACAAATAGCTAAGTGGCTTTATTTCACTCCTTATGAATATTGGCCCCAGCGCCTACTAGTTCCCAGCTAGCAACTTTGCATCAGTTATCATTTTGTCATTTTTCCTTCGCCTTCTTGCCATACTCTAGTATCATATTGTCAACTGCAGAGCACCTCGCAAGATGTGGGGTCGGACGAGGATCCCAAGTGATTCTCATCTCAAAATCAGGGCATTTCAAATGTACTTCGCCACATGCATTCCTGGAAAGATAGGAGATTGACTGGTAAATATGTTCTCAAAAAGCAATCTATGACTATGAATGAGAGAAGATGGCACTAAATCAAACGATAGCTCCTGGTTATTGCTAGGTGGAGCCTATTCAGTTCTTGACAAGTGGAATCCAATGAAGTGAGTAGAGGTGATCTCTTATAGATCGAACAATGGCGTGACGCATGTCTTTGGTAACCATGGACCAAACCGTGACGTTGAATAAACATAACACCTGAACATGCCATACACAAGTGGTTTATAGATCTGAACACTTGAAAATTCTTTTGCCCAAGCATGCTAAGCATAGTACACTATGTATGCTAATAGTTCAATGCATGATACTATGGCGACACTATAGGTATTGGAGTCAATAAACGCTAATCAGGAAGTACATGGCACAAGGTCCATTTGTATGGAATTCTTTCTTATTGTGCATATATGGTCCATGAACCCAATGCATGTCCATTTACAAAATTAAAGAGATAAGAGTAAATGTATTTACACATTACATCTGCTAGTGAAGGTACTACTATGTATCTAGGGACCATCCAATCACAATCACAACAGATCCCATCAAGCTCCTACATTGACAAGTGTCAAAGATACAGATTGCATTTAAAAATTTAATGCATCCGTTCAGCACAAGGTTTCTTACCATGCATTTATCGCGTTGGGAATGTGCCTCCTCCAACTTCATTCCCATCCTGTTAGTGCTGTTGGTTTTGCCATCATAGCCTGAGAAAGTTAGATTGGCAACGTTCATTATATTTGAGCTAGGTTCCTTATATTTCTCCATTATTGACAAAACTTCTATTGTCATCTTGTATCCTGCATAAGGTTAAAACACGATGAGTAATGGAAATGTGGAACTCATATAGAAATAACTTGCCAAAATTTGCCACACTTCTAGTGAACTAGAAAAAAACCAATTCATCACTTTGATAATGGTGAACAGTACACGCATTGTTCATTATTAAAATTTCATAAAATTTCCATTTTTGTGTATCTCACATGTTAACATATTTCATCGTGAAACATTATACACTTGTGGAATGCATCCATATGAATATATGTCTAAAAACCTATGCTCTTTTCAAACTTTGAACTATGGTTTTTCATATTATTAAAATTAGGGCTCCAAAATGCCTCACTCGCAAAACCTATCAAGACAAGTAGGAATGACATTCCTAAGTTAGAAATAATAAGCAACCTTCCAAAAAGTGCTACCATTTTGGGAAAATGTAACCCACTCATATGCACATAATTGAAAATTCACCCAAAAGCACGTTTGAACAGGTTCCCCCAAAATAGGAAAACTCAATAAAATAATGTTAAAAATAATTCGGTTGACCACATGGTTAGCACGCACATGCACAATGCAATACAATACAAACTCATACAACACAAATCATTATAACATCATACATCAGAACAACAAATAGCTAAGTGTCTTTATTTCACTCTTTACGAATATTGGCCCCAACGCCTACTAGTTCCCAGCTAGCAAGTTTGCATTAGTTATCATTTTGTCCTTTTTTGTCCGCCTTCTTGCCAAAATCCAGTACCATATTGGCCGCTGCAGAGCGCCTCACATCATGTGGGAGCGGACGAGGATCGTCAATGATGCTCATCACAAAATCAGGGCATTTCAAACGTACTTGGCCGACGTGCATTCCTGGAATGATAGGAGATTGACTGGTGAATAAGTGCTCAAAAAACAATCTATAACTATGAATAGGAGAAGATGGCACTAAATCAAACAACAATTCCTGGATATTGCTTGGTGGAGACCTATTCAATACTTGACAAGTGGCATGCAATGAAGTGAGTAGAGGTGATCTCTTATAGATCGTACAATGGCGCGACACGTCTCTTTGGTAACCATGCACCGAACCGTGACGTTGAATAAACCTAACACCTGAACAAGGCATGGAAAAGTGTTTTATGGATTTGACCACTTGAAAATTCGTTTGCCCAAGCATGCTAAGCATAGTACACCATGTATGCTAACAGTTTAATGCATGATACTAAGGGGACACTATAGGGATTGGACTCAATAAACGCTAATCAGGAAGTACGTGTTACAAGACCCATTTGTATGGAATTCTTTATTATTATGCTTATATGGTCCATGAACCCAATGCTTGTCCATTTGGAAAATTAAAGAGATAAGAGTAAATGTATTTACACATAAGATCTACTAGTGAAGGTACTACTCTGTATCTAGGTGTCATCCTGTCACAATCACAGCAGATCTCATCAAGCTCCTACATTGACAAGTATCAAATATACACATTGCATTTAAAAATTTAATGCATCCGTTCAGCACAAGGTTTCTTACCATGCATTTACCGCACTATGAAAGTGCCTCTGTCGGTGTCAAAACCGGCGGATCTCGGGTAGTGGGTCCCGAACTGTGCGTCTAGGCAGGATGGTAACAGGAGGCAAGGGACACGAAGTTTTACCCAGGTTTGGGCCCTCTCGATGGAGGTAAAACCCTACGTCCTGCTTGATTAATATTGATGATATGGGTAGTACAAGAGTAGATCTACCACGAGATCAGAGAGGCTAAACTCTGGAAGCTAGCCTATGGTATGGTTGTCTTGTCCTACGGACTAAAACCCTCCGGTTTATATAGACAACAGATAGGGTTAGGGTTACATAGAGTCGGTTACAATGGTAGGAGATCTACATATCCGTATCGCCAAGCTTGCCTTCCACGCCAAGGAAAGTCCCTTCCGGACACGGGACAAAGTCTTCAATCTTGTATCTTCATAGTCCAGGAGTCCGGCTGAAGGTATGGTCCGACCATCTGGACACCCCCTAATCCAGGACTCCCTCAGTAGCCCCTGAACCAGGCTTCAATGACGACGAGTCCGGCGCGCATATTGTCTTCGGCATTGCAAGCCGGGTTTCTCCTCCAAGTACTTCATAGAAGATTTTGAACACAAAGATAGTGTCCGGCTCTGCAAAATAAGTTTCCACATATTGCCATAGAGAGAATAATATTTACACAAATCTAATCTGCTGACGTATTCCATAGTGTGACATCACACCACGGCCAAGCCTTTATTCGAATCGTTTTACTGTCCCATCTCAGCGTGTTATGCGAGGCGGTTTCCTTGGCATGTCTTGTTAAAGCAGAGATCGTGTCCCCTTATTTCGGGATTCTCATCAATTCAGGCGTGGGTAACCCAACCGCGCCATTGATTACGGCGCTTGGGAGATAAGCGAGTTTTACCAGGCTGGAGGGGACGCATAGTCGCGTCCACCCATATAAGGGGATAAGGATCCACCTTTTCATCTACGCCTTCTTCCTCCTTTGCCTATCCATTTTGCGCACTCGAGCTCCAGTGCCCAAGTCTGCACTCCCCACCTCAACCTTCTCCAGTCATGTCCGGAGCGGGAGGCAAGTGGATGGTCTCCTCCATTATGGATGGACACATCAAAAGACTAAGGAAGGCCGGATACTTGTCCAACGACATTGCGCACCGGTTTCCCGAAGGGGGGCAGCTCATCCCTACCCCTAGGCCCCATGAGAGGGTGGTGTTCCTCCCTCATTTCCTCCGCGGACTGGGTTTCCCTCTCCACCCATTTGTCCGGGGGCTCATTTTCTACTATGGCCTGGATTTCCACGATCTGGCCCCGAACTTTGTCCTCAACATCTCGGCGTTTATCGTCGTGTGCGAGGCCTTCCTCCGCATCCGCCCCCATTTCGGCCTATGGCTCAAGACTTTTAACGTCAAGCCGAAGGTGGTGCGCAGCAACCAGGCGGAGTGCGGAGGCGCCATGGTGGGCAAGATGCCCAACATCTTATGCATCGAGGGCTCCTTTGTGGAGACACTGAAGGGGTGGCAATCATGGTGGTTTTACATCACCGAGCCGCGCGACCCTAAGTGGGTCGCCGCCCCCGAGTTCCGATCCGGACCCCCAACGCGGCTCACGTCCTGGAAAGAGATGGGCTTGTCATGGGGTAAAAAAGGAGAGCTGACCGGACTCCAAACATGCGTCGAAACCCTGGTGGACAAGCAGCTCAAGCTTGTCAACGTAGTCCAGGTTATGCTCATCTGCCGGATCCTCCCGTGTCAACAACGGGCTTTCAACCTGTGGGAGTTCAACCCGGCGTGGCACTGAACTCTGAGTAGGCTCTTCGACACGACGTACGAAGATGCCTGGAACGTGATTTTCAAAGGCGCCGAGGCCCCCGCATCCGCAACCGAGGATCGCGGATTCAGCACGCAGCATCACGCTCGTGTGGTAAGCTATTTTTACCTTCTACAGGGTATCGGTTTTTCATAGTTTGACTCCATGCGGGATCTAAGCTCCCTTGCCTTTGACAGGATTGGCAGGAGACGTTCAGACAAATCAACTGTCCGGCTCCTTTGCCCGAAGGCCAAGCGGACGCTCGTTTGGCGAAGCTGCTGGTTCCGGCACCCTATGTGGTGCCGGATAAGAAGGCCAAGAAGAAGGCCACGGGGAATCGAAAGAGTGCCCGGCGCCAGGAGGCGTCGGATCCATCATCTGATGGCTCCAAGATGCACTCCTCCCATGAAGACGAGGAGGAGGAAGAAGAGACCTCTCCCCCTCCAGCGGGGGAAGGGAAGAAAAGGAAGGCCGCCCCAACTGGGGAGGCCGAAGGGTCCAAGAAGGGGAAAACCCTTCCTCCGGACTACTCCACCAACGCCGACGATGGCGAAGAGGAGTGGCCGACCATGGCCAAGCCCCTGGCAAAATCGTAAGTATCCGGATACCAGAGTAATTCATAGTATTCCTTCATTGCACAGCTTTCCCTTATGTCGAATATGATTATGCAGCCCACCCAAAGACCGGCTCGACACGTCGTCGAGTGGTTCACTGGACTCGTCAGATGTGAATTCGCTTCCGACGGCTTCCTCCCCCCGCCCTTCGGACAACGCCGAAGTGTTGTCCCAACAGGTTCCAAGCCAGGAGGAGGTGGTCCTGGAGGCGCCGCAAGGCGACCTCCCAGACTCCAGGGGTGACGGGGAAAAATCTCCCAGGGCTCCAAGTCCGGTTCTAGGCCGGACACCGCTCCGGAACCTTCAAAGGTTCCAGAGTCCGGTGGGCGACCTCCTTCCAAGAGGAGCAGGCCCTCCGTGCCGGTGACCCCCGTGCAACCGGAGGCGCCGGACAATCTGTTGGAGGTGCTCCAAGGCGCCTCTATCGACGAGGAGCACCGCACCATTATGAGTGCGGTGGTCCAGAAGGTTCAGTCCGCCAACAGTGGACTGATTGAAGCCTGTACTAGCCTTTTAACAGGCTTTGAGGTAAGTAAAGAATGTGTAAATAATATTACCGCATAGACAGTAGCCCCTGATGCTCTGTTTGGCATTCGGGAAGAAAAGCCGAATAGAGGATCAAATAAAATTCGCAGGAGTCTAACAAAAAGGAGTCAATATGCGTATGCAGGCTTCTCTGCTTGTGTTCGCCGCACTGACTACGGAAGTGGACACGCTAAAGCAGAACCTCGAGCGGTCTGAGCAAGAGCTCGGGCGTGCCAAGAAGCAGCTTGAGGACAATGAAGGTAAAAAATACCTTGTTTAAATATATATAAAAAGGTGCAATTGCAAAAAATGACAGGATTATCATGGCTACTGTAGGGGCCACGTCTGAGGTGGAGACCCTTAGGCAAGCACTGGTCGAGGCCAAGGAGAGGGCGGACACGGAGCGCACCGAGTGGGAGAAGTACAAGTCCCAGGTTGGCAAGGTGCGGCAAGAGCTCCAGGTTCTCATGAAAAAACATGAGAGTTTGGAGTTGGACTCAAAGACGCGAGCATCCGAGATCGCGGCGGCTATTGGAAATGCCAAGTCTGCCAAGGCCGAATCCCAGAAGACCCTCCAGGAGATGGATGAGGTGAAGAAGATAGCGGTGGGTAAGGCATTCTTTATGCAAAGCAAACACATAAACATGAGTTACTTGTTACGTACCCGAATCCGGATCTCTCCAGGAGTGTTCGCAGATCTTCCCCGGAGTGTGTCCGATGCCGCCGCATTCTATCGAGCCGAGCGACCAGTTGAAGCAACTGGTCGAGCTCCACAAGGCGGCCGAACAGGCCATGAAGGGACTCATAGTTCGGCTATGGCCTGGAGAGGCTCTGCCTGGGAGCTATTTCGGGCTGGTGCGGCGGCTGGTGGAGGCCTGTCCAAGGCTTGAAGTCATCAAGCGCTCCGTCTGCATTGAAGGTGCCCGTAGGGCCCTTACCCGTGCTAAGGTGCACTGGGGCAAGCTGGATGCTGAGAAGCTTGTGAAGGACGGGCTACCGCCGGGGAAAGAGCATCGCAAGCCCGAGAATTATTATAAGGATGTTCTGAAGGGTGCCTTCCTTGTGGCGGATGAATGTTCTAGGGATGTAATTTTTGAGTGAAACTTGCTCGTTTTGTCCTGTGCGCTGAAAACTTGTTCATATGCACTAAGCAATGCTGTTTGAATTTAAAATATTACCTTCTGTGCGGCTGTTTATCAATTCTGAGAGATGGCGAGTCGTCGGCTTCTGCCCCCATGCCGCTAGTGCTGGGTTGTTCGGGGATAAACATGAGTGCTCTTTTTCCCATGTTTGGGTCCTTCGAGGGAGGCGCTAAGCCCAACGAACAAGGCAATCGGACTATAATGCGTGAACACTCTCACTTAGCCATAGAATTCTATAATTTTAAATTTCGGCGAAGCCCCTGGTATTCGGAAGACCGAGTTCGGGGCGCTATCCACGCCTTGGCCGGACAGAGCCGACTCCTCGCTCTAAGCGGCATAAGTCTTTAGAGACTTGAAAAAACCTCTCGAACAGCGACCAGTTGTCGCTTCATCATGATAGTCAGTTTTAGCTTTCTCTACTGAGGTGCTCGACCCAGCTCAACTGGGGCACAATCGCAGTAGTTCTCCTAGTGCTACCTTAGCCGATATAGCGGAACGTAAGGCACCAAAACATAGGAGCCGGGCAAACCCAACATTTGACCAAAGATATGATTCGGAGCCGATGCATATAATGCTATAAGTTCGGGGTGCCCCGCTTGTTAAAGTGTTCGGACTTCTCACACCATATTGAGGGGTACTAAAGCCGCTGGCGTATTTTCGCCGTACCAAAGTGTATGGGTGCAACATGTCATTAAGGAACATATATTTGTAGAAAAAAGTAATGCAAAAATAGACACAGGCTATGCATTGTTTATTAAAAAGGGCTGCGATTGAAGCAGAACGATACAAATAATGCGATAAGCAAAAGGTTGGACTATCTTATCATGTCCGTTCCAGGGGCAGGCTGCGGAATGGTATGCGAAACAGGTATACTGCTCGTGATAGAGACCACCTGGGAGTTCCGTAATGCGGCATGACTTGTCTGCTTCCCTGGTTCTTGCATCATTTGTGTGGCAATTGAACTGCCGAATAGGCCTTCCGAAGAGTGGAGTCCTGAAAGTAAGAGAAAATTAAAAAATCGGCAACCCCTGGTGCGGTTTAAGCCGTGTTTTGGGCGTGCCGTGATGGTGCCCCTCCCCTGTACCCATGGTATTTCTAGAGCGTAGTTATGTACGCGAAGTACTGGTGCCGCATTTTTGCGAGGGCTGGGGTTGGGGCCGCATTGCTACGCCTGCTCGGAGCGTGCCATGCGGTCTTGTTGTAGGTTACTCCGGGCGCGCTTGACGGTGTCCGGACGTTTAATTGCCGGACTGGAGAACTGCCTGGAGAGGCTTCTTTGTAGTTCCGCTGCAAGGGCCGCCGTGTGCTCCTCCGTTCGAAGGGAGCGTTCGGTGTTTCCATTGACCATAATTACTCCTCGAGGGCCTGGCATCTTGAGCTTAAGGTATGCGTAGTGCGGTACCGCATTGAACTTGGTGAATGCAGTTTGTCCGAGCAGTGCGTGATAGCCACTGCGGAATGGGACTATGTCGAAGATTAACTCCTCGCTTCGGAAATTATCCGGAGATCCGAAGGCCACTTCAAGTGTGACTGAGCCTGTAAAGTTGGCCTCTACACCTGGTATTACGTCTTTAAAGGTCGTTTTGGTGGGCCTAATCCTCGAGGGATCTATGCCCATTTTCCGCACTGTATCCTGGTAAAGCAGGTTCAGGCTACTGCCGCCGTCCATAAGGACTCTGGTGAGATGAAATCCGACAATAATTGGGTCTAGAACCAATGCGGTGAATCCGCCATGACGGGTGCTAGTGGGATGGTCCCTTCGATCAAAGGTGATCGGGCAAGAGGACCATGGGTTAAACTTTGGGGCGACTGGCTCTATCGCGTATACGTCCCTTAATGTGCGCTTCCGCTCCCTCTTGGGGATGTGGGTTGTGTATATCATGTTCACCATCCGCACTTGTGAGGGAAAACCCTTCTTTCCACTGTTGTTCGGCGGCCTGGGCTCTTTGTCGTCATCGCTATGTAGCCCCTTGTCTGTATTTTCGGCATTTAACTTGCCTGCCTGCTTGAACACCCAACAATCCCTGTTGGTGTGATTGGCCGGCTTTTCGGGGGTGCCATGTATTTGGCACAAGCGGTCGAGTATTCGATCCAAACTGGAGAGGCCCCTAGGATTTCTTTTGAATGGCTTTTTCCGTTGACCAGATTTATAGCCTCTGAATCCGGTATTAACTGCTGTATCCTCAGCGTTGTCACCGTTAATGCGGCGTTTCTTCTTGTTGCGACGCGACCTGCCACTACTGTCCCTGGTATCCGAATTACCAGGGTTCTTGGTCATGTTGTTGCTACGAGCAAGCCAGCTGTCTTCTCCCGCGCAAAAGCGGGTCATGAGTGTCGTGAGTGCTGCCGTAGATTTCGGCTTTTCCTGTCCAAGGTGCCGGGAAAGCCTCTCATGACGGATATTGTTCTTGAAGGCTGCTAAGGCCTCAGCGTCCGGATAGTCGACTAGTTGATGTTTCTTTGTTAGGAACCGTGCCCATAATGGCCTGGCCGATTCCTCTGGCTGTTGAATTACGTGACTTAGGTCATCGGCGTCTGGGGGTCGCACATAAGTGCCCTGGAAATTGTCGAGGAATGCGGCTTCCAGGTCCTCCCAACAACTGATTGATCATGTTGGCAAGCTGTTAAGCCAATGCCGAGCTAGTCCTTTAAGCTTGAGTGGAAGGTATTTGATGGCGTGGAAATCATCGCCGCGGGCCATGTGGATATGAAGGACATAATCCTCGATCCATACCGCAGGATGTATTGTGCCATCATATGATTCGATGTTTACGGGTTTGAAACCCTCGAGGATTTGATGATCCATTATTTCGTCTGTGAAGCATAGTGGGTGTGCGGCGCCTCTGTACCGGGCTATATCGTGACGTAGCTCCAATGAGCTTTGTCTACTATGTTCGGCGCTGCCGAATTTGTGGCCGGCGTGACGGTTACCGTCTCGAGTCGTGGGGTGCCCACGTGATCCATAGATCGATCTTGTTTGCCTTGCCTTGTCCTCCAACATATCTCATAGATCCTGCGCATTTTCCCGTGCCTTGGTACGGGGTGCGGCTTGAGTGGAGCTCCGAGAGGCCTCTCTGTCGCGGCCACGAGGTGGCCGATCGGCCGTATAGAGTGCAGGTGATGCAGGTTTAAGTGCTTCCTCCTCTAGTCG
Organism: Triticum dicoccoides; assembly: GCF_002162155.2. Classification (NCBI taxonomy): domain Eukaryota; kingdom Viridiplantae; phylum Streptophyta; class Magnoliopsida; order Poales; family Poaceae; genus Triticum; species Triticum dicoccoides. The sequence continues at coordinate 457,021,160 of NC_041388.1, read as the reverse complement.
GTGTAGCAACCTGCACTTTGGGTAGCTCTTGGAGGGGCGTTCGAGTTTATGCTCTTCGGCCGCTAGGACTTCAGTCCATTTGTCGACTAGCAAATCTTGATCAGCTCTAAGCTGTTGCTGTTTTTTCTTAAGGCTACTTGCCGTGGCCATTAGCCTGCGTTGAAAACGCTCTTGCTCGACGGGATCCTCTGGCATGAAAAATTCATCGTCGTCGAGGCTTGCCTCGTCTTCAGAGGGAGGCATATAATTATCATTGTCGACCTCTCTGTCTGCCGCTCTCTCATGAGGGCTGGTTTCTCCATCCTGCTGTGCTAAATCTTGCTGGAGGGGGTTTTCTTCGGCACTCTCCGGAGTATTATTATCTCCCGTGCTAGAATCGCCGTATTTGTTTTGGCGGGATTTTGATCGGCGCCGCTGACATCAACGCTTAGGCTATTTCTTGGAGGGGTCATCCTCCGCTGTTCCATCGCCATCTCCTTCTTTTGGGGTGTCCACCATGTATATGTGATATAACGAGGTGGCTTTCCAGGGCCTAATAGGCGCTGGTTCTTCATCGTCTCCTTCATCGGCGTCCATACCGTCGATGTCTTCGGAGTCGAAGTCGAGCATGTCGGTTAAATCGTCGATAGTGGCTACAAAGTGGGTGGTGGGTGGACTTTGAATTTCTTCATCGTCCGTACCTCAACCTTGCTGACCGTAGTCCGGCCAGGGCTCTCCTGATAAAGAGAGAGACTTCAGTGTCTTCAGAATATCACCGAAAGGCGAGTGCTGAAAGATGTCCGCGGTAGTAAACTCCATGATTGGCGCCCAATCGGATTCGATCGGCAGGGGCGCGGAGGGTTTGAAGTCCGGAGAGGAGTCCGGCTTCTTGGAGTCACGGGTCTCGCAGAGTGCGGGGTTGGTGTTCGGCTCGATCACCATTGGGATCACAGCCCCCGAGGCGGCGTCCAACCACCCATCCTCAATCGGCGCGGTAGGCTCTGAATTAAGGGTCGAAGCCGATGCGGGTGCGGCCTCCAGGACACTGTTCGGCGGTAGAGCTAGATCATGCTCGTGGTGACAGTGCGGCGCGCTCGGCAGTGGCTCGAATCCGTCGAAGATCAAGTCCCCGCGGATGTCAGCCGTGTAGTTTAAACTTCCAAATCTAAGCTGGCGGCCAGGGGCGTAGCTTTCGATATGCTCCAGATGGCCAAGGGAGTTGGCCCGCAGTGCGAAGCCGCCGAAGACAAAGATCTGTCCGGGGAGGAAGGTCTTACCCTGGACTGCATCGCTAGTGATGATCGTAGGAGTCATCAAGCCTGACGGCGATGACAGAGAGGAACTCTCAATGGAAGCACCAATGTCGGTGTCAAAACCGGCGGATCTCGGGTAGGGGGTCCCGAACTGTGCGTCTAGGGCGGATGGTAACAGGAGGCTAGGGACACGAAGTTTTACCCAGGTTCGGGCCCTCTCGATGGAGGTAAAACCCTACGTCCTGCTTGATTAATATTGATGATATGGATAGTACAAGAGTAGATCTACCACTTGATCAGAGAGGCTAAACCCTAGAAGCTAGCCTATGGTATGATTGTCTTGTCCTACGGACTAAAACCCTCTGGTTTATATAGACACCGGATAGGGTTAGGGTTACATAGAGTCGGTTACAATGGTAGGAGATCTACATATCCGTATCGCCAAGCTTGCCTTCCACGCCAAGGAAAGTCCCTTCCGGACACGTGACGAAGTCTTCAATCCTGTATCTTCATAGTCCAGGAGTCCGGCTAAAGGTATGGTCCGGTCATCTGGACACCCCCTAATCCAGGACTCCCTCAGCCTCTTTCGGTGTCAAAACCGGCGGATCTCGGGTAGGGGGTCCCGAACTGTGCGTCTAGGCGGATGGTAACAGGAGGCAGGGGACACAATGTTTTACCCAGGTTCGGGCCCTCTTGATGGAGGTAAAACCCTACGTCCTGCTTGATTAATATTGATGATATGGGTAGTACAAGAGTAGATCTACCACAAGATCAAGGAGGCTAAACCCTAGAACCTAGCCTATGGTATGATTGTTGTTCCTACGGACTAAAACCCTCCACTTTATATAGACACCGGAGAGGGCTTGGGTTACACAGAGTCGGTTACAATGGTAGGAAATCTACATATCCGTATCGCTAAGCTTGCCTTCCGCGCCAAGGAAAGTCCCTTCCGGACACGGGACGAAGTCTTCAATCTTGTATCTTCATAGTCCAGGAGTCCGGCCGAAGGTATAGTCCGGCTATCCGGACACCCCCTAATCCAGGACTCCCTCAGTAGCCCCTGAACCAGGCTTCAATGATGACGAGTCCAGCGCGCAGATTGTCTTCGGCATTGCAAGGCGGGTTCTCCTCCAATTTTCGTGTACCTATTGTATAATGTCCGGTTTCTTGTAAATGTAGCACTCCTTGGCTTCTACGCCCAACAATGGCCGTCTTCCACGTGTCAAACGAATACGAAAAGTTAGGGTGTTTTTATATTTACACCCCTAGCCGCGTGAATGAGCCGCCTGTTTAAGGGGACGAGGATTTAGATCCAAACCACACCTTCTCCCCTCCGCGAGTATTCATCAGAGCATATCAGACAGAGGTCCATTCTATCATGGCCGGCTGCCGCAGCTCCTCCTCTCGCCCTTCCAGTCCTCAGCCTGGAGATTGGGAGAGATGCTCCATTCCGCACAGCGAGCTAGTGACGCTCCAGACCAAGGGATTTCTCCCCCCGGCCTATATGGTCCCGGTTCGAGCCGGACTTGCCACCTATAATGGCGGAGAGCAAGAGGAGAGCGCCCCCAATCCCTCCAAAGGAGAGTGGGTATGCCTTGTCCCTTACTTAATAAGAGGTCTCGGATTTCCAATTCATCTGTTTCTCCGGGGGCTCCTGGAGTTCTATGGCCTCCAGCCGCACAACCTCACGCCTGCCTCCATATTGCATATCGCGGGCTTCGTAGCACTTTGCAAGCTGTTTTTGGGCTGCGAGGCTCATTTCGCGCTGTGGAAAAGGCTATTCTGCCTTGTGCCCCATTCTTAAAAGGGGTCAATATATCAAGTGGGCGGAGCCGAAGTGTGGCGCATCGTCGGGACCGGATATCTATCCGGAACCCCAAAGAAGGCGTCTGAGGACTGGCCTTCGGAATGGTTTTATATAGAGAACGTCCCGCTACCGGATCCTGTCCGGATCGGCCTCCCTGAGATCGACAGTGCTCCCCTAAAGAAGCGCCTAAGCTGGCGTCCATGGAGCCCTCAGAGGGAAAGTGACAAGGACGTTCTTTACCTGATGGTCCGGATAAGATTGTTAGCTCATTCCGGACTGACCATGATCGGGGTCATGGCCGCATGCATCATGCGAGGGGTGCAGCCGCTTCAGTATAGAGGCCACCTGATGTGGGACTTCAACGGGGAGGACGACGCCACCTGCCATGGCCGTAAGGGGCCGGATTCGGCTGCCGCTGTAATACAGATCTTGTCCGCTTTGTACAAGGGAGAAGAGGGGGAATTTTGTCACACCCTAGCTAGTTCAAGCATTAGAGTGTGCATCATGTTTAAATTCCTCTTAAATTTGAAATGGGGAAGATAGAACCCCCAGCACCCCCCTGGAAACAACTAGGGTTTACTAAAATTATTTTCAATGAACCTGAAATGCCCTTCTAAAAAGTTCACTCTCTTTGTCTTGGGTTAGAACCTCTGGCAAAATTGGTGCACAATTTTCTAGGTCAATAGAAGGTCATTGAATTAAATCATAAGTATTTGAATTTGGGCATTTAAATGCTATAAAATAATTTAAATGCTCAAATAATTCTGGAAATAATTGTGGGCTGTTGGAAATAATCTAAACAGAGCCCCTGATTATTTTCAGGATTTTTAAAGATGTCTAGGTATTTTTAATAAAGCCCAACAATTGCAGAAAAAAAATAGAAAAGTAAACAAATAAGAAAAAGAGAGAGAGGGAAACCCACCTGGGCCTCACCTGTGCTGGCCCAGCCCACCTGGCTCGGCCCAGTCGACTGGCCTTTCCAGTCGTCCTCCTCCTCCCGCCAGGAGGACGAGGAGCGCGTGGCCGGCGCCTGCAGCCACACACCAGCCACCTCCTGCTTCTGTCGACACCCTGGAGGCGTCTAGGGGTGCCACGCCGACCCCCACGTCCCCCTCTCTCCCTCCCTCACTCTCCCCGTGCTCCTCTCCCTCCTCTGGCTCTCCTCTTGCACGCACCGAGAGCCATTGTCACCTCCGTAAGCCGTTGCCGCGCCCACCGCCACTGCCTCGCCTCTCCGACAAGCCCATTAGCTCCGTGCTGCCGTCCTCGACCTCTCCGTCGACCCTCACAAGCTCGGACGACCTTCTTCCCTGTCTACAGCCGCCGGATGCCGTCGTTCGATTCGCCGGCCTCAAGTCCTTCCTGAGCTCACTAGCCTGCTCCACGAGTTCCCTGTGAGCCCATCTTTCCTCCGCCCCTCTCCCCGCGCTCGTCCGCGTCCTCCAACCCTCTCTGCCATCGAGGCCGAGAGCTCGGCCCCTCCGGCCATGTCGCTACCGTGGCCACAGGCGCGTAAGCTCGAATCTGAGCACGCCTTCGTCTTCCACGCGCTCCCAGGAGCCTAACGCACCACTCCCCGTGCCTCGCCGTGCCCCGTGGCATCGGGTTCATCCACGCCCGAACTCCGGCGACCGCCAAGGTCGTCGCCGGCGTCGATCCAAGCCTCCCCGAGCTCCACTTTCTCCACCAAACAACGCGGCTCGCTCCCCGCATCACGTAGCTGCTCTCCGCCGTCGATTTGGTCGCCGGAGACGCAAACCCGAGCCCCTCCGCCGCGTCTGTCATCGCCGGCGTCATGCCGCCAGTGATTTTGACTCAGTTTGACCCCTGTGTGGGCCCAGGTAGACCCCCCTAGGTCTATGACAGGTGGGGCCGGTCTGCTAATCATTTTAAGATTAGTTTTAACTAATTCTAATTAGTTTAGACACTCACATGTGGGCCCAGGCCCCACTGGCAGCTAATTAGTGTTAATCTAATTCTGTTAACTAGTTGTGACACTGACAGAGAGGGCCCACCAGTCAGGTTTGACCTGGCCGACCCAGTTGACCGCTGACGTCACACCTATGTCATGCTGACGCATTAATTCAAGTACTGGAATTATTCTTTAATATGATATTCCAGAAAATAGTCAAAACTTCTAAAAATCATAGAAAATCAACCATAGCTCCAAATGCAAAGATTTATATATGAAAAATGATCAGAAAAATTCAATCTATCAATCTGTAATGGTTTCATGCATGCCAAACCAAGTTAACCTTGCTGTTTAAGAAGAATAAGGTAATGCACTAATAAGGCCGTGTTTAATGAGCTAATATTTGAATCTTTGATTCAAATGAGTTCATCCCTTTCTGTTTCAGCTTGCATTAGGCCAAGACACTTTCATCTTGCCATGCCATAGCATGCATCATATTGTTGCATATTGCCATGTGTTGATTATGTTCGGTGTGACTTTCGTGGTAGGTTCTGCCTCCGAGGATAACCCCGAGTATCTGTCTGAAGGGCAGTACCCTACTACCTCTACAACAGGCAAGCAACCCATTGACCATTCTGATACAAACCCATGTTCTCGCTTTTTGTCTTGTTTACTGCATTAAGACAACACGATTCAAACTGCTGTGTGCCACGGTAGTTGAACCCTTATCCTCTGCATGACCTGTCATTGCCATAGTAACTAGATGTAACCCACTGGCATGTGTAGGAGTTGATTGAGCCATGTATGTGATTCCTACCTTGCTATGCCTACTATTCTTAGAGTTGTGTCAGGTCTGGTTAATCTGGGTGATGGGAGAGAGTGAAATGATTGTGTCGGTAACGTGAGGGATGTGTGGAACATGTTTTGGGAAAGGTATCGATGAGAGGCCATGTAGGAGTACATGGTGGGTTGTTTCATTGAGGCCGTCCCTAAGAACTGAGATCTGTATGTGTGATTTAAGATTCAGCTACTACCATGCATTGGGATCCTTAATTGACCCTCTCGGATTCTTAAATACCCTAGTATTCTGTCCATGAGTTGCAAATAGTTTCTGGTGTTTGTAGGTTATGTGTTGGCGGCCGTGCGTAGCGTCGACCCTAGGGGTGGGCTATGTTGCGGTAGATACACCGTGGCACGGTGTACCGAGTCACCCGTTTGGTGTCTCGGGAACCCTGTTCACATTGTTCGGGGCCGTAATGGAAACCTTGGCCGGACTCCCTGCGAATGGAACATGGATAGGCAATAAACCTGGACGAGAGACTTAAGTGTTTAGGTAGGCTGTGGCCGACACCCTCGCTGGGCTTCCGCTTGAAGGTTGCTGAGTACATGTCGTGTAAACGGCGGTAAATGGTGAAAGCGTGTATGAAGAAGTACACCCCTGTAGGATATAAAACTATTCGAATAGCCGCGTCCGCGGTAAAGGACTACTTGGTTGCCTATACAGTTCATAGACAAGTTAATGGATACTACTAAAAGACTCAAGATAAGTGTGAGTACCGAGGGTGGCCCTCTCGTAGTATGACGATGGAGGATCCCTGGTGGAGTATTGTGTTGGTGAGTGGTGGACTCGTGTGCGAAAACTATTTTACTAGTGAAGTTCCGTAGGATAGCTTAGCCAAGAGTTAAAGCTGGCTTGCTGCAAAAACCCCACCACCTTCTTGAGAATGAGCATGTATGTTAGGTTCTGATGTAAGACTTGCTGAGTACCTTGTACTCATGTTTTCTTATTTATTGTTTTCAGACGACAACACCGCCCCCTCCGATGGGTTTTATGTAGACCTTGATGTCGACGAGTGACTAGCCACCCAGGTGGTGATCCTGGCCATCGAGGGCCCTATGTAGATAGACAAGCTTCGAGAAGCCTTCTTTCTTTCTAGTGTCTGTACTCAGACTAGCTGCTTCCGCTTGTGCTTGTATGATTGTATGACTTGAGTGTCGGGTCATGTGACCCCTAACTGTATGGACATGTTATGTATGGCTCTTTGGAGCCTTTAAATAAAGTACTTGAGTTGTAGAGTTTTGTTGTGATGCCATGTTGTATGTACTCATATCGGGCATATTGTGTGTATGATTGAAATGCTTGGTATGAGTGGGATCCGACAATCTAGTTGTTTGTCCTTGGCAGCCTTTCTTATGTGGAAATGTAGTCTAGTGTTCCTCGAGCCATAGTAGTCCGCTACAGCCCGGTTCACCGGAGTCCTGCTAGCCCAGCACTACTGCTCAAGACACTTGACTGGACGGCATGTGATTCACGTCGTTCCTATGTCTGTCCCTTTGGGGAAATGTCACGCGGTGACATCTGGAGTCCTGCCTAGCCTGCTACGGACTGGGTTCCCGGAGTCCTGTTAGCCCAGTGCTATAGCCCGGATTCACACGCTGCTGACCGACATGCTCGATGTGATTCATGTATGCATGTCCCCATAGGTTAGTGCCGCTTTGGGTTCACGACTAGCCATGTCGGCCTGGGTTCTCTGTCATATGGATGCTAGCGAAACTATCATATACGTGAGCCAAAAGGCGCAAACGGTCCCGGGCCATGGTAAGGCGACACCCGTGGGAATACCGTGTGTGAGGCCGCAAAGTGATATGATGTGTTACCGGCTAGATCGATGTGACGTGGAATCGGGGTCCTGACAAATTTCTCCGTGTCAACCCACAGGGTGGATTTTCTATGTACAATCCCCCAAGTTGGGTAAGTGGACACTTTTACTTGCCCATCCGTTTTATATTCCCATCGTTAAATATTTAGTCTAACGACTTCAACGTAGGAACTGCGCCATGCTATTAAAGAAATAAACATCCCTCCTCCACAACCTGAGGATACGGGATGGTCCCTCGACCCGGCCTCTCAAGAGGATCCGGACTTGAGGGAGTCCTGGATTTGGGGGTGTCCGGATAGCCGGACTATACCTTCGGCCGGACTCCTGGATAATGAAGATACAAGATTGAAGACTTCGGCCCGTGTCCGGAAGGGACTTTCCTTGGCGTGGAAGGCAAGCTTGGCGATACGGATATGTAGATCTCCTACCATTGTAACCGACTCGTGTAACCCTAGCCCTCTCCGGTGTCTATATAAACCGGAGGGTTTTAGTCCGTAGGACGAACAACAATCATACCATAGGCTAGCTTCTAGGGTTTAGCCTCCTTGATCTCATGGTAGATCTACTCTTGTACTACCCATATCATCAATATTAATCAAGCAGGAGTAGGGTTTTACCTCCATCGAGAGGGCCCGAACCTGGGTAAAAAGATCGTGTCCCTTGTCTCCTGTTACCATCCGCCTAGACGCACAGTTCGGGACCCCCTACCCGAGATCCGCCGGTTTTGACACCGACATTCGTGCTTTCATTGAGAGTTCCTCTGTGTCCTCACTTTTAGGCCCGATGGCTCCTCCGATCGTCAACGACGATGCGATCCAGGGTGAGACTTTTCTCCCCGGACAGATCTTCGTATTTGGCGGCTTCGCACTGCGGGCCAATTCGCTTGGCCATCTAGAGCAGATCTAAAGCTACGCCCCTGGCCATCAGGTCAGATTTGGAAGTTTGAGCTACACGGCCGACCTCCGCGGAGACTTGATCTTCGACGGATTCGAGCCGCAGCCGAGCGCGCCGCACTATCACGATGGGCATGATCTAGCTCTGCCGTCGAACAGTGCCTTGGAGGCCGCACCCGCATCAGCTCCGACCCTTAATTCGGAGCCAACTGCGCCAATCGAGGATTGGTGGTTGGACACCGCCTCGAGGGCTGCAATCTCTACGGCGATCGAGCCGAACACCAGCCCTATTCTCTGCAAAGCCCATGACTCCAAGGAGCCAGACTCCTCTCCAGACTCCGAGCCGTCCATGCCCCTACCAATCGAACCCGATTGGGCACCGATCATGGAGTTCACCGCCACGGACATCTTTCAGCACTCGCCCTTCGGCGATATTCTGAATTCACTAAAGTCTCTCTCTTTATCAGGAGAGCCCTGGCCGGACTATGGTCAGCAAGGTTGGGATATGGATGATGAAGAAATTCAAAGCCCATCCACCACCCACTTCGTAGCCACTGTCGATAATTTAAACGACGTGCTCGACTTCGACTCCGAAGACATCGACGGTATGGACGACAATGTAGGAGATGAACATGAACCAACGCCTATAAGGCACTAGACAGCCACCTCATCTCATGATGTATACATGGTGGACACACCCAAAGGAAGTGACGAAGAGGAACACAGGGATGCAACGAGGGATCGTTCACTCGAAAAGCAATCAAAGCGGCGATGTAAGCGCCGCTCCAAGCCCCGCCTCGACAAAGACAGCAGCCATACAGATCCAGCCATAGAGCAGGACGAGCCGGCAGACGACGAACATGCCTTCGAGCAACCGCCCGAACAGGGCAACTTGGATAAACAAACCGAACACCCTGTCCCCGGCGAAAACAACAGTCCGGATGACCTTACGCCGGATAGGATCATGGAGTAGAAGAACCTCCACAAAAGGCTCATCACCACTGCGCGTAGCTTGAAAAAGCAGAAGTGGAAGCTCAAAACTGCGGAAGATGCACTCAGAATCAGATGGAGCAAAGTACGCAACACCGCAGACAAATATGGCGGCAGTCGCCACACACAAAGCTATCCAAAGCGAAAGCTACTGCCTGAATTTGACGAGGAGGCCTTAGAGCCCCCGCAGTCAAAAAGTAGGAAAGCCACCCGGTCGGATAGACGACCGCATGGCCAGCATGTAGCGGCAAGCGGCACCGCACAAAAGACAGCACGCGATTCACCAAAGGATCCGCAGCAAAAAGATGGCCCAGCCAGATCTATCTTCTGGCCAAGAATGCAAGCTCTAGTAAGCAATGCAACACAACAAATATATGAACATCACGGCACACCCAAATACAGGGGTGCCGCACACCCCCTATGTTTCACCAACAAGGTGCTGGACCATGAATTTCCAGCGGGATTCAAGCCTGTAACACATAGAGGCGTACGACGGAACAATAGACCCTGGGGTCTGGATCGAGGATTATATCCTCCACATACACATGGCCAGAGGAGATGACCTCCACGCCATAAAATACTTACCCCTCAACCCGAAAACCTTCCCGAAAACACCATTTGAAGTTGGGAAGAGCTTGAGGATGCTTTTCGGACAAATTTTCCAGGGACCTATGTCCGCCCTTCGGATGCAGACGATCTCAGTCACATAACTCAACAGCCCGGAGAGTCAGCCCGGAAATTCTGGAACATATTTATTACTAAAAAGAATCATATAGTCGACTGTCCGGACGCTGAAGCCCTAGCAGCTTTTAAGCATAACGTTCGAGACGAATGGCTCGCCAGACACCTCAGCCAAGCAAAGCCAAGAACAATGGTCGCTTTAACAAGCCTCATGACCAGCTTTTGCACAGGAGAGGACAGCTGGTTGGCAAGATGTAGCACCAGCGACCCAAGTACATCCGAAGTTAGGGATGGAAACGGAAAACCCCGACGGAGGAAGGACCAGCGCCGGAATAAGGGAAACAGCCCAAAGAGCACGGCGGTCAATGCCGGATTCAAAAGCTCGCGGCAGAATCAGAGAAAGCCGCCCCTCAAGGATAACAGGGACGAGCTATCCAACTTAAACAAAATATTGGACAAGATATGTCAAATTCACAATACTCTGGGGAAGCCTGCGAACCATACCCATAGAGATTGTTGGGTTTTCAAGCAATCCGGCAAACTCAACGCCGAACACAATGGGCTCGACACACCTAGTGCGGACGACGATGAACCCCACAAGCAGAGCACCAAGAAACAAAAGGTTTTCCCACAAGAAGTCAAAACAGTAAACTTACTTCACATGACGAACAGAATGGCGCCATACGGCCTATCCCAAAGGAGTCTCGCCAAATGGTTGCAGAAACCGATCACCTTCGACCATCAGGATTACTCTAGAAGTATCCGGAACACAGGCTGGACTGCCTTGGTATTAGATCCAATAATCGGCGGACTCCACTTTACAAATGTCCTGATGGACAGCGGCAGTGGTCTAAACCTGTTATACCAGGACACAATCCGCAACATGGGGATAGACCCAACAAAAATTCGCCATAGCAAAACCTCCTTTCAAGGGGTAACGCCAGGATCGAATGCCTGTTGCATGGGTTCTCTCCGGCTAGAAGTTATGTTCGGCTCCCCCGATAACTTCTGTCACGAACAGCTAACTTTCCACATCGCCCCATTCTCAAATAGCTATCAAGCACTGCTGGGACGCGAAGCTTTCGCCCGCTTTAACGCAATACCGCATTATGCATCTCTTACGCTTAAGATGCCCGGTCCACGAGGCATCATCTCATTAAAGGGAAAACATTGAGTGTTCCTCCCGTGCGGAAGACAGTGCAGCTACCTTGACAGCCCCACAATAAAGCGGCTTCACCAGCCAAAGCACCTAAACAGGTCGTCAAGACCACGGACACGGCTAAACGAGTCCGGCATAAACATACAATTGATAAAGGCTCAATAGCCATATACCCCTGTACTAGGGGCTCCACGCATATAAAACAAGAGACAATAAAGCTCAATTTAACCCATTTCGATTTATACTTTGTTTATTTAGTATAACTCATGTTCGGCACGATCTTTCTTCAACTAAGTTCCTCTCTTTTACAGACGAACACCGTGCTACGCCCGTCCAGGATACGGCACAAAGGAGACACAGGCGCAGACTTGCAGCAGGGACCCGTTCCAAGGATTCTTTTCAGATTAAGACCCTGTGTAAACCTATTTTACTGTCTCTTGTTGATACACATCCCCTGATTTCTTAGTATAACCAAGGAGGAGGCTGGCGTTTTGGCATGTGGCCCCGTCAGAGTTTTGCGCGTACCTGGACACTAGGGGCTTATTACTAAGGGCGTTATCCAGTCCGCCCTCATAAAGACCGAATACCTTAGGGAGTGTTCGGCGTTGCGAGTTTGGCCTTATATGCATCAGCTCCCAATCATGTCTTTGGTCAAATCTTGGGTTTGCCCGGCTCCTGTGTTTTGCTACCTTACGTTCCGCTCTATCGGCTAGGCAGCACCAGAAGAACTATTGCGATTGTGCCCCGGTTCGGCCAGGCGAGCACCTCAGCAGAGAAAGCCAAAAACTGACTGTCACGATATAGCGTGAGACTGGTCAACCACTCGATGACTTACCGGAATCTTTAGGATTCCTTCGCATTAACGAAGGGCCGCTTCTCGGCCAGGCACATACGCGCCCCGAGTTCGGGAAAGCGCAGGCGCCACCAGGGGCTATATAAGTAGCCTCACTGTCAAACTCCTATGGCTAAGTGGAAGTGATAAAGCATCATAGTCCGATTGCCTAGTTCGCTGTGCTATCACCTCCTTTGTAGGACCAAGACGTTGGATCAAGTGTGAAAATGCGCCTTCTGCGAACACCCCCACATTATGTGCGTGGGGGCTGAAGTCGACGACTGCCATCTTTCAGATTATATATACATATATGTTAAACGGCCGCACAGGAGGTATTATAATACTTGCAGGCACACGTATAAAAAGCTTCTACAATCTATCAAAATATTGTTTTACAATAATATATGCTATTCGAATATAGTATCCTTCGAGCACTGCGTCTCTATTAAACGAGTGCCTTGCAGAACTTACTAAAAATAGTGCTCGGCAGGTACTCGGCTTCCATCCGAGTCTGGGGATGCAACAGCGGTGGCCTCCATTTCCGCCTAGTATGTCTTGACACGGGCAAGAGCCATCCGCGCACCCTCTATGCACGCTGACCTTTTCATCACATTGATATGCGGCGCCGCACCAAGGAACTGCTGCACCAAGTTGAAATAACTTTTCGTCTCTGGCCTCTCTGGCCACAGATGACTCATGACATACTTCATGGCGCGTCCGGACAACCTATTTAGCTCGGCCCATTCGGCCAAACGATCGGCTAATGACAGTGGACGCTCCGGATTGTGGAACTGCGACCAAAAGAGCTTTTCCACTTCGCGATCTTCTTGATCTCGGAAGTGGTCGGCCGCATCTACGGAACTCACTGCCAAATCCAGATAGATGTCCGCCGTACTCCACATCCGGTCTAACAGAGCATGTTTAGGATCACAGAACTTCCTCCGCAGCATAAAGGGCTTTCCAGCCGCGATCTCTCCGGCCTGACGCAGCTCCTCCTTCATAGCTGTCATCACAGAGCAAGCATCCTTGGCATCGGCAATGGCCTTCTCCAGTTCCGTCTGTTCCGCCTGATCTTCTTTTTCAAGAAGCTTGCAACGGTCCGCAGCGCTCTTCAGCTTCACAGCCATCTCGGCCATTTCCTTCTTGCTTCGTCAATGAGCAGCCTGTTCGGCTTTCAGCTCTTCAACTGCCTTTCCGGCAACCACAACACTTTTCCTGGCTTGCTCCTTGGCTCGGGTAAGTTCCGCCCAAAGATTCTCCATGGCAGCAGCACCATTTGCATCAAGCGCACACATTGTAAGAAACTGGCATAAAGCTCCTCTTACCAGGGGCCGCCGGAGTAATTACATACCCTGTGCCTCGTCAAGCCGCTAGTTCACAAGCGCGATGTCGGCATCTGCCACGTCAAGTTGCCGCTTTAGCTCAGAAAATTCATCAGTCCAGCTGGCCACCCGACACTTCACCACCTGCGTATGAAGGCGGCATATTAGACCTAGGATTATGATCCTCTGCGCGCCGTCACTTTTGACAACGCACAGAGTCTCAGGGGCTACTATCTACACAGGGCGCATCTTATTTATGCGCAACTGTCCAAAAAGGGTACATTATTTCGCGTACCTCAAAACCTGTTAGTAAAACTCCTGACGGCCTCGTGCAATCCGCTCTCCGCGGATGAAATCCTCTCAATCACCATACCCATCAATGCATGGTGCTCCTCTGAGATAGATGCTCGTCCTAGAAGATACTTCAGCTCCTCCGACCACGCACCAAACGGTGCCGGACTCGTCCGATGGCCCTTTCGAAGGCTGGACGCGGAGGGCTTTGGGGGGCCATATGACTACCTTCCGGCCCTGCCGGATTCGGGGAAACCCTCCGTGACGATACCTCAGGGTCGCCCGCCTCGCAAGGCGGTACGGCAAGGGGAGGCGTTCCGCTCTCCATGATCTCCGGAAGAAGATCCCCCAAAGACGAGCTCTACTAAGAAGGGCTAAGGTCCGAGCTACAAGGTAAATTTTCGATTGCTCTTCTCAGATATAACACAAGGATTTCTCTCATTTCTTAAAAAGAAAAAACTCCTCTCTACTTACGGCTTGGTGGAGGCCTGATCCCCTTGAGGGCATAATTCGGCCGAAGTATTCCCCGGCGTAGGACCCTCTGACGAAGATTTCTTCCCCCGCTTTGAGGCCATTGTCTCCGTGTCGTCAGAGGCGGTCCTCTTCTTCCCCTGAGGAGAGGAATTTTCGATTCCTCCCTTCCGGACAACCTCCTTCGAGGAGGCTGTAGCTTCCTTGTCCCTTCCTCGCTTTCCTTCGAAGGCACAACCTCCAACATCCTGACTAGCACGGGACTCGGCGTGGTCCCGGGGAGGGGGGCCGGACACCTGTTTAGCTTTGCTTTCGCTATCCACTCCTGTTTAAAGGACAACTCTTTTAGGGGCAATTTTATGATAAATATACGAATAGCGAGTCCGGGCACAAGGCTACTTACTTGAGTATTCGGGCGATTGCAGCTCAGGCCTGCGTCCTCGGTCAAGTCCGGACACATTGCTTGTGATCCTAAGAACAATTTGTACATCTCCACAGGCGTTGCGCCCATGAAATGCTGGAGAGCTCGTGGTCCATCCGGATTGAACTCCCACAGGCAAAGGGGGCAACGTTTGCCGGGCGAGGCTCGGCGGATCAACATGACCTACGTCACCACGACCAGGATAATGTCTCTTTCTAAGAGATCTCGAATGCGGCCCTGCAACAAGGGCACATCCTTGGATGGCCCCCAGTCCAGTCCTTTATTGACCCATGAAACCAGCTATGGTGGGGGACCCGAGCGAAAGGCAGGTGGCGCCACCCACTTGGTGCCCCTGGGAATGGTGATGTAAAACCACTCTCGTTGCCATAAGCTGGACTACTGTTGAAAAGAGCCCTCGGGCCATGGAGCACCAGCATTCTTGCTTATCAAAGCACCTCCGCACTCCGCGTGCCGTCCCTCGATCATCTTCGGCTCTACTTTGAAGGTCTTGAGCCATAGTCCGAAGTGAGGAGTAATACGGAGGAAGGCTTCACACACGACGATGAATGAGGAAATATGGAGGATGGACTCGGGAGCTAAGTCGTGAAATTCCAGCCCATAATAAAACATGAGCCCCCTCATGAAGGGATCCGTCGGGAAGCCTAGCGCCCCTAAGGAAGTGAGACATGAACACCACACTCTCACCAGGCTTGGGAGTGGGAATGACCTGCCCTTGAGTAGGCAGCCTATGCCACATTTCGCCGGTCAAGAACCTCGCCTCTCTCAACTTCAGCACGTCCTCCTCTGTGACGGAGGAGGGCATCCATCGGCCTCGAAGGTCGGAACCGGACATTGTCGAAGGTCCGAAGCGCCTGAAATCTGGAGCCTTGGGTGTTGGAACTCGAGGCGAAGGGCGAACTCGTTTGAGATTGAAAGAAAGGAGTAAGGCCTTGGTCTCTTTATAAGAGGTTGAATACCAAGGGCCCTCCCCGTGACCGTTTGGGACTTGCCTTTGATCGAGAAAACATACCAATGGGTACGACTGGGTTACCCACGCCCGTATTGATGAGAATCCTGGAATAAGGGGACACGATCTCTGCTTTGACAAGACGTGCCAAGGAAACCGCCTTGCTAAACTCGCTGAGGTGGGACAGTAAAATGATTCGAATAAAGATTTGGCCGTGGTGTGATGTCACGCTACGGAATAAGTCAGCAGATTAGATTTGTGTAAATATTATTCTCTCTATGGAAATATGTGGAAACTTATTTTGCAGAGTCGGACACTACCTTTGTGTTCAAAATCTTCTATGAAGTACTTGGAGGAGGAACCCGCCTTGCAATGCCGAAGACAATCTGCGTGCCGGACTCGTCGTCATTGAAGCTTGGTTCAGGGGCTACTGAGGGATCCCTAGATTAGGGGGTGTCCGGATAGTCGGACTATACCTTCGGCCGGACTCTTGGACTATGAAGATACAAGATTGAAGACTTCGTCCCATGTCCGGAAGGGACTTTCCTTGGCGTGGAAAGCAAGCTTGGCGATACGGATATGTAGATCTCCTACCATTGTAACCGACTCTGTGTAACCCTAGCCCTCTCCGGTGTCTATATAAACCAGAGGGTTTTAGTCCGTAGGACGAACAACAATCATACGATAGGCTAGCTTCTAGGGTTTAGCCTCCTTGATCTCGTGGTAGATCTACTCTTGTACTATCCATATCATCAATATTAATCAAGCAGTAGTAGGGTTTTATGTCCATCGAGAGGGCCCGAACCTGGGTAAAAACATCGTGTCCCTTGTCTCCTATTACCATCCGCCTAGACACACAGTTAGAGACCCCCTACCCGAGATCCGCCGGATTTGACACCGACAGGACTTATCTGTGGAGCTGATTGATGGGGTGTTTCATCAATTGAGCAAGGACAACGCCTTGGTGGACATTACGGCCGATTACCCAGGGCTACTCCCAGCCTCGCGGGTAACTGAGACCAAAGTCCCAGCACTTTGAAAAGGGATCTATCCTCGTGTGTTTTCGATTGCCGTATGACAACCGTGTTTTGCAGGGGAGGTCCTTGAGATGGGAGGCCGAGCCTGCGACGACTAGCCAACGAGGGGCGGCAAGGCCCCCCGGGCTGAAAAGAAGTGCAGTCCGGACTGAGACGCCGGTGCAAAGGTATAGCGCACCATCTTATTCCCAGGTTTTATTCCTTCAAGGCATATTAACGCTCGTGCTCTCTTCAGGACGAAGAGACCTCGCCGGACTATATCCAGAGAGGGTGCCAATCCCGCCTCCACCAGCCAGGCTCCAAAGCCTGGTCCGGAAGTGGAGGCGAACACAAGGCGCGCACTGGACGCTCCTCCGACAGAGGATTTGGACAGGCTGTCTGCCACCAATTCTGAGGTG
The DNA here is from genome assembly GCF_002162155.2 of Triticum dicoccoides. Classification (NCBI taxonomy): domain Eukaryota; kingdom Viridiplantae; phylum Streptophyta; class Magnoliopsida; order Poales; family Poaceae; genus Triticum; species Triticum dicoccoides. Next base: position 457,004,087 of record NC_041388.1, on the reverse strand, counting down.
GAGAGTGCCATGAACCAGAGGCATCGCCGGACATTTCTTCGTGACGCTTGTTTCTCCCAAGAGGCATTGGATGCCTTCAATTTGGGAGATGCGTACCTCCGTGCCGCTCAAAATGGTCTATCCAGAGGCACGGAGCATTATGTAAAAGACATACGGGTAAGAAAATTTTGGTAATTATATATATACCAGTAGCCCCCGAGACTTGAAACAGTTAGAATAACTGATTTAAGGATCATTTGTTATCCAGGTTCTTACAAAAAAGAATACCCTACTGTCCCAGGAGCTGGAAGAGTGCAAAGCGCAACTTGAGTCTGCACTAGCCGCGGTAGGGGAGCCCAAGGAGACCCCCTCTGGTAATATACGCTTCGAAAGATAAGTATTTTGCAAAGTGCAGCGTGGGTGAAAATCTGACAAATGAAATTGCAGATGGTGCCGGATTAAATTCGGAAGAGCAACAACTCCTACGCCAGCTGAAGGATGGTGAGAGCATGCTGACAAAGGTGAGGCGGGAGAAGAACGATCTCCAAGATGCCAACACCAAGCTGGGCATTGAACTGAAGGATATTCGTGCCCAACTGTTGGACTCTGTTAAGGAGAATCAACGGCTTCGACGCGACATATTTAGTAAGTGCTTAAACGAACATTGAAAAAAGGGTTCGGCGAGGAAGTCGACTAACAGAGTAATGTCTGTAGGTATGCTAACAGGTTGTCCTGCAGAGGAAATGCCCGGTTCTACGTGTGACCTTCTTCCCGAGCTCTCACAGCTGCACGAGCGAGTTCGGCAGGTGATGCAAGGCATCGCCCAGGCCTTGTGGCCATCCGTCTCCATGCCCGAAGGCCTTGGAGAGCTTGTAGAGAAGCTGAAGGGAGCGCGGCGGCACTTCCGATTGTGGAAGATGTCGGCCTACCGTCAAGGCGCCACGGAGGCCTGGGCCATGGGGAAGACGTGGTACACGAAGGCTGACCCAAACCACATGGCCGAGGCCGGACCCGTGGGGCCTGATGGGAAGGAGATCCTTGTGAGCTTAGTATACGGCCAAGTAGAATTGGCCGCAAAGTATTCCCAATAGGACTGTAAACTAGACAGCCTGTTAGATGGTATTGAAGAGGAATACAATCAGTCAGGTTGACTATGTAATTTTAATTGACATGCGTAATGCCTTCTAGCCGGATTGTAGATCGTTTGTCATGGCCGACCTTTTCGCTTCAACCTCGGGACCTGACGGTCCGGAGTGTGTACGAATACCCTCGCGGTTATATAAGAACCGGGGTATGCGTTGAGACCAGGCGTAGGGGTCATTAGTGCTTGAACAGACAAGTGCCCAACTAGTTATGTTATATTACATGGTTAGTAAGAAACATCTTCCGGGGAGAATAGTTCCGTTAGGGGTTCCTTTCCCTGGGAGGCATGCCCTAAAGTGCATGTCCATTCTGCAAAGAGAGACGCAGGAAAAACATCTGGGGCGTATAGATAAATAAGTGAAAAAAAGAACATCTTTAGTTCACCGACCGAATATTCCCTTAAGAACGCTAGCTTTCGGCTTCACCTAGTCTGAGGTACACATCTGGCTGACCCGGCAGTAACAATCACAGAGGTGCTCCCTTTACCACCTAGCCGAACAATCGGGAACGTAGGGGTAAGCACAGGAGCCAGGGAACCCAGCTTGGCCAAAACTTAAGTCATATCGATGCATATAATGGTGAATAGAAGGTACATGCGGAAGTGTGACACATGTGTTGGGCATGAAGCCTGTATAAATAAGCTTCTATTTAAAGAAGCCCCCAAGTTTAATGAGCGCGGATAGCGCGTCACTTTATGAGCCTTTATAGGCTATAAGAGTGAGGGAGGGGAGAAGGAGAGAAATGTAAGACACAAAGTATATAAAAAATGGACAGAGGAAGGAGACGAACACAGAGTCCGGCGCTAGGCATAGAATCTTCGGAGACGGGTTGCGTTCCATGGGTTCGGCTTGAGTCGGTTATCCTATGCATCTCGCAGGCGGTATGCTCCACCAGTCAGGACTTGGTCAATTATGAAGGGGCCTTCCCACTTGGGCTTGGATTTGTCCTTTTTCTTGTCCGGCAGGCGTAGAACTAATTCGCCAACGTTGTAATTTTTGGCCCGTACTTCTGTGCTTTGTATCTTCGAGCCTGCTGTTGATAGAATGCGGAACGGGCTTTTGCCACGTCATGCTCTTCCTCCAAGGTGTCCAAACTGTCCAGCCGATCGAGCTCGGCTTCTCGTTCTTCGTACATGTGCACTCAAGGTGAGTCATGAATTATGTCGCAGGGCAAAACTGCCTCTGCGTCGTACACCATGAAGAATGGTGTTTATCCGGTGGTGCGATTCGGCATGGTCCGCAGCCCCCAGAGTACGGAGTCGAGCTCCTTTGCCCAATGCGTATTAGATTCCTTAAGGGACTTCACTAATCTGGGTTTGATGCCGCTCATGATAAGACCATTTGCATGTTCGACCTGGCCGTTAGTTTGTGGGTGATAGACGGAAGCATAATTGAGCTTGATGCCCATGTTTTTGCACCAGAGTTTTACCTCGTCGGCCATAAAGTTCGTGCCGTTATCAGTGATGATGCTGTGGGGGACGCCGTAATGGTGTACAACCCCGGATATAAAGTTTATCACCGGTCCGGATTCGGCCGTCTTAGCAGGCTTGGCTTCTATCCATTTGGTGAACTTATCCACCATTACCAGTAAGTATTTTTTCTTGTGGGTTCCGCCTTTAAGGGGTCCAACCATGTCAAGCCCCCAGACAGCGAAGGGCCAAGTGATGGGGATAGTTTGGAGGGCGATGGGTGGCATATGGCTTTGGTTTGCAAAAAGCTGGCAACCGACACATCGTCGGACTAAGTCTTGGGCGTCTGCCCGGGCCGTCGGCCAATAAAAGCTTGTATGGACGGCCTTGCTTACAAGGGACCGAGCTGCAGCGTGATGACCGCCGAGTCCAGCATGAATTTCAGCCAGGAGGTTCCGCCCTTCCTCTTCGGAGATGCACCTTTGAAGGACTCCGGTAGTGCTTTTCTTATAAAGCTCTCCCTCATGGACTTTATAGGCTTTAGATCGCCGCGCTATGCAGCGTGCCTCATTTTGGTCCTCGGGGAGTTCCTGCCTAGTAAGGTAGGCAAGGAATGGTTCTGTCCACGGGGCGATGACGGCCATTATTACGTGGGCTGAAGGTTTTTATTTCATTGGCAAAGCCTCCAATTATGGCAGTGTGTTCGGTGTTGGGCAGTGCGGTTGGGTCCGGGCTATTATTGTCGGGTTCCCCTTCCCATACTACGGATGGCTTGAACAGCCTTTCCAAGAAGATGTTGGGGGGACTACATCGTGTTTTGCGCCGATGCGTGCCAGGACATCTGCCGGCTGATTATTTTCCTGGGCTATATGGTGAAATTCGAGCCCTTCGAACCGAGATGACATTTTTAGGACGGTGTTGCGATAAGCTGCCATTTTTGGATCCTTGGCATCAAAGTCTCCATTTATTTGGGATATTGCGAGGTTTGACTCCCCATGCACCTCTAGGCATTGAATGCCCATGGATACTGCCATCCGGAGACCATGTAAAAGGGCCTCATATTCGGCTGCATTGTTGGAGTCTGTGTACATTATCTGGAGTACGTATTGAACTGTGTCTCCTGTGGGGGATGTCAAAATGACGCCAACCCCTAGACCGGCCAACATTTTGGAGCCGTTGAAGTGCATGACCCAGTTTGAATATGTGTTGTACTCTTCAGGGAGTTCGGCCTCCGTCCATTCTACGACGAAGTCGTCCAAAACTTGCGACTTGATAGCTCGCCGTGGCGTGTAAGTTATGTCGAACGGGAGGAGCTCAATGGCCCATTTTGCAATCCAGCCTGTCGCGTCGCGTTTGTTTATAATATCGTTAAGTGGCACTTCTGAGGCTACTGTTATTGAACACTCTTGAAAGTAGTGTCGCAGCTTCCGGGATGCCATAAATACCGCGTACGCAATCTTTTTGATAATGCGGGTACCGTGAATTGCACGGAGTAAGGACAGGGGACACATAGTAGAACGCCTTTTGAAGGGGGAATTTGTGTCCGTCCGTTTCTCGTTCGACGACGAGCACTGCGCTTACGACCTGATGGGTTGCTGCAATGTACAATTGCATTGGTTCGCCAATGTTTGGCGCGGCCAGGACTGGGTTTGTTGCCAAGATGTCTTTTATTTCGTCGAGTCCGGCCGTGTTTGCATCCATCCACTCGAAGTTTTCGGTGCGGCGAAGGAGGCGGTAAAGTGGTAGGGCCTTTTCTCCCAAGCAGGAGATAAAGCGGCTTAGATTGCCACGCATCCGGTTAATTTTTTATTTGTTTGAGGTCCTTCGGGATATCCAATTGTGACAGAGCACGGATCTTGGCTGGATTTGCTTCAATTCCTCTACCGGATACAATGAAGCCCAAGATCATTCGGGCTGGAACGCCGAAAACAAATTTTTCCGGGTTGAGCTTGATGTCGTATGTTCAGAGGTTATCGAATGTTAGCCTCAAGTCATCTACTAGAGATTCGACATGTCTTGTTTTAACGACCACATCATCTACGTATGCCTCCACTGTTTTGCCGATCTGGTTTGCCAGACATGTCTGAATCATACGCTGATATGTTGCGCCGGCGTTTTTGAGCCCGAAGGGCATTGTGTTGAAGCAGAATGGGTCGTATGGTGTGATGAATGCCGTTGCGGCTTGGTCTAACTCTTCCATCTTTATTTGATGGTAGCCGGAGTATGCGTCGAGGAAACACAATGAATCGTGTCCTGCGGTAGCATCGATAATTTGATCAATGCGGGGGAGGGGGAAGGGATCCTTTGGGCAAGCCTTGTTAAGGTCTTTAAAATCAACACACAGGCGCCAGGATTTGTCCTTCTTTGGTACCATCACCAGGTTTGCTAGCCAGTCCAGATGTTTTATATCGTTGATGAATCCGGCCTCCAATAGCTTGGCTAGTTCCTCTCCCATGGCATGTCTCTTAGTTTCAGAAAAACGCCAAAGAGCATGTTTGACTGGCTTGAATCCTTTTAGGATATTTAAGCTGTGTTCGGCCAGCCTAGGTGGGATTCCTGGCATGTCTGAAGGGTGCCAGGCGAAAATGTCCCAGTTCTCTCGTAGGAACTCTCGCAGTGCGGTGTCTACATCAGGGTTTAACTGTGCCCCGATGGAAGTTGTTTTATTGGGGTCCATTGGATGGACCTAGAATTTGACTATTTCGTTCGCCGGTTTAAAGGAGGTGGACTTGGATCTTTTGTGGAGTATCACATTGTCCCTATTCACTATGGAGCGCAGCGCAGTCAGTTCCTCAGCCGCTAGGGCTTCGGATAGCGCCTCGAGGGGCAGTGCGGCCGTCTTGTTTTCAGCGCGGAGTGCTATGTCCGGATCACTAGCGATAGTGATGATTCCGTTACGCTCGGGCATCTTGAGCTTCATGTACCCCGTAATGGGGTATTGCTTGGAAGATTGTAAACACTTCCCGCCCTAGCAGGGCGTGATATCCGCTAATGAACGAGGCCACTTGGAACATGACCTCTTCGGACATGTAATTATCTGGCGTGCCAAACACCACATCTAGTGTGATTTTTCCTATACAGCGCGCTTCCCGATTGGGGATTATTCCTCTAAAGCTTGTGCTGCTTCGCTCAATGCGGTTCCAGTCTATTTCCATTTTTTGAAGGGTTTCCTCATAAATGAGGTTCAATCTGCTGCCGCCATCCATGAGTACCTTGGTAAGACGAAAGTCGTCCACTATTGGACTGAGGACCAATGCAGCTGGTGCTCGGGCTGTTCGGAATTTAGGTTCATCACTAGCATTAAAAGTAATAGCTGTGTCACTCCATGGGTTTATTGGTGCTACTTGGTAGACTTCGGCAAGGCTGCGGAGTGTTGTTTTTCGCATAGATGCGAAAGTCTCGAAGACTGTTAATACCGTACTGGTGTCTCTGGGGTGGTTTTCTGTGGCTTCTGGAATTAGAAGATCTTCGCCAATTTTTGCCACCTGCCGGAGTATCCAACATGCTCTAAGGCTGTGAGTTTTATAGGGTCCATTAAACCATCCTTCCAGTACGGTTCCGTGCCCTGTAGAGGGCTTTTGCTTTTTGGTATTAAACCCGGGTGTCTGGCGATGATGCACCCTTTTATTTTGGACTGGGTTTTTATTCAGGGCAGGATTGTCCCAAAATTTTATTTCGGTTTTCCAGGTGCTTTCCATCGCATAGTACTTGCGTACTATGGATGCCAAGTCAGCGAATCGTGTAATATCACAGTGACTTATGGCATTGAGGATTCCCCTATCCGGGCAACTATTGCAGAAGAATGAAATTGCGTCTTCCTCGCGGCAGTCCTTTATCCTGTTCATAACCAGGAGGAATCTAGCCCAGTAATGATGTACTGTTTCTTCGGGATCTTGCCTAATTTGGGATAGATCGCTTATGTACGGGTCGGTGGGTGGAATCAAATCTAAAACCTTACCCAATCTGAGACCCAGAGGCCAAGGAGTTCTCGAACTCGGAAGTTTGGATTCTTGGATGCTATCCTATGAATATAGCCCGTCGCCTGACTTTAAGTTCAAGTCTTGAGTGAGGTCCTCCCCTCCGCAGGAATCCGGCTTGGAGGGATCGGGAATCCGGACATAGCTAGTCCTTAAGATAGATGAAGGGTCGCCGCACTGTCCCTTTACCACGGCAACATGATGGGTGACCTGGGGAGAGTTAATCTCTCTCATATCGGGTTTAGGCCCAATCTGACCGTAGTCTGTAGCGACTCCCAGGGCGGCGATGCGATCCAAGAGCTTGTTTAGGTAAGAGAGCTCCATTGGATCTAGCTGCTTGGCGAATTACGAGCTGACGTGAAGATTGCTTTCGATGGCCCGAGAGGTCATCATCGACGCAACAGCCGAACAGGCGGTCATAAGGAAACCACCTAGCCGGAGAGTTTGGCCGACAGCCAAAGCTCCCTTAGCAATGGTACGGTCTTTAAAGACGGGATGAGGCATCCTTTCTGATGGCGACAGCACAGAGGAACTCTCAATGAAAGCACCAATGTCAGTGTCAAAACCGGCAGATCTCGGGTAGGGGGTCCCGAACTGTGCGTCTAGGTGGATGGTAACAGGAGACAAGGGACACGATGTTCTTACCCAGGTTCGGGCCCTCTCGATGGAGGTAAAACCCTACTCCTGCTTGATTAATATTGATGATATGGGTAGTACGAGAGTAGATCTACCACGAGATCAAGGAGGCTGAACCCTAGAAGCTAGCCTATGGTATGATTGTTGTTTGTACGGACTAAAACCCTCTGGTTTATATACACACCGGAGAGGGCTAGGGTTACATAGAGTCGGTTACAATGGTAGGAGATCTACATATCCGTATCGCCAAGCTTGCATTCCACGCCAAGGAAAGTCCCTTCCAGACACGGGACGAAGTCTTCAATCTTGTATCTTCATAGTCCAGGAGTCCGGCCGAAGGTATAGTCCGGCTATCCGGACACCCCCTAATCCAGGACTCCCATCAGCCTCCTTCAAGCTCAATCCCATCCTGTTAGTGTTCTTGGTTTTGCCATCATCGCTTGAGAAAGTTAGATTGGAAACTTTCATTATATTTGAGCTAGGTTCCTTATATTTCTCCATTATTGCTAACACTTGTGTTGTCATATTCTCTTCTGCATTACGTTTAAACATGATGAGTAATGGAAATGTGGATCTCATATAGAAATAACTTGCCAAAATTTGCCACACTTCTAGTTAACTAGAAAAAAACAAATTCATAACTCTCATAATGGTGGACAGTACATGCCTTGTTCATTATTAAAAATTCACAAAATTTTCATTTTTGTGTAGCTCACATGTTAACATATTTCATCGTGTAACATTAGACACTTGTGGAACGCATCCATATGAACTATGGTTTTTGATATGTTTGAAATTAAAGCTCCAAAATGCCTCACTCGCAAAACCTATCAAGAAAACATGAATGGAATTCCTAAATTAGCAATAATAAGCAGCCTTCCAAAAAGTGCTACAATTTTGAGAAAATGTAACCCACTCATATGCACATAAGTGAAATTCCAACCAAAGGCAAGTTTGAACAAGTTCCCCCAAAAAGGGAAAACTCAATAAAATAATTGTAAAAATAATTCATGTGAGCACATGGTTAGCACGCACGTGCACAATGCAATACAGTACAAACTCATATCACACAAATCATTATAACATTCATACATCAGAACAAGAAATATCTAAGTGCCTTTATATCACTCTTTTAGAATATTGGCTCCAGACCCTACTAGTTCCCAGCTAGCAACTTTCCATCAGTTATCATTTTGTCCTTTTCCTCCACCTTGTTGCTAAGCTCGAGTATGATATTGGCAGAGGCAGAGCTCCTCGCATCATATGGTGTCGGACGAGGATTTCCAATGATGCTCATCTCAAAGACAGGGAATTTCAAACATACTTTGCTAACGTGCATTCCTAAAAGATAGGACATTGAGTGGTGAATAAGTGCTTAGAAAACAATATGTGACCATGAATGAGAGAAAATGGCACTAAATCAAATAGCAGTCCCTGGTTATTGCTAGGTGGAGACCTATTCAATTCTCGACAAGTGGATTGCAATGAAGTGAGTAGAGGTGATCTCTTATAGATCGTACAATGTCACGACACATGTCTTCGGTAACCATGGATCGAATTGTGATGTTGAATAAACCTAACACCTGAACAGGGCATAGACAAGTGGTTGAGAGATCTTACCACTTGAAACTTCTTTTTCCCTAGCATGCTAATTAGCATAGTACACCTTGTACGCTAATAGTTCAATGCATGATACTAAGAGGACACTGTCGGAGTTGTGGTGCGACATATTCCAAAGGGTGGCTTATCATGGAGAGGGCCAAGAGTACGTCGCCGTGCTCTAGAGGGAGGAGTGAGCGAGAACGCCTAAGACAGCGAATCTTACCCGGGTTTGGGGCTCTCCTAGGAGATAACACGCCTAGTCCTGCTCTGCGGGGTGTCCGCATGATCACTATCTCAACAAGTGTCTACAAGGATGCCCCTTGAAATGTGCGGCTAGAGGAGGAAGATGAGCAACGCTAGCCTCTTCTCCCCTCCCTGGATGCGTGTGTGTATCTACTATGGTTCTGAACCCTTTGCATGGGTGCCCTGGGGGTTTATATAGGCCTACCCCCAAGGGTACAATGGTAATCTGGCCAGGTGTGGGACCGGGCCATCAGTGGCTCTGGTGGCTGGCTTCTCCGCTGGCTGCTGGGGCCCGCTGCCTGGTGGGTCCCGCCGACTGCCTTGTAATTGGCCGACAGGCCGCGCCCACTGCTCGTAGGGTCTTGTCGGCTGCTTAGCACTATAGTCGTGCCACTGATGACGCATGCTTTGTTAGAGGAGCGTGGCAATAGTCCTACCGCCTAGCGGGTGCTCACTGTTGCCACATCCCGGCTTTTCTGGTTAATGGCGCACAGACTCCATGGGAGGGGGAGGGCCGCCTTCTAGGACTCGGCCTCCCCCGTGCCGTCCTGTCAGGGCATGCCTCCTTCTGTGCCGTCCTGGGAGGGGTAGGGCCCGCCGCCTGCAGGCCGTAAAGACAGCCTGTCATGGGAGCATGGCTATCTCTGCCACGATGATGTCACGGGCGGCATGCCAATAGTGCTACACCGTGCGAGGGATGTCCGCCTGGTACGCTGCACTGTGACCACGTTCAGACCTAGATTCGGGGGTGGCAGGCTGCACTGTAGCCATACCCGGTCTCATCGTTGTAATGAGGTGCTGCTACCTCTTGAGCAATGCGTTGCTTTTCCCTTGAAGAGGAAAGGGTGATGAAGCAAAGTAGCGTAAGTATTTCCCTCAGTTTTTGAGAACCAAGGTATCAATCCAATAGGAGCTCACGCTCAAGTCACACGCACCTACACAAACAAATAAGAACCTCGCAACCAACGCGATAAAGGGGTTGTCAATCCCTTCATGGTCACTTACGAGAGTGAGATCTAATAGATATGATAAGATAATATTTTTGGTATATTTATGATAAAGATGCAAAGTAAAATAAAAGGCAAAAGAAATAACTAAGTATTGGAAGATTAATATGATGGAAGATAGACCCGGGGGCCATAGGTTTCACTAGTGGCTTCTCTCAAGAGCATAAGTATTACGGTGGGTAACGAATTACTATCAAGCAATTGATAGAATTGAGCATAGTTATCAGAATATATAGGTATGATCATGTATAAAGGCATCACGTCCGTGACAAGTAGACCGAAACGAATCTGCATCTACTACTATTACTCCACACATCGACTGCTATCCAGCATGCATCTAGAGTATTAAGTTCATAAGAATAGAGTAATGCTTTAAGGAAGATGACATGATGTAGATGGATAAACTCATGCAATATGATATAAACCCCAACTTTTTATCATCGATGGCAACAATACAATACGTGCCTTGCTGGCCCTGCTGTCACTAGGAAAGAAACCACAAGATTGAACCCAAAGCTAAGCACTTCTCCCATTGGAAGAAAGATCAATCTAGTAGGCCAAACCAAACATATAATTCGAAGAGACTTGCAAAGATAAACCAATCATACATAAAATAATTCAGAGGAGAATCAAATATTTTTCATAGATAAACTGGATCATAAACCCACAATTCATTGGATCTTGACAAACACACCGCAAAAGAAGATTACATCGAATAGATCTCCAAGAAGATTGAGGAGAACATTGTATTGAGATCCATCTAGCTAATAACTATGGACCCGTAGGTCTGAAATAAACTACTCACACATCACCAGAGAGGCCATGGAGTTGATGTAGAGGCCCTCCCTGATCAATGCCCCCTCCCGTGGAGCTCCAGAAAAGGCCCCAAGATGGGATCTCTCGGGTACAGAAGGTTGCAGCGGTGGAATTAGGTTTTCGTGGTGCTCCTGGATGTTTGGGGGGTACGTGGATATATATAGGAGGAAAAAGTACGTCGGTGGAGCAATGAGGGGCCCACGAGGGTGGAGGGCGCACCCAAGGGGGCTAGGCATGCCCCCTGCCTCGTGGCTTCCTCCGTTGTTTCTTGACGCATACTCCAAGTCGCCGGGATCATGTTTGTTGAGAAAATCACGTTCTCGAAGGTTTCATTCCGTTTGGACTCCGTTTGATATTCATTTTCTTCGAAACCCTAAAATAGGCAAAAAAAAACAACAATTTGGGCTGGGCCTCCGGTTAGTAGGTTAGTTCCAAAAATGATATAAAAGTGTAAAATAAAGCCCATTAACATCCAAAATAGATAATATAATAGCATGGAGCAATCAAAAATTATAGATACGTTGGAGACATATCAAGCATCCCCAAGCTTAATTCCTACTCGTCCTCGAGTAGGTAAAAGTTAAATATTGACATAAAAATAATAAAACTTCAAGCATACTAACTAAGCAATCATGTCTTCTCAAAATAACATGGCCAAAGAAAGTTGTCCCTACAAAATCATATAGTCTGGCTATGCTCTATCTTCACCACACAAAATATTTAAATCATGCACAACCCCGATGACAAGCCAAGCAATTGTTTCATACTTTTCATGTTCTCAAACTTTTTCAATCTCACGCAATATATGAGCATGAGCCATGGATATAACACTATATGTGGAATAGAATGGTGGTTGTGGGGAAGACAAAAAGGAGAAGATAGTCTCACATCAACCAGGCGTATCAATGGGCTATGGAGATTCCCATTAATAGATATCAATGTGAGTGAGTAGGTATTGCCATGCAACGGATGCACTAGAGCTATAAGTATATGAAAAATCAACAAAAGAAACTAAGTGGGTGTGCATCCAACTTGCTTGATCATGAAGACCTAGGGCATTGTGAGGAAGCCCATTATTGGAATATACAAGCCAAGTTATATAATGAGAAATTCCCACTAGTATATGAAAGTGATAACATAGGAGACTCTCTACCATGAAGATCATGGTGCTACTTTGAAGCACAAGTGTGGAAAAAGGATAGTAGCATTGTCCATTCTCTCTTTTTCTCTCATTTTTTTATTTGGGCCTTCTTTTTTTTGGCCTATTTTTTTTGTCCGGAGTCTCATCTCGACTTGTGGGGGAATCATAGTCTCCATCATCCTTTCCTCACTTGAGACAATGCTCTAATAATGATGATCATCACACTTTAATTTCTTACAACTCAAGAATTACAACTCAATACTTAGATCAAAATATGACTCTATGTGAATGCCTCCGGCGGTGTACCAGGATGTGCAATGATGCATGAGTGACATGTATGAAGAATTATGAATGGTGGCTTTGCCACAAATACGATGTCAACTACATGATCATGCAAGCAATATGACGATGATGAAGCATCTCACAATAACGGAACAATGGAAAGTTGCATGGCAATATATATTGGAATGGCTTTGGTAATGCCATAATAGGTAGGTATGGTGGCTGTTTTGAGAAAGGTATATGGTGGGTGTATCATACCAGCGAAAGTTGCACGACATTAGAGAGGCTAGCAATGGTGGAAGGGTGAGAGTGCGTATAATCCATGGACTCAACATTAGTCCTAAAGAACTCACATAATTATTGCAAAATTTATTGTTTATGGAAACAAAGTATTACACGGATGCTCCTAGGGGGGTAATTTGGTACGAAAAGACCATCGCTCGTCCCGGACCACCACTCATAAGGAAGACAATCAATAAATAAATAATGCTCCGACTTCATCACATAACGGTTCACCATACGTGCATGCTATGGGAATCACAAACTTCAACACAAGTATTTCTCAAATTCACAACTACTCAACTAGCATGACTCTAATATCACCATCTCCATATCTCAAAACAATTATCAAGTATCAAACTTCTCATAGTATTCAATGCACTTCTATTAAAGTTTTTATATTAAAGAAAATTTCCATGTTGTTGTAAAGGACTCTCAAAATAATATAAATGAAGCATGAGAGATCAATTATTTCTATAAAATGAAACCACCAGCATGCTCTAAAAGAGATAAGCAAGCACTAGAGCAAAAATTATATAGCTCAAAAAAGATATAAGTGAAGCACATAAAGTATTCTAATAAATTTCAAATCATGTGAGTCTCTCTCAAAATGTGTGTAAAGCATGGATGATTGTGGTAAACCAAAAAGCAAAGACTCAAATCATACAAGACGCTCCAAGCAAAACACATATCATGTGGTGAATAAAAATATAGCTCCAAGTAAAGTTACCGATAGACGAAGACGAAAGAGGGGATGCCTTCCGGGGCATCCCCATGCTTATGGTTTTTGGTGTCCTTGAATTTTACCTTGGGGTGCCATGGGCATCCCAAAGCTTAGTATCTTTCCACTCCTTGTTCCATAATCCATCAAATCTTTACCCAAAACTTGAAAACTTCACCACACAAAACTCAAAATAGAAAATCTCGTGACCTCCGTTAGCGAAAGAAAACAAAACACCACTTCAAGGTACTGTAATGAACTCATTCTTTATTTATATTGGTGTTAAACCTACTGTATTCCAACTTCTCTATGGTTTATAAACTCTTTTACTAGCCATAGATTCATCAAAATAAGCAAACAACACACGAAAAACAGAATCTGTCAAAAATAGAACAGTCTGTAGTAATCTGTAGCTAACGCAATCTCTGGAACCCCAAAAATTATAAAATAAATTTATGGACGTGAGGAATTTATCTATTAATCGTCTGCAAAAATAATTAACTAAATAAAACCTTCCCAGTAAAAATGGAAGCGATTCTCATGAGCGCTAAAGTTTCTGTTTTTTACAGCAAGATCAAAAAGACTTTCCCAACGGTTCTACTTGGCACAAACACTAATTAAGCACAAAAGACACAACCAAAACAGAGTATATATAAATTATTTATTTAATAACATCAAGGATAAAAATATTGGGTTGTCTCCCAACAAGCGGTTTTCTTTAAAGCCTTTTAGCTAGGCCAAATATTTCAACGATGCTCACTTGAAAGACAAGAATTGAAGCACAAAGAGAGCATCATAAAACATGTGAAAAACACATCTAAGTCTAACATACTTCCTATGCATAGGCATCTTATAGGCAAACAAATTATCAAGGCAAGCAAAAACTAGCATATGCAAGGAAGCGGAAAGAAACAATATCAATCTTAACATGACGAGAGGTAATTTAGTAACATGAAAATTTCGACAACCATATTTTCCTCTCATAATAATTACATGTAGGATCATAAGAAAATTCAACAATATAGCTATCACAAAACATATTCTTAACACGAGCCACATGTATGCAAAGTTGACACTATTCCAAAATAGTGGGATTAACATTAAAAAAGTCATGACCTCTGCAAACCCACTTTTATCAAAAACTTCATAAGATTGAACATTCTCCAAATATGTGGGATCTAAAGTTGACACTCTTCCAAACCCACTTTCAATATTATTGCAAACATTATAATCAATCTCATATTCATCATGGGGCTTAAATAAATTTTCAAGATCATAAGAAGAATCACCTCAATTATGATCGTTGCAACGAATAGTAGTCATAGCAAAACTAGCATCGCCAAGCTTAGGGTTTTGCATATTATAAGAACAATTGACATTAATAGAATTTATACTATCATCATTGCAATCATGCTTTCTATTCAAAGATCCATCGTGAATCACTCCATAAAGTACTTCATCACAATTTTCAGATTCACGAATATCAAGCAAAACTTCATAAAGATAATCTAGTGCACAAAACTCACTAGCAATTGGTTCATCATAATTGGATCTCTTAAAAAGATTAGCAAGCAGATGAGGATCCATAGATCTTAGGTTCTCTGTTTAGCAATAAATAAACAACTACTCCAAACAAACAAGCAAACGAGCCAAGTAGGACACAAAGCAAATGGAAAGTTGAACAGAAGAAGGGCAAATAAAACTGCAAGGGTGAAGTGGGGGAGAGGAAAATGAGAGGCAAATGGAAAATAATGTAATGCGAAGGATAAGAGCTGGGATGGGTACTTGGTATGTCTTGACTTGGCGTAGATCTCCCCGGCAACGGCGCCAGAAATCCTTCTTGCTACCTCTTGAGCACTGCATTGGTTTTCCCTTGAAGAGGAAAGGGTGATGCAGCAAAGTAGCGTAAGTATTTCCCTCAGTTTTTGAGAACCAAGGTATCAATCCAGTAGGAGATCATGCTCAAGTCCCACGCACCTACGCAAAAAAATAAGAACCTCGCAACCAACACGATAAAGGGGTTGTCAATCCCTTCACAGTCACTTATGATAGTGAGATCTGATAGATATGATAAGATAATATTTTTGGTATTTTTATGATAAAGATGCAAAGTATAATAAAAGATAAAGAAATAACTAATTACTAGAAGGTTAATATGATGGAAGATAGACCCGGGGGCCATAGGTTTCACTAGTGGCTTCTCTCAAGAGCATAAGTATTACGGTGGGTAAACGAATTATTGTCGAGCAATTGATAGAATTGAGCATAGTTATGAGAATATCTAGGTACGATCATGTATATAGGTATCACGTCTGCGACAAATAGACTGAAACGATTCTGCATGTACTATTATTACTCCACACATCGACTGCTATCTAGCATGCATCTAGAGTATTAAGTTCCTAAGAACAGAGTAATGCTTTAAGGAAGATGACATGATGTAGAGGGATAAACTCAAGCAATATGATATAAACCCCATCTTTTTATCCTCGATGGCAACAATACAATATATGCCTTGCTGCCCCTGCTGTCACTGGGAAAGGACACCACAAGATTGAACCCAAAGCTAAGCACTTCTCCCATTGCAAGAAAGATCAATCTAGTAGGCTAAACCAAACTGATAATTCGGAGAGACTTGCAAAGATAAACCAATCATACATAAAAGAATTGAGAGGAGAATCAAATATTGTTCATAGATAAACTGGGTCATAAACCCACAATTCATCGGATCTCGACAAACACACCGCAAAAGAAGATTACTTCGAATAGATCTCCAAGAAGATCGAGGAGAACTTTGTATTGAGATCCAAAGAGAGAGAAGAAGCCATCTATATAATAACTATGGACTCGTAGGTCTGAAATAAACTACTCACACATCGCCCGAGAGGTCATGCAGTTGATGTAGAGGCCCTCCGTGATCAATGCCCCCTCCGGCAGAGCTCCGAAAAAGGCCCCAAGATGGGATCTCTCGGGTACAGAAGGTTGCGGCGGTGGAATTAGGTTTTCGTGGTGCTCCTGGATGTTTGGGGGGTACGTGGATATATATAGGAGGAAGAAGTACATCAGTGGAGCAACGAGGGGCCCACGAGGGTGGAGGGCGCACCCAGGGGGGTAGGCACGCCCCCCGCCTCGTGGCTTCCTCCGTTGTTTCTTGACACACACTCCAAGTCTCCTGGATCACGTTTGTTGAGAAAATCACGTTCCCGAAGGTTTCATTCCGTTTGGACTCTGTTTGATATTCCTTTTCTTCGAAACCCTAAAATAGGAAAAAATAGCAATTTGGGCTAGGCCTCCGGTTAGTAGGTTAGTCCCTAAAATGATATAAAAGTGTAAAATAAAGCCCATTAACATCCAAAATAGATAATGTAATAGCATGGAGCAATAAAAAATTATAGATACGTTGGAGACGCATCAGGTGCCAACTTCGAGGGAGTGAGGGGCCGCCTCCTAGCAGCCGGCTGTTCTGGAGGCCGCCTGCTAGGAGTTGGCCAACCTCATTGCCGCCTTCTGGGCTCCGCCGCCTTCTAGCAGGCGGCCGCTAGGACCAGTCGGCCCCAAAAGTTGGTCCTTTTGTCTTTGACGCCTGAGGAGGGAAGCCGGCCCCGATGTCTTGAAATACCATGGGGGATGATGAGGCTACCCATGGTCATTTAGTACGACAGTAGTCCCCGAAGCTGGTGGGGCGCCGTGGCTGAAAAGGCGAGAAGCCTCAGCAGCTTCCTACTCTGAGTTATCTGGTAGCTTTGCGTTGTCTGTGTTCTGAAATGCGGACTGCCAGGAGCCGTCCGTGACCAGGCAGGCCGCCTGGTGATTTCGAAACGTCGTGGCGGGGGCCGGATGTTAGGCTTGTCGCCCGTTGCCAGCGCGCCATGTGGCACCAGCATGCTAGGCCGCCCTGCCAGCCCACGTGCATGACGGGACGTCGCCACAGGCTGGGGCCCACCACTACAAAGCTTCAGCACGCGTGCTGACCCGCTGCGGCCGTGGCAAACGGTTGAGCTTCCGGGGCGCAGTAAATACACGCCGTTATGGCACGGTAAACGTGGGATCATGGGGGGAGTGGGCGCAGTTACTCCCACGACCCCCCACGTTCTCGCCCACTCAGCTCCAACTCCTGGGGCTATTAGAAGGGGCAGGAGGGGGCGGTAGACGCACTCACGCCCTCCTCTCCCTTTGCCTTCACTGCTCTTCTTCTTCATCTCTTCGGTGCCGCAGCGCCCCCTTCCTCCTGCCGAGGCATTGCCGCGGCTCACCTTTGTTGGGCTTCTTCTCCCCTCAGCTTCCTCATTCTGCTGTGGTTTCACCGGTTCGTCACCTCGCCGCGCCTCCGTCGAGCACCAAAGTCCATGGCGCGCGCATAGGCCGACGACTGGGACGGCTCCAACGTCCATGAAGATGATCTCTCCTTTCTCCATCAAACGCGCCGGCTGCCCCAGGAGACACAAGTGAAGGTGCGTGCACCCCACAGCCCCACCCCCGCGGCGGAAATCTCGCCGGCGCCGGAGGAGGACGAACGTGTCGTCTTTCTGTCCCATTTTCTTTATGGCTTTGGCGTTCCGGCGACTGGCTTCCTGCGCTCTTTCCTCAACTCATTCCAAACAGAGTGGTGCTACTGGCTGCCTTCGTCACCTTCTGCAAAGGCTACCTCGGTACTCTCCCCACCCTCGAGCTCTGGGGAGAGTGCTTCTACCTCAAGCTTGGCACCGCCGCCAAGGGCACGATGACCCTATGCGGAGCCTATGTGCCAGTGCGGTGTCCTCCCGTCTCCCTTCTATACTCGGTGAAACTGTGGTGGAAGTCCTACTTCTACGTCAAGAGCATACATCCGACAAGGGACTACATCAACTTGTCTGCTTATGTAGCCGGCCCGCCTATTGAGCCGTGCGCCAACTAGTAATATAAGCCGAGCACCCTATCGGCTGTCTCCTCCGCCACCCTCGCCCGACTTTAGGTGATGATAGAGTCGGAGGGCCTCAAGGGCTCAGACCTACTGGCCGCATATGTGGCGCGCCGAGTGCTTCCCCTCCAAGGCCAACCCCAGATCATTTGCAGCATGAGCAGGTACCGGGACCCGTGCCGGATGTGCACACGGGAGCTGCTGGACATGGAGGTGGTCCGGCTGGTGAACTAATTCTCCAACTGCAAGTTATCGGAGAAGGATTGGTGGTTCGTCAAGCTACTGTACGACCACGCACACCCACCGCCTGCGGTGAGTCTTGTAATTCTTTTTCTTCTTTGCTTATCCGAGTTCTTGCTTTGCCATATGATCAGTCGGCCATGGTTCAGGTCTTCTTGACCCAGTTGGCCGCCGATTTGGCGGCGGCCGCCATGGAAGAGGACGACGCCACAGGTGGCGGTGGTGAAGTAGATGGCTCCAGAGGAGGCGTCCTTGAGGACTGGCCGGATGATGATGGAGAGGAGAACGTGCCGCGCCGCACGCACTACGCCGACAGGGCAGGCGCGACCTCTTCAGCCGCACCGACTACACCAGGCGGCGTACTGAAGCGCCGAGCCGACTCGTTGTTGTTCGGCAGCCGGCCGAAGAATCCCGAGAACACGGCCGCTGCGACCAAGCAGCAGGAGGCCGCCGCGGAGGCGGCCCAATTCCAGAGGTCCCCAGAGCGGCTCCCGTTAGCGTATGGGTGAGTACTTCAGCCTTTCCATTGTCGCTTTTGCATTTGCTTTTCTTCTTTGTTCTAGTCTTCTTACGGGTTCATGTGGCCGTTCTTTCATAGGGCCCCACTCTATCTTTCGCGGGCCCCGTATACCTCAATGATTGGGGCGGCGGAAGGCTCCATAGAACACCACCGTGTGGACCCACGCACGAGGAGTGGCAGAAGGCAGAGAGGGAGAAGGCGGCTGCGGCCAAGGCGGCGCAGGCGGAAGCCGATGCGGCAGCCAAGGCTCAGGCTGACAAACCGGCCAAGGAGCAGGCGGACGCAGCCGCCAAGGCGCATGAGGCGGAGGTGGCTCGCAGCTGGGCTCCATTGTTTGTTGTCCCACTAAGTGTCATGCCACCCGCGCGGAGAGCTAGGCGCCGACTGGAGGAGCCGGCGACGACCAGCCGGCCCTGGAGAGGGGACGGGGCGATCCCGTCATCTTGGGGGCAGAAGTGCCCCTGCCTACACCAACTGTTGACGCACCGCGGCATTTGATATCGGGGCCGCGAGGTCATCGGCCCCGGATGCTGAGGCCACAGTGCCGCCCCTCCAGGTTGGACGTCTGGAGGTGGCACATGTGTGTTCAACGCGGCCGCGCAAGAGGTCCATGCTCAGTTTAATGCCCAAGGTGCCGCCCTCTAGCAGTGTACGCAGGAATTCTTGGCGACGCGAGGGACTGCTCAGGTAAGTTTCTTGCTTCTTGCTTTTGATTCTTGTAATCTTCCGTGGGGGCACGCCAGCGCACCCACTGGGTGTAGCCCCCGAGTTCTGGGCCGACTGCTGAGCATGCGGCTCGAAACTTTAGGTCAGTTCTGAGCGCAACTTTTTTCTTTTCTTTTGTTGTATTCGTTGCAGGATTACCACAACATCCGCGCGGCCGCCTTCAACCCCCAGGTCTAGGAGCTGGCCAAGCGGACCATTGATTTGGCCAAAAGCCAGAGTAACCATTCCACCCTCTCTCTTGCGGGGGCGCGTCAGCGCAACCGCTGCATGTAGCCCCCGAGATTCAGACCGACTTGTGAGTAGTCAGGCCGGATCTTCCGGCAACCACTTTTCTTCTTTGTTTATTGCTGATTATATTCTCTTTCTTATCTTCTACAAGAGCAGCCACCACACTGCAGCAGCGCCTGGGCGAGGTCTAGACCAAGCCGCGCACCAAGGAGGAGGAGTGCAGCAAGGCGGCCCAGGAGCGCGACCGCCTGGTCAAGGAGTTGGCAGACAAGGCGGATCGACACAAGGCAGACCTACAAAAGGTAAAGGACAGCGAGGCCAACCTCCAGGCCGAGTTCGAGACTGAATGCTTGGCCTGGGCCGAGAAGGAAAAGGCTCTTACGGACGGCTACAACGAGATCGAAGATATGATCGATGGTAAGTTATCCTTCCTTTTCTTTCAGCCGCCGACTGTTATGTGAGCCTGCAGCCGGCTTTAAACGTATGTTTGCTTCTTGCACAGAATTCTTTCCTGGTCACGCCGTTGCCGCCATCCAGGCCATCGAGGCTCGCCGCGATGAGCGAAGACGAACTGGTGCAGAAATCGCACCTTACGCGCCCCGGACCCTCGGCGAGTAGCTTCTTGCCGTCCAAGCTCACCTCTAGCCGGCTCATCAGATGATCCGCCGCCTACAGCGCGTCGGGGCCCAGGTGGTGACTGCCCTCTGGTCGGATGCTCAGATCCTACGCACCCCTAGCCGGATTGCCGAATGGCTGGAGGTAGCAGCCGGCCACTTTGAGGCTTGGAAGGGCTCCGCGACACGTGCCGGTGCTCGGACGGCCCTGGAGTTCGTCAAGGCATGGTATTCAGGCCTGAACTTGGCCCATCTGGACACCTTCCGGCAGGAAGCCGCACCGGAGCTGGCGGCGGCAAGCCGCGACCTTACAAAACACGCAGTGGCAATCGCTGACTACGCCGACACCACTGAGTTCGTCCCTGAGCTAAATGAGGAGGGCGCTGAGGTGCCACCCAATTGGATAGGGCTGAACCGTGAGTATGGCGAGGACTCCGGAAAGGAGATCGCCTCCAGCGACGAGGGTGAGGACGAAGAGGGCGAGAATGAAGAGGGTGACGAAGGTGAAGGCGATGCACCTTAGAGCGGAGCGGACGGCCAGCCCCTGCCCGATCGAGCCTCAAGCAATGATCCGCGCGTGAGTGCATTGATTGCTACTGATGCTGACCAGGCCAAGACTCGCCAGACGGCCACTTCACCAGCCAGCGCCGCCTACTCCACCAACCTGCCAGATCCACCTGGTACTCCTCTGGCCTAGGTGACCAGTTTAATCTTATCCTTCCCTTCTTTTGTAACCTCTTGAACAAGCTTGTTAAATTTGTGCAGTTCCACCCACTTGGGGGTGTATTCAAACTTGTTGAATTCTGTCTATGAGCCTTGCTATGTAAATTAACTTAATTCGCACAAGGTGTGCTTTGCCGGGTTCTGACTTGTCTTGCTTTTCTGCTCTTTTTGGCCTTTTCATTTGTCGCCTTCCCTTGGCTGCTGCCTTGCTAGCCAGGCAGCCACTCTGTGGTGTGTTGCTGGGTCAGGTACTTGGCCATTTTGGGAAGACAAGTACTTTGACCGCTTAGAACGTAGCAAGGAAAGTGAAAAGCCGGTCGGCCGGCTGCTCAGCAGCCGGATGGTGAGGCGAGGAGCCGGCTTAGCCTATGTAGATGTTTTTTCCTGAGCCATTTTTCGTGTGGACACCATTTCCCACCTTTAGTTCTTGCCAGTCGGACAGTCACTCTGTGAGCTGCATCTTGCGGCAAGAGAGGGCTTAGATGCCGGCACACTACTTGTCCGACTGCAGGTAGCATCAACATAGTACAAGGCAGCAAGCCCCCGGGCCGACCGGTCGAACCCGGTACTGGACAAGGGAATGAAATAACACATTCACAGGCATAAAACTTATCATATAGATAAAAAGTGGAGCCCCCGAGTGCTCCTCGAAGGTCCCGATGTCCTTGCGGTTAATACAAAAGGTAGTGTGGTACATACTGCATTTAATTGTAAAATCTTTGGAGGATATTTCGTTCCATGGGCGTTCAGTTTCTTTGCCGGAATTGTCCCTCTTGCGTGCCCTGGGCTTCTGTGCATCGATCAGGTAGTAGGAGTGCTTGCCCAAGGCTTTGCTGATGATGAAGGGGCCTTCCCAAGGGGCCGAGAGCTTGTGCTGGCCAGCTGTTCACGGGATCAACTAGAGTACAAGGTCCCCCTCTTAGAAGGATCTTGTCTTGACTTTCCGACTATGATAGCATCGCAGGCTTTGATGGTAGATGGTTGACCGGCTGAGTGCTAATAGCCGGACCTCTTCTAGCAGATCGACGTCGTCTTCTCGTGCTTCCTTCGCCTCTGCCTCCATGTACATGGTGACACGAGGTGAGTCGAAGTCAATTTCAGTTGGGATGACGGCCTCGGCCCCGTACACGAGGAAGAATGGAGTGATGCCAGTTGATTTGTTTGGAGCAGTGCGTAAACTCTAGAGGACGGCCGGCAACTCATCAATCCAGTAGCCGGCCGAGCACTCCAGCGGCTCGACCAGTCGGGGCTTGATGCCGGAGATGATGCCGTTTCCTCACTCGACTTGGCCATTTGACTGCGGATGGGCAACGGACATTAAGTCCAATCGGATGCCCTGCGTCACGCAGAAATGAGCCAATACGCATTTGGCAAAGTTTGTGCCATTGTTGGTGATGATGCTGTGCGGTACACCGTATCGGACGGTGATATGTGCGATGAAGGTCACAGAAGTCGAATCATTCAACTTTTTGATTGTTTTTGCTTCAATCCACTTGGTGAATTTGTCCATAGCGACAAGCAGATGAGTCATGCTGTTGCGTGTTGTCTTGAATGGGCCCACCATGTCCAGCCCCCACATGGCAAAACGCCAAGTAAAGGGGATGGTGCTTGGAGCTGATCTTCTGGCACCCCTTACATTTCTTAACCAAATTTCGTCTTCGAGAGAAGTTGGCCAGAAGAAGCCGTGGCAGAAGGCTTCGATGACAAGGGATCTGGAGGCCGCGTGGTGGCCGCACTCGCCTTGGTGGATGTCTCTGAGGATTGATTTGCCCTTCTCTGGCTCCACGCAGCATTGGAACACAATAGTGAAATTGCGCCTGACAAGCTCTCTGTTTACTATTGTGTATCCTCGTGTCCGGCGTTGTACCTACTGGGCCGAGATCTCGTCGGTTGGTAGCTCAACCCTCTCCAGGAAGTTGAAGATGGGCTGCGCCCATGATGGTGCTTTGACGTCGTTCATTATCATCACGGCCGCTGACACTAGGGTGGTTGGGTTGGGAGGTGGCGGGGTCGAGTCAGCCGCCGCTTGGTGCGCTGTTGAAGTCCACTGCTCCAGGGGTGGCCGTCATGAAGATAGACTCTGATTCTGGCAAAGGCTTGGTAGAAGGCTTTAGGAGGCGCTGAAGGGAGACGCCGGGTGGTATGGCTTGCCAGGTGGAGCCAATCCGTTCGAGGGCATCTGCTTGCTTGTTGGCGGCCCGTGGCACGTGAAGGAACTCACACCTGTCGAAATATCTGCTTATTTGCTGGACGAGGAAGCGATAGCTCACCATGTTTGCATCCTTGGCATCCCAGTCGCCAGACGACTGTTGGACCACCAAGTCCGAGTCGCCGTAGCACAGGATCCGGCACATGCCGATCTCTTTGGCCAGCCGGAGTCCGTGTACTAGCGCCTCATACTCGGCCACGTTGTTGGAGGTAACAAAGTGGATTGGAAGTGTGTATATGAGCTTGTCGCCTTTTGGAGAGGTGAGGACGATGCCGGCTCCCAAGCCGGTGTGTATCTTTTAGCCATCAAAGTGCATCTGCCAATGAGTGGAGTCCGGAGCTTGCGGCAGGTACTGGGTCTCGTCCCAGTGGACGAGGAAGTTGGCCAGTGCTTGGGACTTGATGGTGGTGCGTGGCTGGTAGAGGATGGTGTAGGGGGAAGCTCAATGGCCCAATTGGCTAACCGGCCTGATGCATCTCTGTTGCCTATGATCTCAGCAAGCGGGGCGGTGCAGAAAACCGTGATGGTGTGCTCTTGGAAGTATGGGGGTCACATAGCAGAAGGCTCCGAATGGTGTGATGAAGGTGGTCTTCAGCCGATCAGCCGGGTTTAGCTTGATCTGATGGTAGCCGGAGTAGGCATCAAGGAAAGACAGCAGCTCGCATCCGGCTATGGAGTCTATTACTTGATCAATCAATGGCAGAGCAAATGGATCTTCGGGGCGGGATTTATTGAGGCTGGTGTAGTCAATACACATGCGCCACTTGTTATTCTTCTTCAGTACAGACATTCTGAATGGGTTGCGAAGCCATTCTGGAAAGAACAATTCCATAATGAAGATGCCTGCTAGGAGTTGGGCTATCTCTTCACCAACAATTCTTCCTTTTTCTTCTGATAGACGATGGAGGGTGCTAAAAAAAGAAGACACATCCGTGACATTTTGGGCCAAACGAATTTTTTTTCTGTCATACCTATGACACTTCTATGACGATAATTGTGACAAAACCCGGTATCATCATAGATGTGGTGGGGTCCTACTTCTATGACAAAAAATCATGACAGAAAAAATGGGCTTTTCTTCCTCGGCGGGCCGGAGATGCAGCTGCATGACATTCTTTGGGCCGTCCATGATGGAAAAAACCGTGGTAGAAGCCAGGGCACGGAAAATATCGGGGAGTCCCCAGTTACGATGGGTGGTCGGGGGCCAAGCGATGCGCTATTCTCTCGTACGTACGCATGTGTGTGCGAGGTGTTAGGCTCTCACTGAACTCGAGCGAGGCGTTGGGCTCTAACTAAACCCGAGAGATTACACTGCAGGCTACGCGTTACTGAACACGAGCGATCGACCGATGGCTGTTAACTCACCCTGTCCTGGATTTGTCACGGAAGATGTCCTAGTGTCAGGACTTAGTCGTGAGGCCAACGCATCTTTGTGGTAGCTTGAGAGGGGTTGATCGGGATGAGAGACGCAGGGCGGATCAACACACAAGACAAGGATTTAGACAGCTTTGAGCCCCGGGAAACATCATCCGGTAATAGCCCTACATGTTGTTTGCGGCTAGATCTCATTATGCTCATGAGAGAGTCGCCGCCTAAGCCGGCTCCCCCTTGTGTCTATCCCTAGAGATTTTTTCTTGCTGCATGTCCCTCTTGGGAGCCCTGCCCCTCCAGGTCTTGCTTCCTCGTAAAGGAAATATTCGTCATCCCTTTCCTCTTAAGCCGGCCCATCATAACGTGAGTCGGCCTTCTGGGCCTTGGGCCTAATCTTCTATGTGACCCGCTGTTAGGGCCATTCGTGAGTCGCCACTCCGGCATGTTACCAATGAAAACGCCAAGCCCGGCCGGGTCATACTTCCGGCCGAGTCATACCGCGGGGTATATCACCGATAGAACCCGATCGAGCGATTCCTTCACTACTACTGCTAACTGAAGCCGATTGATGCTGCCTCTGGATGAACAGTGAGCGTTGTAGGGGGGAGGGGGTTGGATGAATAGTTCTTGGTGGGGGTGGATGAACAGGACCCCGTGGTGTTTCCTCTGGATGAACAGTGCCTCGATCGATCGAGCCGGTTGGGGCTGGATGAACAGGACCCCGTGGAGGGCCGGATGAACAGGGCCACTCCGTGGAGGGCAGGATGAACAGTAGACGATGGAGGGCAGGATGAACAGTAGACCGTGGATGGGTGGTTGAACAGGAGCCCATGGAGAGGGCTGGTTGAACAGTAGCCGGTGGAGTAGCGCGCAGTGGAGGCTGGATGAACATGAGCCCCTGGATGAACAATTGCAGGTGGAGGCTGGAGGAGGTCGACGGTGGATGAATAGTAGCTCCTGGAGGCTGGAGGGGGTCGACAGTGGAGATGAACATTATCTCGTGGAGTCCTGTTTTGCGGTACGTCACACCCCTCCCGATGAACAGGACCCCCATTTCGACAGTAGCACTCCAACACAAGTCTGTTTCCTCCGTTTTGCGGTACGCCACACCCCTCCCGATCAACAGGACCCCCATTTCGACCATATGAGGTCTGTTTCCTCCGTTTTGTGGTACGCCAGACCCCTCCCGATGAACAGGATATCTTTCGAACGTGGCCGGTCGAACACAAGGCCGTTTCCTCCGTTCTACGCTACGCCCGGCCTCGTTTCCATCGGCTGTTCCGTCCAAGCCCTCCCAATGAACACGACGACGCATTCCGTCCCGACCTAGCCGGTTGGCTCCCCATGAACACGACGACGCTGTTGCTCCGTTCCGACCCAGCCATGTACACGAGCCCTGGCCGTACGTACGCGCGCGTAGGTGTTCGAGACCCCGCCCGTATGTACGTACGTGGCCGTATTTACTTTCTTCCACCCTGGCCGCTGTACGTACATGTACATGCTAGGTGCATGCCTCTGCTACGACACGTGCGTGCCTTTACATCGACATGTTTGTACGTACACGTTCGCGACCAAAATGACAACGCTACGTACGCTTCGACCAGGTGGGTCCCGACTGTCAGGCACTTGCTTGCGTGCAAATATGTAGCTGGTGGGTCCCATCAGTAAGGGGGCGAATATTTTTTCCTTGGACGCACTTCCTTGTGTGCGAAGATGTAGCTGGTGGGTCCCAGTAGTCAGGGGGAAACATTTGTTTTTTGCAAAATACGGTGGCCCGTCCTGTGGGTCCCCGCTGTCAGGTGGAGGAATAAATATTTTGTGTGTAAACAAGGAGGCACTTCCTTGTTGCGGCTGTGGACCCATATGTCAGCCTCCCCACGTACAATCCATGTCTGATGGAAGCTGTTCCTTTGACCAGATTGACCACGCCGCGCCGAGAGCACCAGGGCGCTGGACGACGGTGAGGCCTAGGAAGGGGACGACACGGAGCCAGGGAAGATGCGGCAGTGGATGCCCATGTGTAGAGGAGTATGAGGGTTCACTGGTTCGCTGTAGTGTGAGGCTGCCATCGCCCCAAAATAACAGGGGTTGTGGGTGAGTAGGGGGATGGCCTAGCCAGCGGTGGGAGCAGTAGGGGGCGGTAAGGCCTCCACCGCATCACAGCCGGCCACAGGAGGCAGGAGCATGAGGCACGACCAGCGCTAGTTTGGGCAGCTGGAGCAAGAAGACCATAGGTTGAAGAAGCACTACGGCCGTTGGATGGACATCATACGGTCACTTGAGATAGAATCTCGCATATGGACTAAATTGACAGAGCCCTCCGTCCCCATCAACTTAGTAGGCCCACAAGTCAGCCTACCACTATACTGGGTCCCAGCTAGCAGGGGGAGTATTCATTTTTTTCTGCGTAATAAGGAGGCACTTCCTTGCGTGCGAATATATAGCTGGTGGGTCCGAGCTGTCAACGGCGGTAATGTTTTTTTCATGAAATAAAGAGGCCCTTTCAGTGGGTCCCAGATGTTAGGTGGAGGAATCATTATTTTTCATGTAATAGGGAGGCATTTCCTTGCATGCGGCCGTGGACCCAGCTGTCAGCCTCTCCACGCACAGTCCACTTCAGATGCATGTCGGTCGTTGACCATGTTGACCAGGCCGCGCCGAGAGCACCAGGGCGGTGGACGACGGTGAGGCCTAGGAAGGGAACGACACGGAGGCAGGGAAGACTCGGCAGTTGTTTCCCAAGTGGAGGGGAGTACGACTGTACGAGGGTTTACTGGTTCGTCTACCATTGCCGGAGAATAACAGCAGGTGTGGGTGAGTAGAGGGATGGCTAGGCCAGCAATGGGAGTAGGGTGGGGCGGTGGGGCGGTGAGGCCTGCGCGGCAGCATAGCCAGCCACGATGAGGAGGGAGGAGGCAGTCCCGCCGGCGCTTGTTTGAGCGGCTAGAGTAGGAAGAGCAGAGATTGAAGAAGCAGGACGTCCATTGGATGGACATCCAACAGTCATTGCTTGTACGTCAACCTTTTTCTAGGAAAGCCTCAAATCTATGGAAAATAGCATATAGCTCATCTGCCATTATTTCTAATAATTTACCGCCAATTTGCTAATTCTTATGATTTTTTTGGAGCCCATATTCTTTTTGTTAGCATTACAGCCCATATTGTGGCCACGGTTAAAAAATTATACGAAATTTTGCATATTTCGGTGCAGTCCGAACTCTTTTCAATCTTGAAATTTCGAGTCAAGTTCAAACTGATTTTAAAAATAAATATATATCATTAAAAAATCCAACAAATTGTCCATGCATAAAAATCAATGCAATTTAAAATCTCGAAATGAAAAAAAGAAATTTGAAACTAATTGCTGGTTTGATGTGTTTTAAAAATGTACATCCCATTTCTCATTGCTGATAGGCCATTTTCTCGGTCAGTCGAATGAAGCTCTCCTCGTCTTGAAAGATTTGCAGACCAACAGGCCTGACAAAGCAACTTACTTGGCAAATCACAAAAACACTGGGTTGTGGGCGTGGACCCAGCTGCGGCCTTGGACCCAGGTGTCAGCCTCTCCACATACAGTACTCTTCCGATGGAAGTCGGTCGTTGACCACATTAACCACGCCATGCCGAGAGCACCAAGGCGATGGATGACGGCGAGGCCTCGGAAGGGGATGACGCGGAGCTGGGGAAGACACGGCAGTGGATGCCCACGCGGAGAGAACTACGAGGGTTCACTGGTTCGGTTGCGGTGTGAGGCTGCCATCGCTGCAGGGCCTGGCTAGCGGTGGGAGTAGTAGGGGGCGGTGAGGCCTCAACGGCAGCACAACCGGCCACTAGAGGCAGGAGCAGGCGGTCTCGCCAGCGCTGGTTTGGGCGGCTGGTTTAAGCAGAGCAGCGATTGAAGAAGCAGCAGGATCGTTCGATTCAAATCCAATGGTTACTACTGCTAGAATTGTTTGTTGACTAAGTTGACAAGCCCTGCATACGTGTCAACTTAGTAGGCCCACAGGTCAGCCTCCCAACAGGTGCGCCCCAGATGTCAGTGGGAGTAATCATTTTTTCGCGTAATAAGGAGGTAGTTGATTGCGTGTGGCCAGCCCAATGGAGGGAGTAGGGTGGGCCGGGGAAGCCTGCGCAGCATCACAGCAGGCCACAAAAGAGGAGGGAGCAGGCAGTCCCGCCGGCGTTAGTTTAGGCAGGTGGAGCAGGAAGATCAGAGATTGAAGAAGCACATCGGCCGTTGGATGGAAATCCAACAGTCACTACTGCTAGAATTGTGTGTTGACTGACAAAGCCTTGCGTAAACAAGTCAGCCTCGAAATTTATGGCGTGTACAGCCCATTTGCTATTATTTTTATAATATTTACTCATTTTCTAGTTCATATGGAATTTATTGCAGTCCATTTTCCATTTTTAGAATTACTTCTCATTTTTTGGTCAGTACCAGGGTTTAAAAAGTTAACTAAATAAGTGGAAATTTTTTAAAATTCGCAAATGTTTGCTAGGAAAAAATATTCTTAATCCAATAATTAGTAGCCGTAATAAAACAAATTTAAAAATAAATTAGTACTATGTCATGTTAAATCCAATGAAATACTCCGTATAAGATATCAATGAAGAACAAAAGCAAAAAAAGAAACTAATATCCCATTTGCTATAATTTTTTTGGAATTTTCAACCCCTTTTGATATTACTTTTAACAGACACAGACCATACTTTTCGGCTACGCCGGAATGCACCCCTCCTCGTCTTGAAAGATTTGCAGCCCAGTAAGTCAGAGAAAACAAATAGGCCTAGCTTCGGTATTCTTCAAAAAGAAATACTGGACGACCTATTTTCCCAAAGAAAAAACTGCTCGGCTGGTCATGTTGTTAGACGGGCCATAGAGACCGCACAACCCAGTTTATAGCCTACTCCTCCGAATTACTAATAAAAAAAGTTGAGCAATTCTGTTGTTAATTGACTATACGTTGAAAATGATGTGGGTCCCAGATATCAGCAGGGTGGATTAGAGTAAAAAACGAGGGGTTCATCTGAGTAGTAAAAGAGGCGCTAGCTTGTGTTCGGGAGTGGACCTGGTGGGTCTGTACTGCCATACAGACAACTACAGTCCTCTGCCGATTCACTATGTTGACAGGGACCGTTTCGAAAAAAACTATGTTGACAGGGCCGGAGGGCGGATAAAATGTTGTCGCCAATGTGCTAGGATGAGTTGGACATTCTTATCAAAAAATAAAAATGGACCGGATCTATTTACGATGTTGACTACGATTTGCATGGGTTCGCTGGTTGCAGGAAGAAAATGCTGGGAGAAAGAAGACTCGTCGCTATCTTTGCCGAAGAATAATATCGACTGAATGTACCGACACTATCATATGAAATAATATCCTCCTATTAAATCATGAATTTAAAGAACTGGTGCATGAGCATTTAGCTTTATTTATTTATTTACTTATTTATGTTTAGGGGACCATGAGCATGTACCTGGGCCGGATTGATGTGAGAGACTCCCTTCCAGTTAATTATGGGCTTCTCTATTGGGCCTTCGTTAGTGGGTTGCATGTTATCAACAAGTGGAAAATGTGTTCCGTACGAAAAGTAGTATGCGCTACGTACGGTACGGGGCACTAAAGGATCGAACCATGCAACCAATTCCAAAACATTGTGTTTGTTGTTCTAACAACACATTTATTCAACCAACAGACGAAATATACTATTGATTGTACATTGAAAAGAGCAGCAGCAACAACCAGGGCTGGGGGTGCAATAGAAGAAGTAAGCAGGCCAGAAGAGTGAAGACGCAGCTCTCTCTTCCAAACCAAACATCATCCATCATTAAAAAAGGGCTACCAAAAAAGAACAAGTGTATGCATCAAACTAAATAAAGATCCTACTACACCATGTGTACGCATCTAACTAAATGCCTCAGTTAGACGTTACGATTTATTAAGTTGTGGAGATTGGCTGACGGCTTGAACCAGATGGGTGCCTGATGGGGGAAACTCCAGCCAGTAGGTCAAAGTCTGATACTTGCGACCCTCTCTCCAACTTTGGGCTGCAGAGCCTGATGAACGAAACCGCGCTGCCATCATGATCCTTGCCGTCGGTTATCTCTTGGTTAATCAGATAATTCAGTCCAACAAACAGAGAGCGTGTACCAAGGCTACTTACCAACCTCCAGTAAAAAATTCCTGAAGGCCCAGAGAAGCTAGGATCCTACTCAAAGAACTTGCAGTGACTGTGATTCTATTCCGCGAAACAACATGTCCGGTATGTGCGAACGATCATCAATCGTTCGCCATCGTCTGATTGAGCCAGGAACCACCTGCAACTTTCATGCCACTTTTCTTTGGAATGTACTGGGATTAGGAAGGGTAGGGACACTAGGCGGCCTACAACATCATATCAAGTTGGAGTCAAATAACCCACAAAAAAAGTTGGAGTCAAATAAAAAAGGGCACTTGATGTAGTCAATCTTAAGAACAACATGTTATGAGCATGAATATTTTTTCAGTAAATGTTGACAGTAATATAACAAAGCCATCATAATATCATCTGAAAGTTACATAAAAAAGTTGGAGTCAAATAAAAAAGGGCTCTTGATGTAGTCAATCTTAAGAACATCATGTTATGAGCATGAATATTTTTTCAGTAAATGTTGACAGTAATATAAGCAAGCCATCATCATATCATAGGAAAGTAACATACTGCTATAACAGCCATTTGTAGCGATGACTGGAGTAGGCCAGCAATACGTCCAGCCATAGAAGGAGTCGACAGCGTAAATGAAGCCCTTGTGTTCAATGGCATCAGAGAACCATGGAGGATGTATGATCCTGCGATGGACGTGCAGATTTATCCACTTACCGCAGTGACCTGTTAGATAGGAGAGACCACGGTTGAAGAACGCAATTAGCCCGAAGTCTTTATAATTCGCAGATCTTGTGGGCACTTGGCAGATTACAACCTTGAGCAAATCAAACTTGGTATCATGTTGGCTACTGTAAGATTCCGAGTATTCTGGGCCGCTGTGCCAAAGCAGTGCAGTGTTAATCGAAGGAAGGGGGAACAATCGCCGGGTGTAGACCTCCACGAGCATCCAGCTGTCGCGCCCGTCGATGAGCACCATCCAAGACGTGTTCATGCCGACCCAGTACATACCGTTAATGTAGTTCAGGGTGACGAGGATCAGATCGTATTCAAGGGGGTTGATGCTCGCCACCCTATGATCGTTATGCTGTGTGACCCGCCGTTTCTGAAGATCAGGCAACATCAGCAAGCAAGGAGCTGGCTTAAAAAGCTCTGTCCTGAGGGCTTTGAGTAAATGGTACAGCCCCGAGGAGCACGTGGCGAGCGACATGGTACTGATATTGTCCACACGCGAAACAATGAGCTTGATTACCTCTATGGGAAGCGAATTCCAGCCACTCTTTCGGCGGACGCTGCTCGGTTCTACCATTGTTAGTGCTTGGGTATTGGACCGCAGGGGGAGGCGCCTTAGCGGGGATGGAAGATTGGACGAGGGGGGAGACGCCTTAGCGGGGATGGAAGAGCGGACAAAGATGGAGAAGCGAATATGTGTTGCGGGAAGTGGACAGGTGATGATGACTACAGCACGCTGCTTGACTTACAAGACACATACCAGCAGCGTAGGGTCATATTGAAGTCAGAAAACTTGCTTGAGTGATCACAGTACTGGTACTCCCTACAGTACCTGCTACTATGCCCGAACTTGCATGAGTAGAGTAGTAGTGGAGTAGGACTCTACTCTACTACTAGCACCGGAGGAGTAGTAGTATGTTCTAATCTAAAATAGTTACAAACTTCAATGCCCGAGCATGGAACGACTACAAACCGTCATCGGTGCTAACTCCAATCCTACAAGTCCTAGATTTGTTTCTTTTTAACTTTCTGTACGAATCTATAGCCAGCCTGCAAGTCATCTACACTGTACTGATAGTGGAACCCACAAAGTACTTAGAATACAAGATTAGGGATGCAATTAACTTTTTATAGAGGGAGAATCATACACGCAATTAACTCCAATGTATTGGACGTGACTCTATAAGAAAGTGCAATGTCATATGTAGCCAACATGTATAACAATGGATACTCAAAAACTAATTCTTGAAGATCATTTCATGCAAAACAAAATAAGAGTTATTTCTTCACAAGTTTTGGATGCAGGTTGAATAGTTGAATGCTTTTTTTGCAAAAGATACTTTTTATCTATTTCACCCGGATGTTTGTGAGCTCTAGTGATGAAATAATATCCGAACAAACCTATCAATACCCGTTACACATGAGATGAGCCCCACATCATTTGTCAAAATAAACAACTCCCCGATCAATGCATTTCACTCTTCCGTGCAATGCACGGGCACCTTAATATAGATTAGTATGACAAAAAATTGAACTAAAATTATATATCGTACGATAAATGATGATGCATGTCACCTAAAATTATAGGAGTATCATTGAAAACTATGTTCAAATACGAATCCAACGATATTGTTTTTGTTGACCTGCACTAACATTTTGTCAATTAAATCTTCAGACAAATTCAATGGGGGATAAACCATCACCGATGTAGTCGTACTAGTGTAGAGGGCGGCGCTGCACGGGAGTCTCAACCCGCTCGTGGCGCGGCAGTTAATCCGTTATATCACAAAACCAAACCACTCCCAGTAATAAGTGGCCAGGTAAAATAAACGGACAAGCAACCATCACTTCCCTCCGTCTTTTTTGCATTTCATCTCTCTGCATTTACTTTCTCCGGTTCATGTCGCACACTCGATCCCTAGCTACTACTCCTAGTATCCCTAGCTGCTACTCCTAGGGCTAGTTCTTTTGGCGGCTTCCCCAACTTTTCCCAAAAGACTAGTCACAGTGGAGACTAACATTAAGGCGCCTCACTCATTTTTTGGGGCTTCTAAGCTACCAGTACTAGTAGTACCTCCTCCCTAGTTTATTCCTCAACATTGTAATTTGTGCTAAATTTTGACCAAAGATTTAATTGGTAAAATGTTAGTGCAAGTCATTTTTCTGGGCTTCTAAACTACTACTAGTAGTACCTCCATCCTGGTTTATTCCTCACCATTGTAATTTGTTCAAAATTTTGACGAAAGATTTAACTGATAAAATGTTAGTGCATGTGAAATGCACTAACATTTCATTAGTTAAATTTATGATCAAAATTTGACACAGATTACAATGGGGACCAATAAAACAGGACAGAGGTACGTAGTTATCGGATTACTAATCTAGAAGCCTAAAAGAACTGGCCCTTGGTACTGCTACTAGTAGTAGTACTCAAGTTGGAATTCCAATTGCACGGCACAACTTGTTAGGAAAAAAAATCGATACAGGGTGTAGGAAGCGGTTTGGGAATTTCCATGCCTTTCCGACCAGTGAGGTACACCGTACAAAGTACGACAGAGAAGGAAGCTAAAAGTAAACAATCAAACGAGCATTTTTGCATTTATTTTGCATTGAATCGTTTCACAAGCTTGACTAGTGTTGTTTTCTACTTTTACAAAAACCGCATTGTAATGTTAAAACGTGCATTTGCATGTACATAACTAATAGTAGTACTCCCTCCGTCTAGGTGTATAAGTCTTCCCTCCTTGGTCACGGTGCACAACCAAAGATGACTTATTGACCTGGAAGAAGGGAGTAGCATAGTCTGCAAGCATATATAGAGAGAGTCGTGTAGTGCGATAGTATATAGTAAAGTTTGTGTTATATTCACGTACTTGCAAAATCCGTACGAATACACAAGGTTTCCAAACTTTCCCTTTTACATACTTAATTAAGGACGCTAATAATTCCTGCACATTCGGGATTTATCATTTGCGTCCCAAAACTAATGAGATCGCCTTATGAAACAAAAATTATACTCCTACTAAAAGCCACGGCACTCGCAGGAGCGCTTGCGGCGCGCCACGAGTGGCCTGGTGCGCGGCTATTTCCTAGCGCACCGACACAATGCCTCTTCCTCAGCCTCGCAACTCGCAAGGTGCTAATTGGCAGCTTGTTGGCGGGCGAGCGCGATCTCACCGGTGTGGTGATCCGGCGCCAACAGGTACTCCTCCTCGCTGGAAGCGTGCACCCGGTCCACGTACCGCCAAGCGTAGATGAGGCGCTTGGGCCCGACTGCACTCAGGGCGTCGGCACGAGTGTCCTTCGCCACCCTCACGGCCCTCGCACGAGCCTTTTGCCAAATAACCAATTTCCTAACTCTCTCGGACACGAAATAGGCCTCCCAGGCTGCTTTTTACGCTGCGCTTCTCTTCCTCGGCCTTCTTCTTTGCCTCTATTTTGGTGCCCTCTGCAGGAGGCAAAGCCTCGAACAAGGCGACATCCATTTCTTTCCAAAGCTCCTCAAGACCGAGGGGCTCGGCAGGCGGCGCGATGTTCTCCTTGTAGCAGGGAGCCGACACGTCCTCCGACGCACGTGCCAGTGAGATTGAGAATGCTGACGCGTCCACCTCGACGCGTCGCGGCGAGGAGCAGAACACCGACACGTCCTCCTCGACTAGTGGCGGCGAGGAACGAAACAGCGACGCGTCACGTTGCGGCGAGGAGCGGAACACCGAGGCGTTCTCCTTAACTAGTGGCGCCGAGGAACGGAACGGCGACGCGTCACCGTCCGCGCGGTGCAGCGAGGGGCGCCTAGGGCTTGGGAGGGGCGATGCCATGGTGGTCGACGTGAGAGCGAGGGGGAGGAGATAGCGATGAACGTGAACGTGAGGGGGAGGAGATAGCGATGTCGTGGGAGGCACAATATTTATAAAAAACAATGGCACACCTACGTAAGATATGGACTGAGCTGCACCAACTTAACTACAAGTCCAGTTGCATCACTGGCATGTGGGCCAGACCCCTGTTGGGCCCATATGTCAGTGACCCAATGCACCTGCAGTTAAGTAACAGCTACGTGGGCATATTTGTTGGAGTAAATTACGCGTGAGGGAAGGGGTGGAAATATTGCTGGTCACAACGGATTGGTGCCCAACGAACAGGCTTCCTGAAGGTATGGGGAACGGTGCATAATAAGCCTCATCTTGCATGCCGGGCTAGGTATAGTCTCAGGTCATTAAAAACATACACGCCCCACACATGTCCATATTTCAAGGTGCACTAAATTATTGCATGTGATGATTAAGGTTGGCCATAATGGTGGTATCTTAGCTGGTATCATGCACACGGAAATAGCAAACATGCTGATGTGGCAAAGAATTAAAGAAGAGAAGGGGGTTAGAGTAACTAGTGTTCATGCATGGATTGGTAAACACATTTTTTGTGAAGAACTACAAAAACTATTCCATCGCCTCTATCTTGCTAACAGTAGGTCAAAATTTTGAATCGAGCCCTTTAAACTAGAAGTTAGGTAGTAGTACTCTAATAGCTAACCTTGGACCTGTTTGGATCCATGTGTTAGAGTTAGTTTGGGTTAGTTTTAACTCAACTAACCCAAAAAATCTAACCCACCCAAGAGGTGCTTATTTGGGTTACTCCCTCTGTCTAGGTGTGTAAGTCATCTTACGTTCTACATCGCGACCAAGGCGGAGAGGAAAACGAGAAAACTTGGTCACTGAAAGTTTGAACTCAATTAATAGCATTGCATGCAATGAACTAACCACTGCATGTCATGTTTGGTAGTCTCAAGTCACTGAAAGCATGCACCGCCCACATCTCTTATTGGTTGATATGTCACAAAACAAGTAATGATATTGTAGATATTGATATTTTTAGTACTTATAAATTTGGTCCAACACTTTGCAAATGGGTGATGGAAGTAAAAAGGACCAGAGGGAGTATCATGCATGCGGAGTAGGCAAAAAAAATTGCTCATTTTTATAGCCGGTCAAAGTCTCAAAGGGCGCGACTGTGCTAGCGAGGCGAAGGTCATGGGTGGCGCAACGATTGATGGAATTAAGTGAAGTTACCCATGCGCCGGCATGGCGTGCAAACAGGCAGAAGCTATACCGTCAGGCCTACGATATGGGTCTAGTAGACATGACATCTAGTGGGTCCCGCATAGTTCTCGAAAACTCTTTGGGGGCTTGCAGCCGTTTATCCACCGGGGAAGCCAGCAACCCCACGCCGTTCGCATGCCCTACTCGTCCCCGTCTTCTACTAGTACAGTACCTTACAACTGTTCGCTCCCAGTCATCCCATCCTTTCATATTACGATAGTTCCACTAATCCTAACCCTCCTTCCAAATCCATGGCGTCCCAAATCTCCATGATCGGCGGTGAGTACAACATTAGAACCATCACCGGCGATGAGTTCAATGTCATCTACACCCGTGGATCCGCGATCGTGAAAGCATGCCTTGCTCGCTTCCTGCGCATGTTCAACAGTTTCAACATCTCCAAGTCGTTCACCTGTGGTCCTTCTGATTTTCATTACTGAAAGCCAACATCTAAATCTAAACATAGTATTTTCCCTTGAACTACCAGGTTCAACATCTCCCAACATAAACCCATACAACCATACGCCAAGTTGGTAAATAGTAGGTAGTACTATGAATTCCATTTTTGCTCCATACCAATCATTCTGGAAACTACTAAGTACTTATAACACACTATTGAAAATCGAAACTCTTAACCTTGCTAAAAAATGATACTATTTTAAACGTGGCTACTTGATCTGTGGCAACTGGTGAGCCACTGCCTCCAAGTCGTTCACCTGTGGTCCTGACCATCAACTCCTACGGATCAAATTAGCGAGCTGACTATTCCTACAAAGGTGCGCTCCACCACATACCCGGTACCCGCGAATGCAACAATCGTGCACCTAGGGTTTTAGGGTTTATTTGTTAACGTTGCCTTTAAGTAGCACTCATGTGTGCGAGACAACGAGAGACCGACTGCGTGCGTGCGCCTCTTCTCTTCGTATATATACTCCACTGTTTGTCTGGTGTCCAAAAAATTATCATAACTACTAGCAATGTGCCAATGCGTTGCCACACGATCTGAGTAGATTAATACATATTCACCGATTTGATAGAAAAAAAGTCTAGTTTTGAAATACATATATCACTAAAAAATTGTTATGTTTCACTCAAAATATATTCCTTTGGCGGTTTTGATGAGATAAGGGAGGAATGTTGTTGGTTTCAAGATTCGAGAAGTGGTATATGTCTAATTTCTATTCTTACTAGCAAGATGCCCGTGCGTTGCACGGAACATCAAGATCTTGTGGGAGAAAAGGATGAACTAGGGAATGCCTTATCTGCAAAAGTGGAGAGGAGTGCGGGTAAATTGCCATAGTTTTGTTCCTATCTGTCAGATATAAATGGACGACCTATATTGCAGGATGGCAGTCCCACCATGATCACCAACTCTGTTTTTTATCCCTACTAGCAAGATGCCCATGCATTGCACGGAACACCAAGATGCATTTATTTTACAAAATATCTATTGTGATTGATCCATGCAGAAGTAATCCCATATGTAAAAACTAACAGTATCTCAAGAAAGAGGAGAAATGAGGAGAGTAGGAGTTGGGCGTGGTGGCGATTGGTGGTCGGACTGAGTGTAGGCATGGGGATGGACGACGCTGGTAGCGGCCAGCCGGCCACCATGCCAGATTGTTCCAGTGGCTTCTTTTTTAATTGCTCAACAATGAGGTTCTCAGAGATAAGGATGAATGAGGGAAGACCTTATCTGCAAATATATGGAGAGAGGTGGGGTATCTTTTTGCAAAATTGTCATACTTTCCTATCTCTCCGTCAGATATAGATCGAACGTTCTATATTGCAGGATGGCGGGCACACCATCATCACCGACTCAGGGTTCTATAAGAGTAGAGAACTCTTATAAAAAGCATAGTCGGGTGATGATCGTGTGCCTGCCATCCTGCAATATAGGCCGCCCGATCTATATCTGACAGATAGGAAGGAAACTATGGCAATTTTGCAAAAAAGATACCCACACCCCTCTCCTCACTTGCAAATAAGGCCTTCCCTTGTTCATCTTTTTCTCCCACAAGATGAACTACTCATACAAATGCATCTTCATGTTCAGTGCAACGCATGGGCATCTTGCTAGTTGTTGCAAAAAGCCCATGTGTGTGAGAGAGAGAGGGAGAGAGGAGGAGGACGGAGTGCATGTGTGACAAAGACACAAAGAATGTGTGTGCGAGAGGTATCAGCTTAAAATGAGGCGATAGTGTGTGTGTGCATGATAGAGTGGGCGTGTCTCAAGAAGGGAAGAAAAATCTACATAGATACAAGGAGCAGGAGAGATACATGTATGCGATAGTGGAAGCACGAGTGTGCGGGTGTATAAACCTATCTAGAGGTACGAGTCGGGTGCGAAAGCGAGATTTATGTGTGTGTGACAGAGACATAACAGTCGGGAAGGGGAGTGGAAGCAGGAGTTGTGTGTGCGAGAGAGAGGGGGGAGTTTGTCTGATTGGTAAACAAATGAATAATGTCAGTCTGGGATGGAGACGAAAAGGAGACCGCAACAAATGTTGTGTCTACAGAAGAGAGAGAGAGAGTAATTTGAGTGTTATGATTCATATCTAGAGACATATAGGGTGTGTGAGAGAATCCCATAGAGAGAAAGACAAAGTGAAAGATGAGTGGAGACTGTGTGTGTGGCGGTAAAAAAGAAAGCTTAGGTCCCTAGAGATACGAGAGAATGGTAGAGGCGTGAGAGATAATGAGAACCGTGTAATGTATAATGATAGGGAGAGTGTGACACTTCTCAAGGGAGATGTCTAGAGACCATGTTTGCGAGGATAGGAGAAACATGAAGTGAGCGTGTGGGTGAGCTGGAGAAAAGAGAGTGATAGCTACATGAAGGAGCATGCATGCGAGAGAGATGGCCATGAAAGGAGTGAACATAAAAGGGATTCAAATATTTGAATTCGAGATGATGATACATGTAATCCATACTCGAACAAAAATTGATCTATCAAACATGCATACTCATATGAATTCACACGCATCAATGTTATTTAATATGTATATAATACTGATCCATACATTCTAGTAGAACATAATTTGGTTTAATTTCTGGAATTCAACCTTATGATTTTGAGATCATTGTATTTGTAAATTATATTATACATATAAAGGAGCAGAATTCTTTGTTGTGCTTTTCAAAGTATATATAAAAAATGATGTCTATAGAATTTTATTCTAATCGAAAATGGATCCTGCCCGAAAAATAGAATACAAACGGGATTCGAATTGAGTTGGCACGGTAAATGTGCACTCTGCAAAATTTGAACAAAGCGGGGAAAGTCGCAGTAATGGCCCGAAACCAAAATCTGCGAGATAGAAATTACTACTGCCTATCCCTGCCACGCAAAGCCTATCTGCTCGATTTATATAGGTTTCACTCGGGGTAGGTTTGTAATTTCACTGAAATGTGACATAATGTGACACTCCAAAAATTTTGATTTCGTTTTTATCAAAATCTTTATTTGATTTGGAGGAGGCTATTTAAATTTTTTCTTAAACCCTCTCCCTCTCAAAACTTTTATGAAAAATATTTTGGTACTCTTCTCAACCTTGATTTTTGGTCTTGAGAACTTTTCATGTTGTCTTGACTCTACTCAAATTTATGTTCTGAATTTCCTTCTATTAAAAAGAAAACCTAGGGATTATGGGTTATTCTTCTCATTTAAAATTTCCTCTTTTGCCATGTCACATTTTGACATAGCATTCCAAAACCCATCCCTGCCTTAGATCAAGGCAAGACCCCACCTCCAGCAAGTTTCAAGCCATTTTTGTTTTCTATTCAATTTATTTTAACCTCAAAACTATTTCTGTGATTTGTTTTGGACATAGGTGATTTGCAAAGGAACTACAAGTTTCCTTTTGAGTTTTAACTCCAAACAAACTGCTCTGACTAGTCCTTAGTACCTCCAACCTAGATCCATCAAGGTCCACTTGTCCTCAGTTCAAAAATTTCAAATTTTGCCCACTGC
Organism: Triticum dicoccoides; assembly: GCF_002162155.2. NCBI lineage: Eukaryota > Viridiplantae > Streptophyta > Magnoliopsida > Poales > Poaceae > Triticum > Triticum dicoccoides. The sequence continues at coordinate 456,963,373 of NC_041388.1, read as the reverse complement.
AAGTTTGGACCAGAAATGCCATTTTCGGTGAAATCCATATTTTTCCTTTTCCAAAAATTCTGAGGAAATTCATACAGCTTCCAGATACACCAAGAGGCCATCTCACCAAAGATCAGCTCCAGAAAAATTTCCCACACGACAAAAACATTTCATCGAACACCTGGCATGCACTGTTTCTGTCTGAATTCAGGAAAAGTTCAGAGATTCAGTGTGTGGGTTCAGTCGACAGTGCTATTTCGTCAGAACCCGTCGACAATCTCGCCAGTAGCCTCCTTGGATCAATGCTCACTCCTCCCCCTCCTTATCCAGTGCGCCGCACACTCGCTTGGCCTGGCGCGGGCGTCGGTGGCGACGTGGCTCGCCAGCTCCAGCGTCTTCTGCGGTGGCAGAGCCACCCGTGGTGGCCAACAGAGGACGGCCCTGCCTTTCGGTGCCGTCCGGCACCGCCCCAGCCACCAGAGCCCTCCGCGTGTCCACCCTCTCCTCTGTGCACGACTGCGGCACCGTCACCGTGGCCTGGCAAGCACAGAGCGTGCTCTCTGCCGCCGACGGGCCCGCGAGGCGCTGTTCCATCGAAACCGCGGAGCAGGCCAAATCCCACCAAGGTTAGAGTTTGTGTGGAGCCAGTGGATCATCACTAAGTTACCCAATCCCCTAAATGGCCCGTTCAACCTCTACACAGCTGTAGCCATCGCCGGAGTTATCCCGTTGTCGGGCACCGCCTCGGGCCGGCTATAAAAGGGGGCCTCGAGCTCGATCTCGACCAGGCATCACCCCTACACCTCTCCAGAGCCACGCCCAGCCACTAGGAGGACCTTGAGGGCGTCTTCTTCTCAGTTTTCGGCCGCCCCGATCCGCTTCGGGCTCCGGCACGATCCGCGCCGGTGAGGGCACCCACGCCTCCCTAACTCTGCCCGTAACCTCCTAGTGCACCCACACTTCTAACCCACGCTCCAATTTGAAGCTTGCATCTCTGCTTGGAGAGAATCAACCTCACCCGAACCACCATCCGCCGGAGTTGGGGCCTCCGTCGACGTGGTGCTCGCTGATGCTCAACTCCACCACCCACAGGTGCGGAAGAACTTGGTGAACACGTTGGTACCCTCCGATCCCCTTGCCTCGCCGTGGATCGCCGCCGGCGACCACCGCGGCCCTCGGGTGCCAGTGCCCTGTTCTGGTTATCAAACCCGACGGGCGGGACCTCCCCGTCAGCTTTTTCTTTTTTTGAAACGTTTTCTAAAAATGCCTTTGGGCAAAATACGTCTCCCCTCTGGACTGACGTATTCTAGATGAAACGTTTTCTGTTTTATGAAGTGAACCCTAGAAACTTTCTGTTTCATTACAGAAAGGTCCCTAGACTAAAACCCTTATAACTTTTAAACAAAAGATGATTTTTAACTTGAAACTTTTTCTGTCATCTTTATTTTTCTGTCTAGTTTTTTGTCATATTTATTTGAAAAATATTTGGGATACTTTTTGTGCACGCACGGTATTTATGTAGTATCCGATTTTCTATAAATACGTAGATACCGGAGGAGGTAAAGGAGACGCGTACTTCACCAAGCTAGACTCCGACTTCTCCGAACCAGGCAAGCATGTTTGAACCTTTGATATGATGAGTGTTTTGCATGTTTGCTTGAGTAGTTTTTCTCATGGCATGTTTATATAAGCATTTGTGAATGTTATGTGCATGCAAGACAAGCTACAAGTGAGCTTCGAAGCTGGATGTCTTCTTATGATGATAAGATAACACGATCATGTGGTGACATGATGGGTTGCAGGCTGGTATTGTTGAAGCATGCCAGTTTTATGTCAACCGTGAACTCCAGTTTTAACGTGGGTCAAGTCTCGATCCCGTTCGTTTCCCCTTCGTGCTGCCACATGTTTTCTGCAAAGGGTGCGGTTTAGTAAGTTGCAAACCTCTTTCCTTGTACACACCAAACAGAGGGACCGTGATGAGGGTTCCATGGCCCTGGATTAAAGCCCGTCATCCGGTCGGGGGGCATGGGTGTTTCCGGTTGGGACCGAGAAGGGGGCACCCCTTAGAGCGCGCGATATAAATTTGATCCCATGCTATTCGAGGTTGTAGCCTCCCCGTCTTAAGGCTTTTCTTGAACGTCGCCGAGGGTGATCCATGGCAACGGAATGTGGAATGGGTGTGTACTGGTTAGACGTGTTTCTTCTAAAACACCATAAACGGAACTAGTCCTTGTGACTACCGAAATCCGTTGGCTATGGTAAAGAGTACAAACTCTGCAGAGTCAAAAACATTCGAGTATCCATGTCCACGAGCAAGGACTTGTACATCATCTCTGTATCAGTGTCAGTCTCACTGGCAAATCTCAGTGTCAACCCCAGAGGCAGCCCGCGGAGTATAAACATTAAACCGGGAGTGGTAAACTCGCCTGAAGGTTATTTATGTGAATGGACTAACCAGTTTATTAGTATATGCTGAGTATATCCTTGCGATGATTTAAATTTATGAGCTATTTAAATTCGAATGATAAACTATAAGCCCTTTATGTGATGTCGCTCAGATGTCCGACTGTGGCATTATTGTTACTTACTTTTGATATAAGCCCTTTATGTGATGTCGCTCAGACGTCCGACTGTGGCATTATTGTTATTTACTTTCGATGTAAGACCTTTCTATGATGTCGCCCAGACATCCGACTATGGCATCATTGTTATTTATTTTCACTATAAGCCCTTTTCGAGATGTCACTAGACGTCCGACTGTGGCACGTTCTGTTATTTACTTTTCAATATAAGCCCTTTATGTGGTGTCGCCTCGACGCCCGACTGCGGCATGTTAATTTACTATTACCTTTCGAGGCGTCGCTTTAGACACCCAATCGGTCTTCTGTTATTTTATTGGGATTTCGGGAGGACTACCGCCTGACTTCCTTTTATTTATCGTGCAGTGCAAATCTATTATTTGATTGTGCATACTAACCTTCTCATGTGCATCATGTTTACATTTGTTATATCTTATGTCCGAACTGTCTTGCAAGTACATTCAAAGTACTCACCTGGCTTGTTGATTTGGCCAGATGTTGACAAAGGCGATCTTATGGCTGAAGAGTTCGATAGCGAGTCCGACGCCTAGAGGAGTCCCAGTCAGTCACGTGCGACCCTGGAGTTGTTCACTTGTATTATACATGCTTCCGCCACCCGAATAAAAATCATCAAGCCTCACTCTGACACTTGATGAGCTGTAAGCTTTCAGAGTCATGTCACTCCCTCACTGTGACATATCCACCACCACCTTTATTTCAAGTCAGTAGTTATGTCACCATACCCTTGTGTGATATCCGCCTTTATGTATAATATAGGCGTGCTTGTAATAAATTGTTGAGCATCCTCAGCTCAACCATGTATAATATTTAGTTCTGCTGGATTTCTGTATCAAGGTTTTGTCTGCCAATAAGAAGAATTCTTCTGTACTGGTCAACACAAAGGTCGGCTTTCCAATAAATGTTTTATTGGAAAGGCGGTCCTAACACATAACCGCCTCTCACCCGGATTCATACACGGTGGGCGCCAAAACACAGTGTGTCCTCGGCCGAAATCGACTCCCTCCCCGATTCATACACAGTGGGAGCCAAAAACAAACTCTCGTCGGCAAATATTTGGTGTATGCGAGATTACCGTCCTATCCCAAACCGACTAATATTGCTGTGATGTACTCCCTCCGTTCCAAAATAGATGACTCACTTTGTATTAACTTTATACTAAAGTTGAGACAAGCGCGCCCTGAAGACATGGTTCCCCGCTTCCTCTCCACCTCCATTTCCCCATTCGTACTCTCTGGGCACCAAAACAACCTCTCCACCGCAACCTCCTCTGTCCGCCACCCCATCCACCGTCGTCCTCCTCCACCATGCCGGAGCTGATACCCTGACGTCGCCGTCCATTACACGAGATCGACCTCTCTCATACACAGCTTCGGACCGGGCTCCTTGCATCCCGTCCTCTCGCTTCATCCCCGCCGTCGTCCACCTTGCCGGCACTGCTCCTACGACCGTCTCATCCACCGTGCCCCGCCGCCACCATCTACTCTCCTAGATCTACTTCCACGCCGCCGACAGCCATCTCTACTGCAGCACCGTCAAATTCTCAGCAGATGCATACACGGCGCCGCACCAGAGGTAGTACTCTTTCGTATCTGCTCAACTTATTTATCGCAACAAGAAAATAGATCACCACTGCTTTACTCTGATTTCTTGTCCATCACTTACTTCCTAGTTGAGAGCAAACATTGGTTGCGAAGTTTCCTTTGACCGGTTTGCACCTTCAGATCCGTCATGGCACACTCAACACTATACTCCCAATGCTTATGGTTTTCGCCTTTTATATCCCACACTAGTTAAATAATAGTAGACTACATTTCAAAATTGGGTCAGTCGATTTTTCAGAGCTCGGGTGGGGACTTTGGTTTTTGCGGGTTGTTGGTGGGGCCTCGCCGAACGAAGAAAACTCAATGCGGGTGGGGGCGGGGCTGGGGGGTGGGAGTGGCAGAGGAACACAGGCGGTGGGAGCCGATGGTCCGGATCGGCGGCCCGTGCGGTGTTCTGTATGGGAAGAATCAGAGATGAGGAAGAAGAAAGGTTAGGAGACGTAGGATCTTCATCCAACCACCTGAAATGGTCGACTGACCCAAATGCAAACATGCCTTTATTTTCAGTACCGTCGTTGTACCTGCTTAGCACTACTCCTAAATCCATCAAGCTAAACAACGTGCCACTCATAATAACAAACTTGTTGCTCAAGTACGAATCTGATATGATGTTGATATTACTAAAACAGATAACATTTAATTGGTCAGCTAATGTTCCTACTTTACTTTCGAAAAGGCACGTGCACCACATATAGAGAGACAACAGGGAGTTGCTTTCTTAATGCGCTCTGGTTCATCATGTGTGGGCACTACGCTACGAACATTTTATTATCCAAAATCTGCTTGCTCTTCTTTACCATGTTCCTCTTTAGTTCTTATTTAATAAGTACTCTCTCCATTCCTAAATACAAGTCTTTGTATAGATTCCACCATGGACTACATATGGAGGAAAATGAGTGAATCTACATTCTAAAATGTATCTGGATACATCTGTATGTGATCCATAGTGGAAATCTCTACCAAGACTTATATTTTGGAACGGAGGGAGTATGATAGTAGTACAGTATGTTCCTTGTATTGAAGATGACCAGGGACATTTGCAGTGTAGGGGTCTATACGGTCGGTTGGTATGGACACTTTGAACTCTTCGGGCCTCTTTGATTCGTAGGATTTTGTCAACATGGGAATAGGATTTGTAGTGGCCTGTCCACTTGAATCCTATAAGAATAGCAAGGAAATGCGGGGAGCTGTGTCACCTTTGAGAGTTACACCAATATTAATAGTACCACACCTTCAGTTGAAGAGAGCTGGTATCCAAAGCCTTTCTAGCCGTACCGGCAATACTAGCAAATATATTCTAGCAAGTTCCACTTTTCTCATTTTACTCTGATGCTTATGGTTTTCCCGTTATATCTACACTGTGATCTGTGTAGCTACTTTGTGTCGCACTAGTAGCAATCCACTCTTGAAGCTAAACACTTCAATGACTTACAATATTGGCACCAAGGCATTGAGTGCCATTCTGGATGCAATGAAATTTATACGCTCCCCACCTGTTGACTCTTGTTCAGAATATGATCCTAATGACTCTTGTTCAAAATTGCCACATATAGAGAAATAACATGGTATTGCTTTTGTTTGGGTGTTGTGATTCATCATGAGTGGGCAATCAACGTTGTATGCAATTAAGCGGAACCTCAAGAATATGCTTCATCTTCTGTTCTTTAACATGTTCCTCTTTTGTTATTCTGTATTTAGTACGTAAAGTATGTTCCTTGTCAGGAAGGGGAGCAGGGACATCTGCAGTAAACAACTGATAGAGCTGGTATGTACTTGATTCATAGGCTTTCAATTACTAGCGGCAATACAACACCGTATTTTCAAGCCAGTTCCACTTTCCCGATTTATATATCGTGGTTATAGTGTACCCCTTTTATGTACACTATGATCTGCCTAGTTGCTGTGTGCTCTTGTTATCATGGTTTGGCAATAAACTCTCTATACAGTCCTTACTTCTGGAGCCTATTTTTTTGTGTACTTGTGCCAGATTATATAAATGCACACACCATATTACTGCACACATGAGCTCTCTCATCAGAATCCAGTGATAGCACACAAGTGTTTACAAGGGCGCCCCTATATTAGAATATCCTCTACATTACAAAGATAATCTCACAACTATTTATGTTTTCATGGTTCTCAGATATTATACGTAATTACAGTGAATATTTGAATGCGCGCATCAAAAGAATATTGTGGAACACTGCAATGACTTACAAAATTGGCACCAAGGCATTGAGTGCCATTGCGGATGCAATGAAACTCATACGCTCCCCATCTGTAGATTCTTGTTCAGAATATGATCCTAATGACTATTCTAACCTCGAGGAGTCAAAGGCAGATGGCCTGTCATGTTCACCCATCAAGGTGCCTGCTCTAATTTGGCAATGTTTTATTGATTGCGTGTATCTTGCATATGTTGTCTTGCATTTCTTCTACTTTGTTGCACCGCCATCTGCTTACTTTACTCATCATATATGTCGAGATGCCATGCCCATCCATTATTAATACATATTCCATCTGTCATCATACCATGTTTTTTCACTCAAATGTTGTTCTTGTGCATCACACATCAAAAAGGAACAGGGTGATTGCCGAACCTGAATGAGCACCAGCAAAGTCCTTGAAAAACATGGCTGTGTCGGAGAAATCAGACACCACCCCACTTATATTGGCTGTACAATCAGTGACACAAAACGTAGGACCGACTCCAGTAGACTGTACCCATACTTCACTGGCCACACCACTAGCCCCACCACACAGGACCTGCACTCCAGAAAAAGGTATGCTGATTTTAGTTGCGTAGCACCAGCCGTATTGCAGAAAAATCCCACTCCAGCAAAAGTATTGTAAGTCCATCGGCCGAAGACCTATCCCAACTGCAGAGATGGTCAATTCCTGCAGATTGGAACCCCATTCCATTTATTCCTAGTTTAATACAATACTTTCAATGTTGTTAGGGACTAAGTGCATATATTCCCATCATTGGAAGATTATAGTGAAGACAAACACCATTTTCACATCTTCCTGTCCTAGTTACGTGTAAGTGCTATTATTCATGGTGATTATTTTCCTTTTTTCTACTGATTAAACACATCAATGATTTTACATTACATTGTTGTAAGTAGGCGAGGGTCAATCTGGATAGTCATGACGAGAAAAGCTTGCTTGCGCTTTTCAAGGAAGCATTGCAGCAGTATTGGTGTTACCTGAGGAAATCACACTTTGATGGCAAGTCTATAAACGAATTTCTGGTGAAGTTTCCTGTGCTAAATTTAGAAGACATTGAATGGAAAAACCTTGTTATACACTGGTCTCGTTCCGAGGATGAGGTACTGTCTATGATATCGCATGGCAATTTGAACTTCTACTTCTCCGCATGTGCCTTACGGATCTTTTTTGCAGGAAATCTGTTTGAAAAGGAATTCCGGTTTGAAATGAACGACAGAATATCGCAAATATGTTGCTCACTGCTTTGCTCTTGTTAGTACCTATTGTCATATATCAGTGTACTTGCATACATACCTGGTTCATTATGTGACAGTAGTATGCATGATAGCTTGCTTATCAATTGGTCGCTCCAAATTATCTGATCTGTCTGAATGGTTACATTAGTGTAGAATATATCCAATGCCAATGATTTTTTTTAGCTCTGCATTGTTCTTGTATGTACCTGTTGTCCTTTATCAGTGTACTTATACTGATAGGTAGTTGTTCATGTACCATCACTCTGCAGCTTATTTTCCTTTGCCCTCCAGTTTCTACACATAAGATCTATATTTACTCTTACCATAAGGTTGGATAACACCGATGTTACTGAAGAAGTTTAGCTCTGCGTTGGTCTTGGTTGTACCTTTTGTCCATATCGTTGTACTTACATTTATAGCTACTTGGTTACGTGGCATCACCCTTCATCTTATCTTAAATATTCTCCATTTTTTCTTATATTGTCACATCTATATTTACTCTTAACAAAATGTAGAATAAAGGCAATGCTTATGAAGAAGATTCGGTGGTAAACTTCTTGAATTGCCCCCCCCCCATCAGCATGGACAAGGGCTTTATAGAGCCTGCCTTCACCAATAATGTAAGTTTGTCCTTCTCAAGCCTTCAAACTTTGTTATGTATATTTGGCTAGGCATGACTGCAACAGCTGTTTATTTTTGGTATTTGCTTCAAATTGCATGTTTAAAGTTTATTATGTACTCCAGTTCATAAAGAAAAGTTTGTCCTTCTCAATTTAAGTTTTCAGTTGTACAACCAAGTTCCTTCTTCATACATGTAAATTAAACTATATAGAGCAAGTGATCTTATTTTTCCAGTCTGAAATGGGATAAATTGACAGCACACTAACCATTGATACTTATGAGTCCCCGGGATATGATTTATTACGTCTCTGCTAAATATGATTTATTACGTCTCTGCTAAATATTTGCCTGCTCATAAGAAACAAGATGCTTTAAGGGAAATATATAATTTTGTGCAAATTGAAGAAGAGAGTCTCCCACAAGCTTGGGGGAGGCTTCTCCAATTACTTAATGCTTTGCCTGATCATCCTCTCAAGAAATATGAGATACTTGATATCTTTTATATTGGACTAACCGATGCTTCCAGAGACCACCTGGATAGTTCTGCTGGTTGTGTTTTCAGGGAAAGGACAGTTGATGAAGATGAAATTCTATTGAATAATATGTTGACTAATGAAAATAATTGGACACTTTCTGATCCAATCCCTGATCCAATTCCTGAACCAACTCCTCAGCCAACTCCTAAGAAAAGGGGTATTCTATTTCTCAGTCCTGAAGATATGCAAGAGGCAAAGAAATCTATGAAAGAAAAAGGTATTAAAGCTGAATATGTTAAGAATTTACCTCCTATTGAAAAATACATGGTTTTAATTTGCCGCCTGTTGAAGAAAGACATGGTCTTGATAACCCGACACAGGTAGTAAAGGTAAATTCTCTCTATAGATATGATAAGGCTGAAATCCCTCCTACTAAGTTTGCTAGCCAATGCTTAGATGAGTTTGATAACTTTATGGTTAAGCAAGAAGATTTTAATGCTTATGTTGGTAGACAATTGAAACATAATGTTGTTTATATGGATAATGCTAAAGGTGAACTAAAACTTATTAGTAAACATGCATATATGGCTACCACTCAAGTAGAACATGTATTTAAAGGTTAGAATGATTTGCTCAATGAGTTAAATAGTAAGTAAAATGATAATGTTGTTAGAGTTATGACTAGAGGTGGTAAAATGAATCAGGAACCTTTGTATCCTGAGGGCCATCCTAAGAAAATTGAGGAAGATTCTCAGAGAAATAATATTGATGCACCTAGTCCTTCTAAGAGGAAGAAAAAGAAACATGATAGGACTTTGCATGCTTCTAGTGAACCTGTTGTTGACACACCTGAGAATCCCAATGATATCTCTATTTCTGATGCTGAAACACAATCTGGTAATGAACATGAACCTAGTGATAATGTTGATAATGATGTTCATATTGATACTCAACCTAGTAATCACAATGAAGTAGAGATTGAACCTGATGTTGATCTTGATAACTCACAATCAAAGAATCAACGTTATGATAAGAGAGACTTTGTTGCTAGGAAGCACAGTAAAGAAAGAGAACCACGGGTTCAGAAACCCATGCCTTTTCCTCCTAAACCATCAAAGAAAAACGATGATGAGGATTTTGAGCGCTTTGCTGAAAGGATTAGACCTATTTTCTCGCGTATGCGTTTAACTGATATGCTTAAAATGAATCCTTATGCTGAGTACATGAAATATATTGTTACTAATAAAAGAAAGATACCAGAAGCTGAAATTTCCACCATGCATGCTAATTATACTTTTAAGGGTGGAATACCAAGGAAACTTGGAGATCCAAGAGTACCAACTATACCATGCTCCATTAAAAGAAACTATGTTAAAACTACTTTATGTGATATTGGAGCCGGTGTTAGTGTTATGCCTCTCTCTTTATATCATATACTTGATTTGAATATGTTGACACCTACTGAAATATCTTTGCAAATGGCGGATAAACAAACTGCTATACCTGTCGGTATTTGTGAGGATGTGCCTGTTGTGGTTGGAAACATTACTATTTTAACGAACATTGTTATTCTTGATATTCCCGAGGACGATAGTATGTCTATTATTCTTGGAAGACCCTTTTTAATATTGCAGGGGCTGTAATGATTGCACCAAAGGCAATGTCACTTTTCATGTTAATGGTAATGAGCATACGGTACACTTTCCGAGGAAACAACCTCAAGTGCATAGTATCAATTCTATTGGAAAATTTTCAACTATTACTATTGGAGGTTTTGAATTTCCTATTCCTAATGTCAAGAAGAAATATGATATTCTTATTGTTGGCGACATGCATATCCCCGTTGAGGTAACCTTGTGTTATTCAAAAATTCTCCGGTTCCATGTTATTCGGAATGAGTTTTTTAACAAGACCTGATCAACCTTGTTAGTGGATTCCTTTTGATGAGCATGAGATGGATGAATTTAGAAAACACAAATCTCTATACCTTCTTTTTACTTTCTATTATTTATATTAAATAAAGCAAAAATAGTAATTTCTGTCTGTTTTCTGAATTATCCATGAAATAAAAAATACCCTGAAAATAGAAGTTCTCCAAATGCCCTGAAATTTAAATATGATTTTTTTCTAGAATATTTGAGAATATCTGGCACTGAAAACATATCAGGGGGATCAAGCACCTGGCCACGAGGGTGGAGGGTGCGCCCTACCCCCCTTGGCACGGCCCCTACTTTGTGGGCCCATGGTGGCTCCCCGCACTTATTCCACCCACCACACACTCCTTCTTCCTCCCAAAAAAATCACCAACCAGCTGAAACTCGAGTCCAAGCTCATTTTGCTTCCATTTTCGATCTCCTTGCTCAAATCTCCATTCAAAAAAGTGCTTCAGGAGATTGTTCCTTGGTATGTGACTCCTCCAATGGTCCAATTAGTTTTTGTTCTAGTGCTTTATTCATTGCATATTTTTGCTCCTTAGGTGACCCTGTTCTTGAGCTTGCATGTCAAATTTATGTGGTCAAAAGTAGTTTTGATGGATGATATTGTCTCTAGGCACTTGTATGAGTAGTTGCTATCAATTTTCTTGATTTTGGTTCACTTTTATTTTTAAGTTACTAAAAATTTCTGAAATTTTTCAGAGGAAGGAATATGTTTACGAAAATGTACCAAGGTGGTCCTTCAAGGAAGCAAGGACCCAGGCTCGCAATACGCGATGCCGATGATGAACCACCAAGGGAAGCTCAGGTGCGGGCTTGTGAATGGCTGTTAGAGGACTTTATGGATCGAACAGGAATCAAGAAAGAATTTAATGCGTATGTGCGTTATGCGGATCTTGAGAGCTTCGAGGCAGATAAGTGCCGCCAATACCACTATCTCACTGATTCCTTTGTGAGAAGGTTTGAATTTTCATCATCACACAATTCTCAAACTGTCCTATTTGATCTTTATGAAAATTCTTATACTATGGACTTAGACGATTTTAATACTGCTTGCAAACTTCCACAATGGGGCAGCACTAGTGAGCCTCGCAAATATGAGTTTAGAGATTTTCTTGCTAGTATAACTGTGGGGGAATCTAGAGAAATAACACAAGCTACCATAGGGAGCATTCATTTTCCTGCTATACATTATTTTGCTCTCTTCATAGGTAGGTGCATAAATGTTAAGGATGAAGCATGTCACATGTGTGTCCTTGACCTCAGTATTCGCAGCAGTGCTGTATTAGGAGATAAACATTATAATTTGGGAGCCATTTTTGCACGTAGGTTGCATAATAACAGATTTAATGGAGATTTCTTTGGTGGAATTTATGCAAACCGACTAGCTAATTTTCTTGATATACCCATACGTGGGTTTGATATTGAGTTGCCTCTTTTTTGTTTAGATTACGATGCTATGATTCATCATCAGTTTGTTGAGAGGAACAATCAGTTTCTCGAGTACCGACTAATCTTTGATAGACGACGAACCTATCACATCGCCCTCCCTGTAACTAGGGAGGAAGCGGCCGAGTATGAGAGGAGGGCGGAGACAGCTCGCCTCCAAGCTGCAGCTCATCAGGAAATTGCCGCTGCATCTCAGTGCGACCCTAGCTACAACTTTGGATATCCGCCAGGCTAGCCGTGGCCATAGACCAACTTAGGCCAAAAGCCTAAGATTGGGGGAGTACGTATTTCTCACCGACATTACATTCATGTTCACACACTCATGCTAGTTGTCGGTGCTCATACTTTTTCATTGTAATATCCATGCTAGTTTATTTCCCTTCTTACGCTTTCTTCTTGTGTGTTTAATACATCTTAAGAAAAACAAAAAAATTAGTTGTATCTTTTTAATTAGTTTACTTTCCATGCTTGTAGTAGTAATTAAAAAGAAAACCCAAAAATATTTCTCGTTCTTCTTTTGCTTGTTGGAAGCTTTCCCATGTAAATAGTTTTATTTCTTTCTTGTTCTTTGGGGGTCGAGAGGAGAAGACCATAATGAAAATGTTGAGTCGCTCTTATATGCATTAGTGTTGATCTAACAAAGAGCCCATATTACTTTGTCTTCTCTCTTGAATTGAATGCTTGCAGATTCTAGCTTAGTTCAATGCACGTGCACTATTATTATTATCCACACTATTCGGTCATGCGAGTGAAAGGCAATAATGACGATATATGATGAACTTATTGAGATGAGAAAAGATGGTATGAACTCGACCTCTCTTGTTTTTGTAAATATGATTAGTTCATCATTCCTGATTCAGCCTATTATGAATAAACATGTTTGCAATGACAATTAGAGATTATGGTTGCTTATGCCATGCTTAATTAGCTAGGAGCTTATAATGGTTTGCCTTGCGTGCCAATATTCTATTAAAATGGTTGTGATGTGGTATGATAGGGTGGTATGCCCTTTTGAATGATTCGAGTGGCTTGACTTGGCACATGTTCACGCATGTAATTAAAACAAAATCAACATAGCGTCTATGATATTTATGTTCATGGTGCATTATATCCTATTCATGCTTGCATTCGGTGTTGATTAATTTTAATGCATGTTCATGACAGTTGTCGCTCTCTAGCTGGTCGTGTCCCAGTCTTTTTCTAGCCTTCACTTGTACTAAGTGGGAATACTGCTTGTGCATCCAACTACATAAACACCAAAGTTATTCCATATGAGTCCACCATACCTACCTATATATGGTATCTACATGCCGTTCCAAGTAAATTTGTATGTGCCAAACTCTAAACCTTCAAATAAACATTCTGTTTTGTATGCTTGAATAGCTCATGTATCAAATAGGAATGTCAGTATCTTCCATGCTAGGCAGGTTATTCTCAAGAGGAGTGAACTCCGCTCCTCACTCACGAGAAAGTGGCTGGTCACCGGGATGCCCAGACCCATGCTTTATGCAAATTAAATCAAAATAACGGCAAACAAAACTCCTCCGGGGACTCTTGTTAGTTGGAGGCACTCGTTGCTCCGAGCAAGCCATGTATTGAGGCTTGTTGGTGGAGGGGGAGTATAAACTTTACCATTCTGTTTGGGAACCGCCTATAATGTGTGTAGCATGGAAGATATCGAGATCTCTCGGTTGTTATGTTGACAATGAAAGTATACCGCTCAAAATATTTTTCATATCTATTTCAAAACCGAGCTCTGGCACCTCTACAAATCCCTGCTTCCCTCTACAAAGGGCCTATCCATTTACTTTTATGTTGAGTCATCACCCTCTTATTAAAAAGCACCAGTTGGAGAGCACCTCTGTCATTTGCATCCATTAATATTAGTTTACATTGAGTATGACTTGACTGGATCTCTTTTACCATGAATTACAATGTCTAGTCAGTCCTTGATCTTTAAAGCTGCTCTGCATTTATGTTTTGCGGTCTCAGAAAGGGCTAGCGAGATACCATCTTGTCATATCATATAATGATTGTTTTGAGTAAGTGTTGTCATCCTAGATTTATTATTATTGCTCGCTAGTTGATTATACCATTGACATGAGTAAACATGAGACCTAAATGTTATGGTGAATATGGTTAGTTCATAATCTTTGCTGAAAACTTGAATGCAGGCTTTACATATTTACAACAACAAGAGCTAACAGAGTTTGTAAAATTCTTTCTTTATCACTTTCAGTTTATCAACTGAATTGCTTGAAGACAAGCAAAGTTTAAGCTTCGGGAAGTTGATACGTCTCCGTCGTATCTACTTTTTCAAACACTTTTGCCCCTATTTCGGACTCTAACTTGCATGATTTGAATGGAACTAACCTGGAATGACGTTGTTTTCACCAGAATTGCCATGGTGTTATTTTTGTGCAGAAATAAAAGTTCTTGGAATGACCTGAAAATCAACGGAGAATTGTTTTGGAATATATAAAAAATACTGAAAGGAAGATCCACGTTAGGGGGGGCCTCCACCGGTCCACGAGGGTGGGCGCGCGCCATACCCCCCTGGGCGCACCTCCCTGCCTCGTGGGTCCCCTGACGCTCCATCGACCTCAACCCTAACTCCATTTATTCAATTTCGGGGAGAAAAAAACTAGAGAGAAGGATTCATCGCGTGTTATGGTACGGGGCGGCCACCAAGCCCTAAAATCTCTCGGGAGGGCTGATCTGGAGTCCGTTCAGGGCACTAGAGAGGGGAATCCATCGCCATCGTCATAATCAACCGTCCTCCATCACCAATTTCATTATGCTCATGGCCATGCGTGAGTAATTCCATCGTAGGCTTGCTGGCCGGTGATGGGTTGGATGAGATTTATCATTTAATCGAGTTAGTTTTGTTAGGGTTTGATCCCTAGTATCCACTATGTTCTGAGATTGATGTTGCTAGCTATGACTTTGCTATGCTTAATGATTGTCACTAGGGCCCGAGTGCCATGATTTCAGATCTAAACCTATTATGTTTTCATCAATATATGAGAGTTCTTGATCCCATCTTGCAAGTCTATAGTCACCTACTATGTGTAATGATCCGTCAACCCCTAAGTGACAATAATCGGGACCACTCCCAGTGATGACCGTAGTTTGAGGAGTTCATGTATTCACTATGTGTTAATGCTTTGGTCCGATGCTCTATTAAAAGGAGGCCTTAATATCCGTTCGTTTCCAACAGGACCCCGCTGCCACGGGAGGGTAGGACAAAAGATGTCATGCAAGTTCTTTCCATAAGCATGTATGACCATATTTGGAATACATGCCTACATTACATTGATGAACTGGAGCTAGTTCTGTGTCACCCTAGGTTATGACTATTACATGATGAACATCCGGCATAATTCTCTATCACCGATCCATTGCTTACGAGCTTTCCACATATTGTTCTTTTCTTATTTACTTTTCCATTGCTATTGTTGGAATCACTATAAAACACCAAAAATATTACTTTTGCTACAGTTACCCTTTTACCACCGTTACCACTACTATCATATTACTTTGCAACTAAATACCTTGCTGCAGATACAAAGTTTCCACGTGTGGTTGAATTGACAACTCAGCTGCTAATACTTGAGAATATTCTTTGGCTCCCCTTGTGTCGAATCCGCTTGGCAGCTAGAGAAGCACACATAGCACCTGGCCTGTGTTTGTGTGGATGTACAACCTTCCCCCATGGTTGTGCATGAAGAGGAAGTACATTCACATGAGTATGCTCATTGAAGGGCCGAACAACCAGGGAACGACATCAATCTGTATCTGGGGCTGCTAAAAGAGGAGCTAGACACGCTGTGGAAAACGCTAGCCAATAGGTAGGACGCCGCAGAGAAAGAATATTTCCCTGTAAGAGCCGCACTGCTCACGACGGTGCAGGACTATCTCGATTACGGATATGTCGCGGGGCAGGTGGTCCACGGATTTTCTGAATGCGTCAGGTGCATGGATGACACAACATATCGCCAGCTAGATAGAGATCCTGGGTCTTCGAAAACCGTGTTCATGGGACATCGAAGGTGGCTTTGTGACAATGACCCGTGGAGAAAATGTAAGGATCTGTTCGATGGTGAAACCGATCCCTGAAGACGCCCGCGTACGAGGAGCGGCGAGGAAATAGACGAGCTGTTGAAAAATTGGAAAGATTGCCCACTGCTAGGAAAGAAGAAAAAGGCGCCAAAGCCGGGAAAGAAGAGAAATGCCCCAGAGCCGCTGCTTTCTGGGACTTGCCGTACTGGAAGATCAACTGTCTGCCTCACAGGCTTGATGTCATGCATATCACGAAGAACGTGTGTGAGAGTCTGCTTGCTACCCTACTCAACATGCCAGAGAGGACCAAAGATGGGCCGAAAGCAAGGGCGGACATGAAATCAATGGGCATCAGGGAGGAGCTTCACGCTAATGATGATGATGATGAGGCGAAGAAGGACACAAAAAGTCGTCGCAAAGGCAAAAAAGGCCAAGAAGACCGAAAATGACTTCCCTCCCACGTGCTTCACTCTAAGTCAGGAGGAGATCGATCAGTTTTTCACCTGCCTCATAGGAGTAAAACTTCCTAATGGTTATGCGGGGAAGTTAAGCAGATACCTAGACTCAGCGAAGCAGAAGTTCAGCGGTATTAAGTCTCACGACTGTCACGTGCTGATGACGCAGATACTTCCAGTTGCAATCCGTGGGATCATGGATGCGCACGTCCGTGAAAATGCTATTTGGCCTATGCAACTTTTTCTACGTCATCTCTCAGAAGTCGGTTGGTGTGAGGCAACTCAGAAGGCTACAAGAAGAGATCATGGTGATACTATGCGAGCTTGAGATGTACTTCCCGCCCGCAATCTTCGACGTTATTGTGCATCTGCTGGTCCATATCATGGAGGATATCATCCAACTCGGGCCGACGTTCCTGCACAGTATGATGTCATTCGAAAGGATGAATGGTGTCATCAAAGGATACGTTCGCAACATGTCATGTCCAGAGGGAAGCATAGCCAGGGGTTTTCTGACCGAAGAGTGCATCTCCTACTGCAAGAATTATCTAGGCATCGAGAACCCTGTTGGTCTGCCCGTCAACAGGAACCTCAGTAGGCTCGCTGGATGGGGTCACTGTGTGGGTAACCGCGAAATGCATGTCAACTTCGAGGGTCGACTCGCCGACTTTGAAAGAGCAAACCTAGTCATGCTACAACACATAGACATGGTCGATCGGTGGTAGAGCATAAAACCTTTATTGAGAAGACGTTGAAAGTGCAACTATCCCTAGGTGGTTTTGGTAATTCATAACAACATATAGCTCATTGAGCTAATGCTATTCCAAGATGATTGTTTCAGGAAAGCTCAATGATTGGCATGGCATGGATGTGAAAGTGGAACCCTCAAAATGCTAAGGACAAAGGATTGGCTCAAGCTCAAAAGCTCAAGACTCTTCATTTTATATTTTAGTGATCCAAGATCACATTGAGTCCTTAGGAAAAGCCAATACTATTAAGGAGGGATGAGGTGTTGCTTAATGAGCCCCTTGCTTCATGTGCTTACTGATATGCTCCAAAACCCTCAACTATTTTTTCATATCCACATATGACCTAAACCCTAAGCCAAACTCGGTCCTACCGATTCTTCCTATCCGGCGCCACCGAGTTTCACTTGTCATTAGCCACTGCCAAACCCTAGCAATTCGGTCCTACCGATAGGGATCTCGGTCTCACCGAGATGGGGTTGCAAACTCTCTGTTTCCCTTTTGTAACTTTTCGGTCCCACCGAAAGAGCGAATCGGTCCCACTGAGATTGCAATGTAAACTCAGTGTTTCCCCTTTGTAACTTTTTGGTCTCACCGAGTTCCACTCGGTCTCACCAAAAGAGCAAATCGGTCCCACCGAGTTTGCCTGACCAACTCTCTGGTTAGCTAGTTACCAAATTCGGTCTCACCGAGTTTGTGTAATCGGTCTCACCGAGATTACGTTATGCCCAAACCCTAACCGAATCGGTCCTACCAAGTTGCATGTCAGTCCCACCGAAATTCTTAACGGTCACTAGGTTTACTATTTCGGTTAGACCGTGTTTTCTGATTCGGTCCCACCGAGATTGGTAAATTGTGTGTAACGGTTGGATTTTGTTTGGAGGCTATATATACCCCTCCACCTCTTTCTCATTCAGTGAGAGAGCCATCAGAACACACACACCATTCCAACTCATATGTTCTGAGAGAGAACCACCTACTCATGTGTTGAGACCAAGATATTCCATTCCTACCATATGAATCTTGATCTCTAGCCTTCCCAAGTTGCTTTCCACTCAAATCTTCTTTCCACCAAATCCAAATCCTATGAGAGAGAGTTGAGTGTTGGGGGGGACTATCATTTGAAGCACAAGAGCAAGGAGTTCATTACCTACACACCATTTGTTACTTCTTGGAGAGTGGTGTCTCCTAGATTGGCTAGGTGTCACTTGGGAGCCCCCGACAAGATTGTGGAGTTGAACCAAGGAGTTTGTAAGGGCAAGGAGATCGCCTACTTCGTGAAGATCTACCGCTAGTGAGGCAAGTCCTTCGTGGGCGATGGCCATGGTGGGATAGACAAGGTTGCTTCTTCGTGGACCCTTTGTGGGTGGTTGCTTCTTCGTGGACCCTTCGTGGGTGGAGCCCTGTGTGGACTCGCGCAACCGTTGCCCTTGGGTGGAGCCCTGTGTGGACTCGCGCAACTGTTACCCTTTGTGGGTTGAAGTCTCCATCAACGTGGATGTAGGATAGCACCACCTATCCGAACCACGGGAAAAACATCCGTGTCTCCAATTGCGTTTGAATTCTCCAAACCATTCCCTTTACATTCTTGCAAGTTGGATGCTTTACTTTCCGCTGCCAATATACTCTTTGCATGCTTGCTTGAATTTTGTGATGATTGCTTGACTTGTCCTAAAATAGCTATAATCTGCCAAGAACTAAAATTGGGAAAAGGTTAAGTTTTTATTTGGTCAAGTAGTCTAATCACCCCCCTCTAGACATACTTTCGATCCTACAGACGTACAATGACCGAGGCCAACAGAGGACAGACGAAGATATAATCAAAGAGCACAACTCATGTTTCACGCGTTGGTTCAAGCAGAAGCTTCTGTCGTACCCTTTACATGAGGATTCTTCCATGGAAGAACAACTCATATTTGCCTTGTCACAGGGCGCCGAGCACAACCTGATGACGTATGAGGCATACAATATCAACGGCTACACATTCTACACCGACGGAAAGGACATGAAGAGCGATGGTTATCAGAACTCTGGGGTAACGATGGAATCCTACACCGGTAACGACAAGGACAGATACTATGGAAGGATCGAGGAGATCGGGGAGCTGAGCTACGCTGGAGAGAAGGTCCCGATGTTTCGTGTTAGACGGGCCAAGAGTGTCATAAAAGAAGACCGATATTTCACCACCATGGTTATACCCGAAGCCAAATCAAAGGCCGCGGGCGCAAACGTCACCGCGAAAAATGAGCCATGGGTACTGGCTTCCCAAGTGGACCAATGCTTCTTCATTACCGACCCGTCAAAGCCCAGTCGTGTTGCCGTGAGAAGAGGCAAAAGGAAGATCATCGGATTGGATGGAGTTGCCAATGAGCAAGACTTCGACAAGTACGGAGACCCGATGATGGAACATGACGACGACGATGAAGTACCAGCATACACCACAAGAAGAAGCAGGACCACCCTACCTAAAGGACGTCCGTTCAAGAGAAGAACTCCATTTACGAAAAATAAGGGCAAGAAGATTGTGAACAGATAGCTAGCTAAGATCGATTGTATTTAAATTGTAGCCTTCATTTCTCGATTGTATTTCGACATATTGAAATGATATTTCTTCTATTCTAGTGTCCTCATGAATATTTATTTATGTTTATTATGGTATTGAATTTCTAATTCACAAAAAGTATTGAATTTGTTAATATTTTTTGAACTCATGAATATTTTTAAATTTAATTCATGGGCACTTTTTGAATTCATGAATATTTTTTCAAATTTGATGATATTTTTTCAGATTCAATATGAAAAAATATTGAATATTCATGAGGACACTCGATCTCGATCCCCCTCCATTTCAATCACTGTCCCCCCTCGCCAGATCCCCCTCACTGCCAAGCACCCCCCGCACCCTCCCCCGCTCCACCGCCGCCAACGACCCCCCGTACCCTCCCCCACTCCGCCGCCGCTGATGACACCCCGCACCCTCCCCCGCTCCACCGCCACCGAC